>NC_136693.1:24835853-25368235 GCF_947650265.1 Symphodus melops
TCTGACACTGCTTCTGCTAATACACTTTGTACTGAAAAGGGAAAAGGTACTTTTCAGGATTCCTGATCTCCTCTGTTACAAAGTTAAGGGTGTCCCAGCCGGAGTAGGAGAAGAGCGCAGAGTAGAGTGCCAGAGCGATGTCCCCAGGGTCTGTAGACGATCCCTGAAAGGAGGATTCAAAGTTGGTGGTGTAGCCTGAAATGGAGAACAAACGGTGAGGGACACAAACTTTCTATCAAGCAGTTTAAACCCACAACACATCAGAAAGGTTCAATCACTCTGCTAATTAAGCTCTTTCTATAAATAGATCTAATATGTGGTTTTAAAAAAGGGGAGAGTTGGGGTGAGCACACGGACCCTGGCACAGCTTGACGATCCCACTGATGATGATGACGATGAGGGCTGCCACCTTGGCGTAGGTGAAGATGTCCTGCACACGGGTGCCCCACTTTACGTAGGCCGAGTTGATGAATGTCAGTAAGCCTGTGAAGAGAGAGAGAGAGAGAGAAAAAAAGGGTTTCACAGACTTTACTGGATAAATGTTAAAACAACGACTGGGACAAGGACTTGCTCCGGTACACACAAGTCACTTTTAATCGTCACTGGTCACTTTAACCTGCCATTCACTGCACATCATTTCTTCACTGTCCTGTCGAGTTCAACCCGTTACACTAGTCTTTTTTTCATTTGTGTTTATATTACCTATTCTATTCTGTTTTGACTTTTTGATTTCTGTAATGCTGTTGCTGCAACGCCCAAAAGTCTTATCATATCTTCAGGAGCATGTTAGAAAAGTGGAGAATATTTTAAGTCCCTACTTGCTCTGTTGGACATACAAATAGACAACACCATTACTGAATGTACCCCGGCACTGTTGTCTGCTGTAAATGTTGAATTTAAGGTTTTCACATTAGCATGCATTTGAAATGACATCATTATGTGGATGCTGTGACAATCTCTTGTACTTACATATACAGGCTGCAGCGATGAGCCTGGAGGCAACATATGGGGGTTCACACGTTGGGAAGAGAGGCTGCACCAAGTAGTTAGCGAACGTGATCGCAATGACCGCCTGGCTCGTCGGCTCAATAATCAGCAGAGACGTCCAAAGACGGATGAAAGCGATGAAGCCCCCGAATGACTCCAGGATGTATGCGTAAGAAGCCCCTGATTTGGTGATGGTTGTCCCCAGCTCAGCATAGCAGAGGGCCCCCACTACTGAGAACAAGCCCCCAATGGCCCAGATGACCAGCGACAGTCCGTAGGAGGCGCTGTAGAGGAGCACACCCTTTGGAGAGACAAAAATGCCGGAGCCGATCATGTTTCCTACGATCAGGCTGACTCCATTGAGCAGCGAGATCTCCTTCTTGAGCTGCATGCTCTCTTTGGGCGGCTCCAGTAGTTGGGACGTGTGAGCAGCACTGCCGTTGTTCTTGGATTCTTCACCGTCGGCCATGTTGTTCGTCTTAGGGCTGAACCAGCAGCAGCCTAGGACCAGCTGTGGACGCTGAAGGCCCCTGTCCCTCTCTAGCAACAACCTGCCCGACAGATAATAATAATAACAATAAAGTAAAAACAATTAAGTAAAATAGACACCATTCTTAATTAATAGACTAAATATGAGGGCAACAATCACAGAAACTTCAGGAAGCCACACCTTCAAGAATATCTAGCCTAATTCTTCTCTTGCCTTGAAATAGAAACATCTGTTTAAGCAGAGGAAGACTCACCAACAACTGAGACCATAAAAGAAAATAAGAAAAAAAAACCCTGATGACTAAATAGTCTAAGAAGTAGGCAAATTTTCTCAGCATGATAAACGATCAGAATCAGTGGTCATTAGTTCACTCAGTGACACAAAAGTTCATAACCTTGTACGTTTAAAGGGATCAAATGGATCAGCGAATGAACTCAAAGCTTTTCTGACCAAGCGGGACTCAAACTTCAGTTTCAAAACAGCAACGGGCATGTGGAGAGTACCGCGGCTGTTGCGTCCTGCACATTCATCCATATTATCAGCTGAAGTGGTTGGAGGTGTGATTCTCTATGTCAGTGTGTGAACTTGTGTGTCGAACTGTGAAGTGCGTCAAGTATTATACGGCTCAGTTAACAGTCCTGGAGAAGAAGTCAGGAGGGATGTACAGTACACCCTGATACTTCACATGCTATAACCAGAAGTACATATGAATACATTCAACTCAGTCAGATCTGTATAACTCTGCTGCAATAATCTGTAACTTTGATCTGATCGTAAGCTGCTTAACACTCCTAAAAATCACTTACCAGCTCAGCAAACCTTGCTAACGGCTCTGTTGGGTGTGTGAAGGTCACAAAGGTGTAAGATGCTCTTCATGTGGTTGTGATGTTCTGGTCCAGCACCTCTGCCACAATTATTCTACTGCTTAACTTTTCTCTATTTTAACTGAGGGCTTTAAGGTCCCTGAGTAACATAAAGGTGCTTGTGGGCTGACTTATACCATTTTGAAGCAAAACAGTAAAATGATAAAGAAGGAAAAATGATCAACAATTCAATTGTTCAAATATGTAAGAAGAACAAAAAAATAAAAGATGGGGGATTACCTAATGTGTTTTTGTAGATTTCAAAAGGCATTTCTTTTCCCATTTTTCTTGTGTATTTGCCGTGTGTCAGTTCGTTAGATCCTTATCATCTGTGGCTGCAAACCAGTTTAAAGTAGTTTTCTACTCCATAAGAGACAAGCAGTTTGAGGAGATCCTAATAACTATATCTAGGTTTTTTATTAATTCAGCGTTTTCTCCACATCTATGTCAAACACAAAACTGCCACCACCTGCCTTTTATAAGGAGAGTATTAGGAGGAGTATCTCTTGTCTCTTGTGTGGTCCATCATAAGCTATTTCAAAGTGGGATCCGTCTATTTCGTTTTGCGATGAGAGGAATATATAATATGAGAGCTGCGTGTGTCACACTTATAAACGTGATCATGAACAAAGCGTTACAGAGCATCCTGTCAGCGTTTTTAGAGGAAACACCGGCATCAAGCTACAAAGCGTTACTGAGCTCACTTCTGCTTCACTTTTCAAAATAAAACAGTCACGCGATATAAAATATCTCTCAAAGAGATCTTTGAACAAGTTTGAAGGCCGACGAGCCAAAAGAGATACACATGGGGAATAGAGCCCTCTTTTACAGATACAGCTTCTGGCAGAAGCAAAACAATAATAATAAACACGTGTGCACGGCTGTGATAACCTCTTAAAAAAAAAAAAAAAAAAAAATGATTGTCCGGTATTCTCGACCTTTTAGTTTACACTGTTACTCATCTTAATCTCGCTTCCATCGTTCATCTGAATCCTACTGAGACAACCAAAACCAGAAATTTCTGCTACGTTCAACACATAATTTTGTAATAAATAGGTATTTCTGGCTTTCATTTTGAAGGTGAACATCCTGACTTCCGGTTAAATCTCTGATGTGAACGTTTCGCTGGCAGCTGCTTCTTCTGCCGAGCTGACTTCCCTTTTGTCCTTTATTTTATTTCACGTTTGCCAATTCCCGTAACAATGACACATATTATCTGGCGTTGGTAAACAGACTGTTGCTCCTGAGAGTCCTACCTGTGCTGGTTTACCTCCTCTCTGCTCGGGTTTTGACAGCCAGCCAACTCGGTGTCCGTCCTCAAACGCATCAGCGGCTGCAGCAGTAAACAACTGGCTGCTCAGGTGCTGACGTCACGAGACGCTACTGAGATCACGAGCATCGTAAAGTCTACAGGCAGCTTCTTCTCCTCATTTATTTACGTTTATGTTTAATTCTTCTGGATGGAGTTGTGAACATACAGTATGTTTTGTAGAAATAAAAAAAATGTACAAATGTTTTTATTTATGCATAACATGTGGTCAAACACGTCCTTTTACATGTCAAGTCGGCCTATTATATCCATAAATGCTAAAAAAAGTAAAAGTCCAAGAATGAAATGAAAATATACTTTGAAACACTTGAATGATTCACAAATAAGAAAGCCATAAGGACTGAGTCTTGAAAAACCCTTTACTTAAAGATCATATGGAGATTAAGACCAAGTTTATTTATCCCACAAGGTGAGACATTTGTCCTGGGCTCTTCACCCAAGAAAATACCCATTAATACTTTTTTGTTTCATATTCAAATACATTCACAAGGTTTTGTCATGTGTTCTCTTTGCTTTGTCTTGTTGTCAAACAATAGTTATCTTATGAAGGTGAATAAAATAGTGGACAGTACACTATGCATTACGGACTGTAAAATACTCCGGTCAATACAAAAAAAGTGCTGTTTTGTTTGAATGATGTCAGGATCAAAACAATGTCACATTGTGAATTCTTTCATATTACTTGTTAAAATTCATGATCATAAAAGTTTTTTTAAACAGAAAATCTACTTTTTCAAAATAAATTAAAGCAGTTATACAATACACAAAACTATTTCAGCATTCTTCAAACTTCAAAACCTGAAAATCTATTAAAACAGTAAAAAAAAAATTGTCAATACGGATCTTTTGTTGTATTAGTATTTCACATGTTTTACTTGATTTAATTTTTTTGTCTCCCTCTTGACCCCTGATACCTCTTTATTTGTATATTCACCGCTGTTACATTTTTGATTGCAATAAGGTTTATTTTTAGAGAAAAATAACACGCAGTAGTAATCACAACATTCAACTGTAAAGAAAACCTTTTCCTGAGACTTTGTTTTTAGTGCAGCTTACTCAGCAGCACCCTACAAATCACTTGATTACACTGAAACAACATTAATGATTAAGTTAGATAGGCATACTATTGTATTGGTTGATACTCCATTTCTCTCATATTTTGTCACAATATGGACATCAAGTGTCCACTGAGCTCGGTGCTGCCAGTGTGTGAAGAGCAGACATGTAATTAGAGCAGTCCTGTGAGGAGCATGGGGCAGAGGGGATGGGCCTGGCAGAACTGTGTGTGCCATTATCATGTCAGTGATGTGTCTGTGATGCAAACGTCCGCACACGCAAACACACAAAAGTAATTTCATATAAAGGGTGACACAATGAAGACCCCTTCTATTTCCCTTGAGGTTGAGAGAAAAATTAGGATCTCAGTTTCAGTGAAATTCATAGAAACGTTTTTCAAAAAACTACATTATAGTATTCCTTCTGTTTGACAACATGACCCCAGCACTTGTTTTGAAGCCAACTTTGACCTGCCATGTCTGCAGTGGCTGTGGTGTAAATAAAAGTGGGTAAAGAAAGTATAAGAACTGTTGATTTCAACTTTTTGAGACACCTTCTCCTCAGAAGTGAAGGTCTATCATTGCAGGAGGACTGAGGACATCCAGCAGCCAGTTCCACAGAGAAGTGCTGAGCCCATGGTCTAGTTTGCCGATCAGCTGCTGAGGGATGATGGTGTTGAATGCTGAACTTAAGTGTATGAACAGCATTCTGACGTATGAGTTTTTGGTGTCCAGGTGGGTGAGGGCTGGGGGAAGAGCAGAGCAGATGGCATCCTCGGTTGATCTGTTGCCCCGGCAGGCAAACTGGTAGGGGTCCAGGGTTGAGGGGAGGGAGGATTTGATGTGGGCCATGACTATCTTTCAAAGCACTTCATGATGATGGAGGTCAGTGCAACGGGTCTATAGTCATTGAGAGTGGATGGCTTCTTTGGAATCGGTATGATGCTGGTCGTTTTGAAGGACGATGGAACAACAGTCTGCCTCAGAGAAGTGTTGAAAATGTCTGTGAGCACAGTCCTTCAGTACACAGCCAGGGATGTTATTTGTGGGTGTTGATCTTCGAGAAGGTTCTCTTCACGCTGGCTGCAGTCAGGCACAGGGTCTGGTCGTAAGGGAGGAGGGGTGGTCTTCTGTGGGGACATGCCGTTGTTTTCTTCAAACCTGGCAAAGAAGCTATGATGTCACGATCGTTATGCTTCATTGAGCTAATCAGCAGTTTTGACAAACTAGTAAAACTGTAGCTTAGTAAGTTGTTTATAAACCTAATATTTGCAAGAACACTGAAAAACATGACTAGAGGTTGTAGATAGATAGATAGATGGATAAATACTTTATTGATCCCGAGGGAAATTCAAGGCATCCAGTAGCAGTATACAGACAGGCAGGACACAAGACATTAGTTACAATACACACCCGCTGTCCCCCCTCCCCTCTGTATACAATAATCCCCCAAACAAGATTTAGCTGCCCCTATGTTGTAAAGTGGATTAGGGAGAGAGTTCCTGGCGTGATGACGTGTAATGTCTGAAACAACCACTGCAGTTTCAGTTAGCTACTCATTAGCAACTGCTGTTTAAAGTTTGCGTAAAAACTTTAAAATTCACAAGTTGGGTCTTAACTAACATAGTTTATCTCGTCGAACAAAACGTCAACATCTATTAAGCTTGTGTTAACCACAGACCTTATTACAGGTGTCTAACCACAAACCCATTCAAAATCCCCATTGGCTTTTAGAGTTAGGAACCCATGGCGCTAAAATGCTAAGTCACTTCCTGGTTTTAGGGCTCAAAACTATACCAGTCTATTTCTGTGTATTTATTCATTATGAGACTGTTCTAGCTCCATAGAACTGACAGCCAAGCATATAAACGATTCTTAGGACTTGGAATACTGTGAACCGGGTCTCAGAAAGAAACCGTTTTTCATTCCCATCCCTACTAGTAGACGGGACTTTGACACTCTATTGAAATATAGATTGCAAACTACTAGCCAATCACAGTGAGCCTGTAAGGAGAATGTTTGTTTTGCAGGCTGGTTTCCGTGACAACGGTCAGCTGCATTCCATGTCAGTGTTCATGTTGCTTATTAAGACTTTAAATAAAGCTTTAGAATGTTCAAAAACACTTTACCTGTAAAAAGGACATAGCATGAGCACCATTTTTTAAATCTGAGAAAAAAAAGACCATTGTAGTTTATTGCAGGCTTAGCACTATGCTAATAAAAAATGTTAGACAAAGACAAAATGTATTAATTTTGCCAGAAGTAAGACACACTGCTGCCACCACCATGTCAGAGATGTCATAAGATAGGCCTATCTCTATTAGAGGTCAATTCAAATTTAGCCTTTTACGAGCTGAGCTGATTCAGAACTGGACAAACGGACAAACGGACTATCTAGTACTATTGAGCTATCTTTATATAGCTAAACTGTCATTTAGTGTAGGTACACTTTGAACTGTGTTTACCTTTGTTCATTAAAAACAATAACAATGTCTTCCAGATATGAGAAGAAATGTCAACTACAAGAGGAGATAAACAAGGCGCGCACTGAACTCAAGCTACAGTCAGCTGAAGAAGCCTCAACCAAGGACCACAATGATGCCAAACGCAAAAACAACGCACAGAACATCGACAAGCTAAAGCGGCAAAATAAGCAGCTGAGGGAACGGATAAATGCAGAACATGAAAGACATCCTAGAGTAATCAAAGCTGCTTTAGGTGATATCCCTGAGTTGTGGAGGGAGTGCTCCAAAATGACGATAGAGGAGGCCCTTGCCACTTTAAAAAAAAAGAACCAGAAATTGCAAAACAAGGTCAATGCCCGTCACCTCATGAATGACAGCAAGCGCGAGGACCAAGAGCAAGAAGGTACATTCTGTGTTGACTCTGATGATTTTCAAACTGAGGTACTAGATCCTGATTGCGAGTACCTGTGTGAGCTGAAGGAGTGCATAAACAACGCAGAAATCGAGTGGAGTAACCTTCAGACAACGATAAAGTCATGCCACAAAAACACAAGGTACTACCTGGATGAGGCTGTGTTTTACCAGTCTGAGAGGGACAAAATGAAAGCACAAAGACAGAAGGACAAAGAGGCGCTTAAACACACACGGTCCAGGCTCACAGCCGTCAAGAAATCTAAAGAGGCTGTAGAGGCTAAGATAGAGCAATTGGAGACCAATTACAATGACAAATTCACAAGGATAGAGCAAACTAAAGCTAGCATTAGGAAACAGACCAAGAAGCTCAAGGCCCAGTGGGAAGAAATTAATAACACCTGGAGAATTGATAACGAGAAAGACGAGCTGAACGGCAAGGCCCTGCAGGAAAGCAACATGTTGGCAGAAGAGGAGGAGGGAGCCAGGTTGCTTTTGCTCCAGGCCTTCAACAAGATCAACGAAGCCATGGGAATCTCCAGTTTAGAGGACTTAAATAAACTCTCTCAGAAAGACAGTCTGCAACATCTGATGAATGAGAGGGGGGAGAATGAGAAGACGCTGCAGCAACTGAAGGAAGAGAGGGAGATCCTGAAAGGACAATATCACGACATGAAGGTAAACACAGCATCTCAGCTCTTAAAGAACAAAGAGATGCTGGACATTTGCAAGGAGCGTCTGCTGGCTCAGCAGAGTAGGTATAAAGCAAGCAAAGAGCCTCAAAAACAGCTTGATAAAACCATTGTTGTTCTCAGAGTGTGGACGAAGAAACTTGCTGACAGACTTAAACACATCAAACTAGCTGAGGACAGAAGGGTGAAGGCGTCTCCTGAATCCGATGAGTATATTTTGGAGCTGATGGAAGAATGCGAGCTGAAGTTAGAGGTTCTGTGTGAGAAGCTCAAGGGAAAAGACCTGTATGCTATCAAGAAAAACATGACAGAGGATGACTTCCCTGCCAAGGATGAGGAGGGGCAGCTGCAGACTTTTAACATCTTTGTCAAGTCTAAAGACGAGTCCTCAGATGAGGAAGACGGCCAGTGCGGTTCCTACGTCATCACGCGGGAGATGGTGAAGCGTCAGTCTCGGAGGATCGTCAACTCTAGGCCAAAGAAGAAGTATAGAAAATGAGGAGCAATGTCTAAGGTAGATCCCATTCCCCCCCCCCCCCATTAAAAATACCCCCTACCCCCTTAACATGTCCATCCTTTGTCAGGGTCGGGTTTACTCCTGGTGCTCAGGTTTCTCCCATCAACTAGCAAAAAAGTTAGTTCCATAAAAAAAACACACAAAAAAAAGAAACGTAAATAGACATTTTACGGAACCCTTCTGATGACATTGGACACAAATAAGAATCTGTGGCCATGAAATAATTAATAAAAAATAATAAACATTATGAATGAATTATGATTGTAAATGTTTTTTGTTACTACCCACTGTTTTACTTGAACCAGTGGCAAATCTTTTATTCTTTTCTTTAAAAAAAAAAGTTAATTTCTTTATGGATTGTTAATTAATTAATTAATTAAGTTTAAGCAGCAGTATAGTGTAACCCCTTCTCAAAGAACAGGATGGAGACACCAGTTCTTGACTATCAGCATGGTTAGGGCAGAGCGTCATTGATCTCAGTAGGCTAGTATGTGCTGGCTCTGATCCTGGATTGTGACGCATTGTATGTCTCGGCCACTCAATATTTCAGTGTGGACAGCGAGCGTGAGATCATGCGCGATGTCACATAGGACGCGATGTTAGGACGCGAGGCCGGAACCTCTTGTGGCATAAATGTCACCTTTTAATACTTTTCATGCAGCGCTGAAAACCACTCAAGCTTTAAATCAAGCTTCATTTCATACTCTGCTTTTTTATTTTTATTTGAACTGAGACTGACACAGGACCTAAAAAATTCAACACTAGTTTAATGTTCAACAGAAAAGACAAGCAGGCAGTGAATGCAGGGACCTGGCTGGCCAGAATACACTCCACAATGTCACACAGGAAGCTCCGGTGAGGAAAACTGAGACACACCAGCGAACGTGGAGACAGGTGAACACAGGTTAGTACAAACGCATAACTACCCGCACAAAAAATATCCAACTGGACTACGTAGCTCAGTAAACAGGATGCGTCAGGAGCCTCTACCGAACATGATGGAATTATCTGGCAGAGTAGTAGAGCGAAAACAAAGGGTGCGTTCGGATTGTCCCTCCTATCTATTTTCACTCAGAAAGGGGAGGGGGAGAACAAACACAAACCATCCTACAACTGAAAACCAAACTGAATCATCACATTTTCCTCGTAAATGTATCCCAGGTGGGATGACAGTAGTATTCAAATATGTAATGGCCCAGTGTCTCGGTTCTCAGGAAGGGTTTTAAAAGTTATTGGACAGACAATAGTAACTTCAGCCTTTAAACCAGCACAGAATGCTTTTGAAATATTGAACGTGGCATTACACTTGACACACCTGCTGCAAATCTAGACCTGGGGGGCCGGGGACAGGAGGAGCAGGCAGACAGGGAAAACAGACAACAAACACACGTGGGAGGCAGACCCCAGATCATGACAGGTGTCTTGTAATAGTTGAACGTTTTTTAAGTTGTCCCTTCAAGTTTGAATGTTCTCGTGTTGAAGCAAGCCAGATTTACTCAGACCGGTCAGTGTCAGTCAGTCCTAGAGCTCTTATTCCGGATGATCCAAAAGGTACACCGGTGTTGGTACCAGGGGTCTCATTTATAAAACACAATCCAGACTAAAAATGTACATGCGCCAAAAACCCGGAAATAGCGCACAAAATAATTCAGATTTATAAAACTTAATCTTCACACAAAGTTCCCTTTACAAATCAAGATCCACCTTGAAATGTGCGCACGTAGATTATCCCGATGTTCCGCCCACTACACGCCCACATTCAACCACAAACAGTCAATGCAAAGCAACCTGTGAATGAAGATGCACACAAATGAGGGGGCAGATCAAAGGTTTCCAGCGCTGGATCACACTGAAAAAATCAGATAAAAAAAAAAACAAACTTTATGATCCAGAAAAGGAGGAAGTTATGAATGAAGTGATGGTTAGAAAGCACATATCAGTAGTTTGGAAAAAAATGGAAATGATGGTGAGTTTAAATGTTGTGCAGTCTTTTTTACTTTATTGAAAAGCCTTTTTTGCAGTGCAGAATTAATCATGCTTTTCATCCAGGTTTCATTCCACTAATTTATAGTGTTGAAGACCTGTTTTTTTTAAATTTGTCAATTAAATTTTAATACACATGGAATGGTATCAAAGATCACTCACGCTACTCATTAGTTTAATTGGCCAGGTTGCAGAATGAAGGTCTGAATGCAAATAAAGTTTTCTGCCTGCTTTAAATAAAAACACATTTAACACATAGTGACACACACCGACAACACTTTGAAAGTCACATAAAGCAGGGAGGATACACACTATTTACACCTCTCCTATTTTTCCTCTCCTGACATTAGTGTGTGTGTGTGTGCAGTGTTGACCTTTCTGCAATGTTGCCCCGTATTCACTGGTTGTCAGCACAGTCGCTGTCCCAGGCCATCCGTCTCTGCCACCAGTCAGTCCTCCAACCAATCCTCCAACATCCCATTAATACACACACACACACACACACACACACACACACACACACACACACACACACACTCACATACAAACCATACTTATGCACCGTCTTATATTTACAGCACACGTAATCATGTGTACACACACAAAAACACACCTCATGCAAACACACACTTCCACATAAATGTATACAAACACACACACACATACACACCATTCAAGCAATCCTCCATTGTCCCATTAGCCCGGGATGAGGTGCTCTGCTCTGCTTTGAGCCTCAGCTCAGCCGGGTAGCCTGGGGGATCATTAGGGCCTTGCCGTGCACACACACACACACACACACACACACACACACACACACACACACACATACACTGTGTTGTTTCCTTTTGTTATTTATAACAAAAGGAAACAACACAGCAGAACCGGCTGACATCAGGCCCTTGTGGACCTGGGACGAGTGTCTGTGAGCAGTTTTCTGGGAGTGTGTGTCCGCCCCAAACGCCCTCCCCACCCACAGACAGTGGTCTACCAGGACCCCGGGCCAGATGTTGGCTCCAGAACAACAACAATATTGATTGGTTTTAATTGCCAGCACTTTACTCTCTGGTGTCTGAATCCTAATGTCAACTTTTAGAGAATGTTTGGTCTCTGTCTCTCTTTTTTTGTCTTTGGCTGAAAGGTGTCATGTCTCCTGATCAGTGAGTTGCATTTAGAGTAACATTTCCTCGGCTCCACATCTCCCTGTGAAAACACAGGGTCATCTCAAATTTTTCACGCAAACAGTTTATGTTGCAACCTTTCAACTTCTTCGTTGCTACTTTTCAAAAGTCCCCCTCTCCCTTCCACTGAACCCCCGCACATTTCCAGTTGCCCTCTCGTGTCTCTCCGTCAAACCACTTCACTTAAAATATCTCCTGTACCGACTGAGGTATGCTAAGTGTGTGGGATCAACAGATATTATCTTTAACATCTACATCACAGCGCTGTGTTATCTTTCACATAACAGGGGACATACTGTACAAATAACAAGTCTGTTTTTTGTGATTTATGAAGGAATAGTGCACATTAGTGATGCCTGTGTTACTTAAAAGAAATTCTAACATGGACAAGGACAGAGTAAAACCCTTCTACTTCTGCCATTTTAACCCAGACAGCTCGTCGAAGACACTCGTTCTCTTTGCTTATTTAATGCATTTCTCCCTGAAGCTGTGATTCTCTTCTGGTCTCTTCTCCAGACCCCCTAACATAGGAGATCCATATTTTTAAAATGTTTCAACCAATCAGATTATTTTATGAATATGTTTAAAAAGTGCTTCATAGACACAATGACCCACTTTTGTGTCCCTCCAATCTTTCTTCGTCTGAGAGCTACTTTGAAAAAATGAAAATGGTCAAGAGCTACTTGCATCACATTGCTTGCATTTATTTACACAGCACAAGTCAGGTGTCTTAAGATACTGTTTTCAATAAGCCAATGCTTATCAATAATCTTAAATTCACATCCAAGTCTAAGAAAACATGACAACTTTACACTTGTTTTTATATGAGCTAAATATATGAATAGTGGGAAGAGGTGCATTTGCTGTCGTCGGGTTTATTTATATATTTTTTACACAGTTGGTCAACCTATCGGCGAGCTACTGGACACTGCCGGTAGCTGTCGGACACCCAGCAGGTTCAGTTGAGGACTAATGCTCAAATGCACAGGTGTCAAACTCCAGTCCTGGAGGGCCGGCTTCCTCAGACTTTTAGATGTCTCCCTGCTCTAACACACCTGCTTTAAACCAGTGTGCTGTCATCAAGCGCTGCAGAAGCCTGATAACGAGTCACTCATTGGATTCAGCTGCGTCCGAGCAGGGAGACATCTAACAGTCTGAGGAAGCCGGCCCTCCAAGACTAAAAGTTCAACTACGCTCGATGTCTGATACGCATACAGATTTGGAAGCAGCCTTGTGCTTCCTTGAAAGCTTGCAGATACAGACCAACCCCTTTGATACCACTGGGGGCAGTGTTTAAGCAGAGAAAGTTGTTGTGGAAATGGTGAATATAAAGTAATTACCAACAGTGAACCTACTTTAGTAGGCACATAAATTAGATACATGAACCCCACAAAGGGCAGAATATGGGACCTTTAAGTTGTTTAATAGTGCTCATGTCAGAATACACGGTGAGTGATGGTTATGTAAAGAAATAAAAAGGTTGTGTGGGGAAGAGACAGTGAGAATTTTGTTGGCAAACACGCAGCAAATGAAGAGAACAACTTTGAAACCTCCAGGGAGGAAACACATGGGCAGCGAAAAGAAGGAGGGACAACTGAGCAGGAAAACAACCAGCCTCCAATGTGCTTACTTTGCAGCCATGCTCTCACAATGAACAAACTCAAAGTCCTTGTTACTTTATAATCAAAAGACCTTTTATTCAAGCTCTATATACATACACACAAAAATCAAATATACAAAATAGTTTCAGGGACGTAAAATATCTCTTTAGAAAATAAAAAAAGTGCAAATCTCACAGTGACTGAAAAGCTGTCATGGGTCTGCTACAGATAAAATAATAAAAGCAGGCATTTAAAAAGAGTACATTAGACCACTGAAACGTCCATTTATTTTAGCTAAGCATTGAAATTTCATTTTGGTCCATTTTGAGGATGAGGACATAATGACTAATTCTTTTGTTACAGTTTTTTATTTTTTTTAATGAAAGGTTTAAATTTTATCTGGAAAAAGTTGTCCTTGTGTCATTTAACATGAACATTTTTTCTTATGATGCTTGAAGTTTTACCTGAAATCTCTACAATGTAAAATACAACATGTTAATGTTCTATAAGTACATGTATTACTCTAAAGTGCTACTTAACAAGACGATGGCTCTAAAACAAAGGCTTGCACAGTACAAAATGGAAAAGATCAAAGCTTATGTAAGGCTCAGAAATTCAATAACTATATACAGGACATTTATGTACATTTCTCTCTGTTCCTGTCTGGAAATCAATATCTGTATTCCCAGCTTATAGTTTAAAATCTCTATGGTTTAAAATTCCTTCTATAACTAGACCCAGTCTAGTCGCTAGAGCCAGTCTAGTTTTTTTTTTTTTTTTGAACAAGCTCCTGGCCTGTATTACAAACTCCTGAGTGAAGGTGTCTTTTCTTCTTTATTCTACTAAAGAAACGAAAAGTATCAAGTTTTTTAACCTCTTCTGACAGCAAATTGGGAAGGATTGATAAAACACTTTCTGCAAGATGTTCATACTATTATCTCAATCTCCAGGCTCATATCAAAACTTCTGAGTACCATCTACAGCTCTGAAAACATTAACATCTTGTCTGTCATCGTCGTGAGATCACTTATAATCTTGAAAATAATGAGGAAGTACCAAAACCTCGGACTGCCAAGCAACTATTGTGTCTGCACAGCACAAGACGAAAATGGCGAATCTACTGTCATAATCAGCAGAACAACATCCGCTCCATTCCGTCACAGTATTTACTTCAGCTTAACTACTGCAGCTTCCTTTCAATGGAACCCATCAGCTACCATCGGAAAAGCACTTGTGCATCCGTGAATGATGGACAACTTCTCCGTATTCTGGTGTAGCCGGCAGTCTGTGCTGAAAGTTATAAGACTTCCTTCTCAATACATTGTTTACAGTCCAAGTACAGTACAAGATTACAAATGAATCAAAATGCGCCCCTCCCCAAATATGTCTGCAAAGTAAAATACATTGATACGTTGATGGTTCATTACATCCCCTTAAGATGAACCTGTTCAACTTTTTCTGTTGAGTTTCACTTCAACTGTAAATAAGTAGTCATAAAAACGCTACTCTCTTGTTAGGTCATCGGTATCAACCAATAAAGAAACCCATTTTCCTGCCATCTAGTTGCAACTAAAGGGTCTTTCATTTGCAAAAAATAAAATAAAATAACAGTATCATTATGTAGATTTGCAAGAGGAGAAGACAGCGTTTGTTGTTTGTTTGTTGAATGAACGTCGGATTGAGCATACATCCTGTATCTGACACATTCCAGAAAGTCGGAGAAATCTAAACACTCACTGGCTTCAGCAACACAGCGTCAAGCAGATTCCTTGCTTGAGGAACATTTTGATCGAGAGCAGATTGACAGCAGCATTCACATACAGAAATCTCTCTAGAGGGCGAAGTACTGCTGGTTTCCCTTACATACCGTTTCCTGCATACGCCAAAGTCTGCTGATACCTCATTGGTTCATATTCTCAGACAACAAATGTGATCCCATGCTAAAGCCAGTGGGTTCTACTTTTTTAAATGCAAAATCTGCAAATAGAGATTCAAGTCTGTCTAGCTTTTCTCCTGGGTCTGTAGCATGTGTTGTCTAGTAGATCCTGTGCTGGTGCTGCCTAAAGCAGAGTCACCAGCCTGTTTCCTCATCCAGTCCAGCATGTAGAACCGCAGCATCAGCAGGAACCCTAGGGGGAGACCAGAACCAAGACATAATTACTCATTATTGTGATAAATGTATGTACCTTTATCTCGATAACTGTGACAATAAGAAAACGTCAGGGACATATTCAGGGTCTTACTTTCAGCCTGATGTAGTGAGTGTTTATTCTCTGAACATACCCTCTGATCTGATATCAGTTGTTTTATGTCAATGCAATTTGTGAGAAGTTACTGCCTTTATTTTTTTTTTTTTTTAAGCTCTAGAAGTCTCTTTTTTACAATAACCCAAAACTTCCACCAGATTTGTGCCAGCTCCATTCTGTGATGGAAATGTGACACCCCCCCTTGTCCGTCAACACCCAGGCTGCGTTCTCCTGAGCGCAGCACGTAGCACCACAGCCTGAAAGCTGAAGTCCCAGTGTGTTATAAAATGGTGTAAAACTCTTACAAACACAACAACCACACATAAGGTCAGTTTTCCTAACCGTCAAAACAAAGTGTTGCATTCTGGACACAAACAAACAGATTTTTGAATGTTGTTTCTGTATCGCTGACTTCCTGTCCTGTTAAATCTGCCCTGAAGTTAAGTGATGCGGCAGAGAACTCTGGACTGCTGGAGTTGGGACGGAGCTTAGACTCAGCGCAGCGGAGAGACAGCGGAAGAAGACACTTTGACTCAAGTAAAAACTTATCAGCTCTGCTGCAGTAACGGAGCAGAGACGGAAGAAACGCACATCTGGTGGAATTTAGCAGTAAGATATGTGGACTTACAGTTATTCTACGACAACTATCAAGACAAGATATCATTTCATCCCTGTTACATTATCTGAGGCAACAGTGAAAATAACTTTCTCCAAAGTCCGACTTTGTTGTTAAAACCGTTCATTAAAGTTGCAGCTAAGTAGGGCAAACGAATAACAACACAATGCAAACTGCATTATGAAGTCCAAATGTGTCAAACTGGAACATAACCCAACAGGCACAGACCTTGAAAAGAGTTGAGGATGCAGGAGAGGAAAAGAACAAAATCAGAGAGTGGTCCAAAGTCCAGGAAAGTCAGACCCCATGTTGTCCCAAAGAGGCAGCTGAGGCCCCAGATGCTGAGGAAAGCCACTCGGCTCTGCCTCCATTCATTCCTGGTGCGGATCTGCCTGTAGACCAAGAGCAGCATCACAAAGCCCGAGGCCACCAGGATTACAAGGACTGTCATATTGGTGAAGTAGTGGGCTAGCAAGGCCCTGGGGTTATTTATCATCCAGCACCTGAAATCATAGAATACAGTCAGTGAGGATTGGAATACCAAAACACATACAAAGTACCAAATTTATTAAATGGATAGAACCATCAGTGTATGTGCACAGCGTGTCCACCAGTTCTGAAACTGCTACATGCACCCTCGCCTGTCAACCCCTACAGGCTGCGTTCTCAGTGTGCAGCATGGAGCAGGACAGACAGACAGCCGGAGTGCCCAGACAAAAGAATTTCCAGGGAAGTTATAGATTATTTTTAAAACAGCATGTATAAAATCCATATAAACACATTAACAAAAATGCATACAGAAGGTCATTGTTCCCAACCCAGTGTTTTATTTTGAAAATGATTTGTATGTTTTAAGGTTGTTTTGTTGTGTGACTTCACTCCCCCCTTGTTTTTTTCTGTGGTAAACTGAAGCAAACACATTGAAGTGAAAACCTGTGATCGGCTCCGCTGCCGTAATAGAGCGGAGACGGAGCGAACATGACTGGTGGAATTGAGGGGTAGGAAAAAATGTTAACACATCCACTGCACTCCTGAAGAATCCTCAATGTGGTCCAGTTGGTATGCACGTGTGAGCGCATCCATTTACCACAAATATTAGCAGAAAGCTTCAGAATTAAAGGGGTGATGACATTTCTCTGTTTTGTACTCTTTACTTCTCTCCTTAGTTGCCAGCATTTTGTTTTCTCCAGCTTTTGAGTTGTGGAAATGGTTCTCACACATTTTGTCAGGAACCTCTGACCCCTAAACAGCCATCATTAGACCCCTCCTACTCCCCTCCTGCATGCTCACCTAAACCAAACAGATTAACTTGAGTTATGAGAGCCTCACTATGAGAGACGTGTGAAAGGCTGTTATTGAAAATGTCAACCCTAAGGTCCCCTGAAATGTCAAAGGTTTAAGATAAATATCCAGGAATCACTGCCAATACATATTTACAGCAAATATTTGTCCAAATAATATTGCTTACATCTTATAAGGAGCTGATTCATCCTCAATTTGCGCCACCTCTCTCAGCCCATAAATGTCACCGACTGCAATCAGGATCAAAACAGGAATACAAGGAAGAGCTGGAAAAGAGGAAGAAGGTTAATTTCCTCTTTGCAAAATAAGAAACCAAACCGATTAAGATCCTTTAGGAAATGTTACTTAACACACTCACCAAAGCCAACTAGGTTCCACACATACGGCTTTCGGGAGGGGCTAAAAACAATCTTGACCAACAAGAAGGTGTGAAAAACTTCAATGGTCATCCAGCTAAAAGAGCTAAGCAGGGAGTAGTGGAGACCTGCCCCCAACCAGGTACACAGATACTCCCCTCCCACGTTGGCCAGGACCCCAGTGAAGAAGAAGAACAGGTTGAGGAGGGCCAGAGAAATCGCTAAGCCCTGGTGGATGACAATGGACTGCTCCTTACCCCGCCTCCTGAAGGAGGGAGGGAAAAAGTTGGTAACTGAAGGGTTAAAAAACGTTCATCTTTTCTCTAAATTAATATATACTATCAAAAAGAGGCCCTACCTCTTCCTGTAGAGATAAATGATGAGAGCAATGCAGCTGATCAAAGACACGGCACAACCCAGAGATGTAATCGCAGTCAGCGCCAGTAGATGGCGCACTGGACGAGGCTCCACTTGCTGCCAGGGACCAAATAGGAGATTTGTTATGTTTACATTTTTGTTTCTTTTGTTCTTGAGTCTTCACTTTCAAAAATGTGATACCATCTGTATTTATATTTTGTAACTGCAAACTACACAGTGAATATAGTTTTCCAGATTTCACGTCTCACCACTAGTATAGTGAAGTAAGTCAGATGGTCACAGTGGCACTCTGTGTGTTTCGCTCCATGCTTGTTGGTCACACATCCTTTGTCCACCCAATTGACCTGAGAGGGATCTATACAAAGAAATGACCAATAAAAGAATGATCTTCTGATGGAATAAACAACCTCTAAATGTTACAATAACATAGTTAATGAGCTTATTTCCACAGGGCACTAACCTTTCTTGGTGTCCCATGAAACACATTTCCTTGAATGCTTTTTCTGAAGTAAACAAAAGATGCATTTCAGCTGTGATCAGGTAAATATTCAGTTCATAACAACAACAACAAAGAAGCCTTAAAGCTGATTGTTTTCTGCGCATTCTACGTTTGGACAGCTTTAAGCACACATCATTGTGTGCTTAAAGAGTTGTTTGTTTTTACAACAGCATCTGCAGCAAGTTCTACAAGCGAGTTCACCAGAGATATTTGAAATGAGTTGCATCTTTGTGTTGGAGAAAAATATTTAAAAAAGAAACATACTTAAGTGGCCACCAAGGGAAATATGTCTAACAGGAAAAGTTTGTCCAAATAATGAATCGTCTGTAACGCTATGATATGAAATAAACACCTTTTCAATACTGGTTATATGTGGTGTGTGCCAGGATAAAACTTCAGGACTCCTTTAACCATGGCTAGTGACTTCTCTTATATTCATTGGGTAATCATTGAAGTAAAAGTCAGTGGTGAGTTTAAGCTATAGGATTTATTGCATGTGTTTCTACTCTCAGGCACCACTGATTCAATGGCACTTCCAAAGCTTTCTACATAGATGTCATAAACCGCAGACACATAACTGAGTGAGCAATTATTTTCAGAAATATAAAAACAAAAACAGGTGAGAGAAAAAAACTGAATTTCAGACCCTTTGCAGCATGAATAGTTTATCCTCTGCTACTTTTCTGTAATTGATTTAATTGTATAATTTCAAAGCAAATATTTAGACACCACAAAGTGAATATTTATCACATGGATGACGAAATAAGTGCACAGAGAGCGAGCAAACTTACAGGTATGACATCGTGATGAAAACCAATCTTTATTGGTTCAGACAGGTTTTCAATGACGTCGTTCCCAACAGTGATTTCCACCACATTCAGAATCCTGCCTTCCACTCGATCCTCCTGAAACCCACACACAAAATGAGACACATTCACCTCTTTCCCTCGTCCAGCATGCACGTTTGTACATAATCAATCAGTCAGGAGAAATGCTGCATTTAAAAGAGGAAAGGTGGAGTAAAACAGAGCCTTACCTGGAACATGGAGTTGTTTTTAAGGAAAGTGCAGGACACTTTGCTGGTACTTTTTGCGACTTGTTTTAGTACTGATGGGATCTGAACTGTGGTTTCGGACTCTGCAGAACCGCTTGTGGTAGTCTGGAGGCAGAAAAAGTCAGGCACTGTACAGTTAGAAACAGTTAGTTAATTGATGAGAGGAAGAACTAGCTTTAAAATCAAATCGTCACATATGAACAGGTAATTATTCTGTTGACTCAGGCTGAATGGACAATTGCATCACCACATCTTGTATCCATTCAGCTGCTCTGCTTGTGAGTAGCATAACAACCTCAGGCTGTACACAGTTGTAATTAGTAGACCTGCATGTGGATTGCTGGGTTCGTACACAAATTGCTCTATTTTAAGGAAAGTAAGGAGGGCAAATATCAGCTCTCAAAGTGCATCCTCTACTTGTCTGTAAATCACTACTATCATTCACTTTCATGTGGCTGACCTATCACCTATTTTCTGAGCTTAGTCACCACTGCCCTACCCTAAATGAAAATGTTAACACAGTTACTCATTTACTGGTTTAAAAAGCTGTTGTAAAGCTGATTAAAAATGGACTCAGAGACAGAGCAAGAAGAGTGAAGCTGGCTACTAGCTGGAGCCTTATTGCACAGAATTATTACTTTTAAACTCAACATGTTGACCCATACATTCATTTTGACTTCCTGTGTACTACATACTGTACTATGATCTCTTTATTCTTCACTATTAAGCTGTCTGTGTTTGTGAACTGCTTATGGAGAACAGGTATGAATTAGCATGCTAATACTGATGTTTTTGACAGGATTTGTCCTGAAAATAAATTTAAAAAATGCGGATGCTTTTTGTCCAGCAATTAGACTTTTCATGAATTTGTGTGGACGTTTATTACACATATCTCAATTATTTAGCCTGTTAAATGTAAAAAAATATATTTTTGTATTAAATCATCATGTCTGGTATTGCAAATGGTTTTCCAAGACATTTCAATAAGGTGTTCATTAAAACATGATGAAGAAGCTGTCTTCGACACTTCTCTTGCAGGTTTAACAGCAGAACACATTGAAGCGTTTCCATTTGTCTCTGAGAGGAAATGCTTTTTGCTAGATGAAGCTAAAATGTGACACAAAGTAAACCAGTGTGGTCACAATCCCGCTGATGTGGACTGTGCAGACTAGTCAACGCATGAGAGAAAATGTTTTGAAAGGACAACCTACGAATTGGTCATGAATCATTGTACACTTGTTGATAAAAGCCACGCCACAGCGACTAAATGGAGCCATGTAGGTTATTTAGCAAAATGTAACTTTTAACCTATCAGTTGATAAAAAACGGACAATCTGAGTATTTTATCAGGCGATGTTAACCTTGAACTTCGTTTTCTATATATTTCTTGGTCGACTTACAGGCGATGTGATGTTGAAGCCTAGAAAATTCTTCTTCATCTCGACTTCAGCGGTGCTCCCCTTGTCTTTGTCTTCAGTACTGCACAAACATTAACACACACCATCATCGGATTATTAAAATAAAACACTTAAATTGCTTTTTTCAACAAGGATGGTTGCTTTTGCACCAAAGCACTAATGATGGACAAATTCCAATGTTTATACACAAAGACTTTCACAAAGCGTTATCCGCCTAAGTGTGTGAACTGTACTTGTCCTCTGATTCTGACTTTTCAACAACAATTTGCAGCTCCTTTGTGTCTATGTCTGCAGACTTTCCTGTGGGAGTTCACAGAAAAATCTGTCACATATGAAACACCACCTACGATTGTAAACAAAGCAAGCATGCAGAAAATACAAAACAAATACTTTCATTTGTAAGTGACAGCGACGCGGCTGATCACTGAATTCAATTGCAGAGATGTTTGAGTTTTCTTAACAACTCTGGCAGGAGTTTACATCAGACTTTACTGATAGTGATTGCTTGCTAAAATCTAATAAGGCTGAAATGTAAAAAACACTGGTGGTGCAGCATTCTTCCTTTCAACTAATTAAGATAAAAGCGCCCCATTCTTTGTGTCAAACCGTTTGGGTATGTGTAGGGAAGGGTTTAGAGTGAAGACTGGGGTTGTACAGCTCAGCTTCCTGTTTGTTGTCAAAGTTAATAACACCAAACTTCTCATCAACAAGCTTAGCAATCAAGAAAGCAGCACATGAAAGGGGTGTTAACCAAAACACTGTGTTACTGTATGCTTTCAAAGCAAATGTGAGAAAAAAAAGAAGAGGAAATTACAAGATGACTTCAGCGGATCCGTGGTTCACTGCATCGTGCAACGTATCTGCAAAATAAAAAAAGAACACAGCTGACTCTAAAACTGTCTTTTATTGTAAAAACGCATACAAATTCATTCACTGATCGGATGTTTTGATAGCATTCATTCTCTCTTACTGCAGGCGTTGGGCGTCCCGTTGAACTTGTAGGCTTCATGCACTTTGTCGCTGACGACATCAGTTATTATCGTTCCATTGAGGATCCCGTACACTGCTTCAGGTGATTTGGGGCCATTAGACAGGTCACTGCAGCACGAGACCCACGGGCTGGCAGGCGGGCATGGAGCGAAGGTTTTTTCCCCGAACTGTACATCAACATGAAAAAGATCAGACTCTTTTTAAGAAGAAGGAAACGAAGCTACACCTGACACGCTGACTGTGTTGTGGTTTATGCCTTTCACATGTTAGTATAATTGAGTCTTACTCATTTCGTGAACAGTAAAAGCACAGAAGCATTTCAATTTCGGAAGCAAAACTGCAGGATAGGATGTATGTTTTTCTTTTTACTAAATGGACAAACTAAAAAAAAAAAACTATAATTAAAACAATCTTTTCAATTTTATTTTCACAAACAGACTAAAACTTTGTTCAGCGTGGAAGGAAAGGTCCTACCACAGTCAAAAAAAAGCAATATTACTAATCAGATACTAATCTTTCCCCTTCCTCTCCGTCTGGTTTACCTGCAGCTTGAGCTGGTCCTGTAGAGGCTCCCAGTACAGGCAGAAGGAGGTTTCCAACTCTGAACCAGCTTGATCAAGGCGGATGACTTGAGAGTGTGTGCACAGGGCCGTGATCTGCCCATCGATGGACAGAGAGTTCATGTTGGCTGAGATTAGGATCCCATCACAGCCTCTGGAAAGGTTCAGGTTCAGGCTCAGGGGGCCGCCGCCATGGCGCCAGGTGCCACAGAATTTCAAGTCCTCGTATATTTCGGCGGAACCTAAAGAAGAAAAATTAGGCCCGCCCCTATAAATCATGGCGTCATGTTGGATTAGTCATTTAAAATGCGTAATTATGATGGATCCTTATGAGAGCTTAAAGTTGTCAATACTACTTTGAAATGTTTCATTGATTTAAAAGGGAAATCAACAAGCCTTTTAAAAAACTGAGAATGTGAAAAAAAGATTGTTGATACAAATGTGCTTGTGTCTCAATAGAATTTATGAACAAATGATATCAACAGTTACGCTTACACCAAGACCGAGCCCACGGCCAAAAGGAACAAAAGACGAGAAAGTTCTGACCACACCTCCCCCTAAACTAAGCAACAAACCTGATCAAAAATCAGTGCGAAGGTAACCACTGACATTATGTGAGCCACACAATCATCTGTCTCTTTCTTACATGAGAAAAGAAAATGAAAGTAGAGTGACACACGCCAACATGTTGTAATAACCAAAGCTAAAGATAACAGAGGAACAGAAATGAGGACCTGAACTTTCTTGATATTTCAAAGAATGAGGGTTAGGGTGTCTCACTGATTCTCACTGGAACTCTGTTCACGTTTGCATGTGACAGCTGGAGACTATCCCTGATGGGAAAGATGGGAGAGGGCTATCCGGAAATAAGACGTACAAAAAACCCCCCAAAACCCCGATTTGGAGAGTGGAGAACAAAGTAAGAGAGTCTGCTATCCGATGCTACGATGAGAATATTTGCATTTATATCAATGCAACGCGACGGAATCACAATATCAACAAAAGAGCAGAGAACAACATACGAGTGAACAATAACCTAATGCAGCTTATTTAAATACGTGTGCAGCGATCCACTCGCTCGTGTGCAGACACTGCACTGACTCCAGTCGCACTCTCAGACTCGCTGCAGGAAAAACGTCTGGCAGCATCTCGAGTCTGCGTGAAAGACGTCGCTGTTTGTGTTCACACTTACCGCTCAGTTTTCCTGGAGTTTTCTGCAAGTGTGAAAGCCCTATCAGAGAGTCTGTTTTGTTTTGTGAGTGTCTGGTGACGGATGCATTCGATGCAGAACAACTTAATTTAATAAAAATGAAACGCTCCCAGGTTTTCATGTGCATAGCAGCTTAAATGTGAGCGGTGTTTAAAAGCAAAGAGCACAAATCATTGACCTCACACAGGAAATACAAAACCTTATCATTTAGCTTTTTAGGATTCCTGTACTGTACTTAAAGCCTGCCGCATATTAAATCATAGACAAACAGGCAAAGTAGAGCTACAGTATATTGTATATGAATGCCAGAGTGAGAGTGAATGTGCAGCTAAAGGAGTCACCCATTTAAAGATTTTTTTTTTTTTTTACCTTTAGCGAGGAAGATGATCAGAATGAAGAACACCATCATATAACGTGTCAGTCGGGGTTCCATCAGTGACAGCTGTAAAAGAAAGTGAAATGAATTTGAAAAAAGAGGAAGGCACACATGCCGTAGTTTTGCACGGGAGGGGATACAGTCAGCAAAACGCCTCTGAAACTTGCAGCTCATAATGTAGAGGGTTCAATGAAAAGAATTGCGTGCATGTGCAGCTCGGCAACCTTATAAAAACTCAGTTATAAATTGAGTTATAAAAACACATTTTGAGCACACAAAAACAAAAAAAAACCCTAAATCAAACAATAAGTCCTTATCTGGAGTTAGCACAGGTTTGACATAATACGTTTTTGTAATGATACTATTCTAATCCACACGTCTGCTTTGTTATCTACACTCTGCTATCAATGCATACAAATGAGTTCAGGCCCAAAATACACACAGGGACCTTTCTGTGCTGTTATCAATGGAAACAGTCTTTTCCTTTAACTGACGCACACATATATTCACACACCGACATTTCACTCTTCACTTTTTCTTTGTGCAACCTGAGTTTCTTGTTCTCCAAAGACATGTTGTATGGAAGTATACAAGACATTTTCCTGGATATTTCCCATCATAGAGATGTGTTGTGTAGATGGCGGATGGATTTACTGAGAATCACATAGACGTGTCTCTAAACCACACATACGTGACGAGTATGGTTCTGCAACCTTCCAAAGACAGCAACTCATACCAGACAGATTTCACCACAAAGACTGAAGACATTTAACTACAAGCTGAACCAGAAAGTGAAATATACAAGTACACAGTCAGTAAATATTTTGTATGTGTGTGTGTATGTATGTGTGTGTGTGACTACATGAGGAGTGTGTACATGAAGACGCAGATGCTAATCTTTGAGTGGGAAATGAAGCTGTCACAGTTATGTTTTCAACCTATGAAGACAGACAGGAACCAGGTGAACCACAGACAGCGCAGGAAAAAAAAAAAAAAAAAAAAGACTCACGGAAAGAAAAAGCCAGACAAAGAAGCAGAGAATAAGGTCAGTCTGCACAGCCTGCGGGGTCAGCTGGCTATTTTTAACAACGTGCACTGAAACACACACCTGACACTGAAGAGGGATTTGTGCCTCTGACGACCACAGCAACTCTCCGAGACACACCGATAAACAAACACAAACAAGGAGAGATTTAACACGGCGTGCTGTCAGCTTGGAGAGCAACATCCTGTTGTTTGTGTGTATGGATAACTGAGGAACAGAATGAATACACTTCTTCATCCGAAGTCTTTCATCACTGACTGCTCATGCATGGTCGATGATGCAGGAGAGATGACCAACCGAAAGGCTACTCAAGCAGCCTGCCCGACACTTCTATCTGAAGGCAGACATATAACTCTTTAACTTACATGTCACCGTTTCATACTGTAACTTTTCAAATATATATTATTTAACTACTCGTTTTAATCACTATTTTCAGTGCTTTAATTAGCTCTACTATTTTCATTTGTATTAGTCTTTAAAATGTTCACTTATTTTTTAACTCTTTAACTACATGTTCCTGTTGGTGTGCCGCCTTGACTTCTAATTCCCTTTTCGTGTGTACCATGTTGTGGCACTATTTTATATTTCTTACTTGAACCAGAATTCCCCCTCAGGGATTGATACAGTATATAAGATTAAATTAAATTAAATTAAAGAAGTGTTTTTCAGTCGTGAGGAGCGGCTGTGGCTCAGTTGTTTGAGTCAGTAGTCTTTGGTGGACCAGGCAAAAGACAAAGAGGATGGACATTTTTCAGAACAGACTATGGACACATACTAGTGTTAGAAAACACACATTGAAGTGTATTCAGCATTATAAGTGACCCCTAAACTTAAGAGCTACAGTTATTAATATCTACTAGATATTTATCCAGTAGCTCAAAAAGAGACATCAGACAGAAATAAGAGGATTCACACCACTCTCACTTCGGTTTACACAGCCAAAGCTCATGTGAAAATGCATCCTGGGTTTATTTCAATCAGCATGACTTGGCTGCTTTGTGGTTTTGTAACTTCCCTTTTTTGATAATTCAAGAGCAGCATAACGAAAAGGTGTTTAAATGTGCCTACATTGTGGTTTTGACAAAAGGAATTGAATGCACCCGCCTCTCGTGGAGCAGATGAAGAGCATGTGACCGGGTCCTATTGCGGTTATTATATGAAAAGGTGATCATTTGATGCAAGGTTTTTTGGGTTTTTTTAGGTTTTTTTTTTAAACGTAAGCATTGATTATAGATTTTTTTTGCAACGTTGCATCAAAATCAAGAAGCCTTCATCCGTTCAGACAGAGCTGTAAAAACATGTTGGTGGTGGTCTGTGATGTTGGGACGTGCAAGAACATGCTGTGGCTGCATCATGAGCTCTGGAGCCGAGCAGAAGAGGCTGTGCAATGTGGCTTTATGTTCCGCTCTCACACTAACAGACTGTGTGTATGAATCAATGAATCATGGGATTTACATGTTTTTTTGTTCTTCTATTTGACTTTCAGTGAAGCCACTTGATCTTTGTCATCATGGGCCGCTTTGGTTGTGATGTTTGATGCTCGATGTTTTTCATCATGTGACTAAAGAATCAGACGTCTACTGAATAAATTCCATCATCTCACACAGACTGGAGACTTCTACCACACCAGTATGACTCAATACAGATAAAGCAGCAGCTTACTGCACATTTTCAATATGAAAAATGCCCTGTGCTTAAACTGCGGCTCAGGCAGGCGTAAAGACAGGGTCAACATCCACTGTGTGTGCCGAAACCTTTGCTTGTCGCTTTTAACTTCAAAGCAAATTTGAATGTTTCCTTCTCAGACTCTCAGACTCTGTGAAACTTCAGTTTTGAAACTGATGTCTTGAGTGTCATGAAGCATTGTCATGTGTTGGGGTGAAACAATGACACAAACATCTGATTCTTGTCATTCAGCATCACACTGATGGCATGTTCACGATCAAGCCGGGCACTAATGTGTGACTCACGTTTGCCTCGGCCAGATCCACCACTATGCCTTCATTATGGGCTCTTTTACTATAAGCGTTTCATTGATAAAGAAGACTTGTAGTTGCACTGAGGGCAGTGTCGTTCCACCCGCAGACAGCTACGAGTGTCCACACACAGTGGAGAGCTCAGTTCTCTACAAACCTGCTCTTACAATGCAGAATATTCTGCACAAAGAAAGTTGCATTGTGTGTATGTACATGAACTAAAACATGAAATATCCTTTGAGAGGGGCTTGTCAACAGGACAATATTTACTCTCTTACTCCACCTTCTCGCTCGCTGACATGTAAACTAACGCTCTCTCTGCCCCCACACCCTCTCTTTTGTCCCTGCACGGCGCCAAGGCATCAATTCAGCACAAGAATTTCCCCTTTTCTTTCACTTCCCTGCGCTTGTGTGTGTGTGTGTGTGTGTGTGTGGTTTATGAATGTGCGACACTCAGACTGAAAAGCTGCTCTCATACTGTAGACTTAGCATTTCTCATTTTGTTCCGTATTGAACCCACACTCCTGAAACTTGTTGCTCTGCTGCGCTCGTCACTCAAACACACACACACACACACACACACACACACACACACACACACACACCTCCAGCAGCCCACTCATGTGTGAACAAGACCGGCCCCCTGACCTAGCACTCTGTCGCTTCGTGCTTTCCAGTAAAATTTCCCTTACGCCTTCCCATCTCTGCATCTCACAGAGGTGTGACTCACCCCGTCGCACTCGAACGAGCACCTCTAAATTAATCATCTTCACAAGTCGAGAGTGACGTCACACACACACAGAGAGGCAGCCAAAACAATGAGGAAAGTTATGGTAAGGAGATAAGAAAGATTTGGTAAAAACATGATCCCCTGGGTTGTTGGGGTGAGGGGGGGGGGTTATGAAATATCTCAACAACCACTGGCTGGGCTACCGTTCAATGTAGATTATATACTAACTATTTTGATCTCTTCACATTTTAATCTCTGCCATAATTAATGCACAAAAAGATGACTGTAAACACCATTATTCATGATTTATTATTCAGTTAAACTGAGCTATCTGACTCATTCAGGCTTCTGTCCAATCACACAATGTTCAATACTCAAATCAATTCACTCAATCTCAATTCATACATTTGTTTCTTAAAAGCATATTTGGGGCATTTGTTTTGCTCTTATAAGACAGGACAGCAGAAGAGAGACAGGAAACACCAGGACAAAAGAGAACATAGGAAAAGCTGCCGTAACCAGGACCACGGCCCGTGCACTAAATATAAACTACACAACCACCAGACCAGCTGAGGGAACACAATGGTGAACAATGTGGTGCTATGAGGTTAGCTGTTAATTAACACTGCTGGCCACAAGGTCAGGAAATAAAACGAGCATTTACCTCCAGACAAACGCATGCGTTTTACGCTGTAGCAGCAGATACAAATGAAAGGCTGACAGCTACCACTGCAGATAACATTTTCTTATTATAAAAAAGACATTTCTTTGAAATGCTTCTTGTGTTCAGAATAGCCACAGACCTGAAGCAGTGGAGGACGGAAAGACTGAGTAACTGTTCGTAATGTGAGGAAAAACAAATCCAGCAAACATCAATACTGTTAATTATTTGACAGTAGCTGTCAGATTTGACTGTGCATTCTTTTAAAATGCCTTTCAGACTGCTGCACCTTTTGTGTTACAATTTCTCTTGAAAAAAAAAAAAAGAAGTGTTTTTTGTTGTGGTTGCATGGCACACTTTGGCTCACGACAGAAGCCGAGAAGTGGACGTCACCATCTCACCACCACACTCGCAGATCGCTTCCTTTTCTTTTCATTAGGGTTTGGATTTTGTCCTGCAACAGTTCTCAGTCTGCGCTCACCCTGCTCCTCTGCAAGCAGCCGAGTGACGAAGCAAAGAATGTGCATGGAAGAGTAATCCAAAGAACAAAAGCGGCTCTTTGTTGTCAGGCCTCAGAGCTGAAGAGACAGCCAGCTTGAATAAGGGTCAAAGATCGCTGGCTGCTTTGGAGGCTGTTTAAGAGACGGGATTCAGAGACATACAGACACAAACATACATCTTACACTCCATGCAGAACAATCAGCCAAACTCACAGACAGGCTATGGAGGGTAAAAAAAGGATGACTAATTATCCTGGAGAAAGATTCATAAAGTTCATATATTGTGATAAAAGCTCAAAGAAAAAGGAATCAACACTGTGATGTTAGATACAGCACAGTACATCAGTACATCAGTCAGGTCAGGGGATTCAAAGAAGGAGAGTTGTTCCTTTTTTTTTCTTGGATTTTTTTGCCATGGGAAGATTGTACCTCGCCACAATGTTTTGCGCTGCTGCCAACGTGTCTAAGAGATAAGATTTGAGTTTGTTTTCTTTAGTCACAAAACAAGAAGCGACTGGCACGCCATCTGATGCGTTGATTGTTTGTGTGAAAAAGACAGGTTTACAGCGTGAGAAATCTTACGAAAGTGTGACTAACATCTTATCAAAATGAATTCCCACACACACAACTTGGAGTTGTCACTTCGTCACAACAAGCAACGCAGACACCACATTACATTTTTTTAAAAAAAACCCAGACAGAGGCGCGTCGAAGCGAGAACGAGCTTCAAAGACATCGACACAGAGAGGTTTCAAGTGGAAGACTAGATGTAATGTGGCATCAGAGGAATTTTCCCTGGGCTACATTACTGTTAGGACCTTGCATTCTTTGTGAAAGCACCACAGTGATGCAGCTTGTACCGTCTCCCTTTATCTGTATGTTGGCGTTCTTTGTGAGGAAATTGGAGGAGCAGGTGGAATGCTGCAGATATTTCCTTTGGGGCTCTGAATAAATCAATAACACAGCACACACATGCACAGACAAGAGCCTGCACATTATTGAGCTTCAATCACCCCCAGTGTGGCCGTATAGGTAGACTTTAAGGTCACGAGGTTGAGTCTGTCATCGGGGGCTTTCTCTTTCTCATTATGAAAAATGTATAGGCCATTTGTTGCCTTATGACTCACACAGTCATACATTTGCATTTCAAGGCTTGAACCTTTAAAAAAAACCCCTAATGATCTTTTTTCAAGTGCCTGTATGGTCCACATGAGTTGGGTGACATGCGTGTTAAATGCTTGTTTTTCTTGAGGCCATTTCACACTATTTGTTTTTTTTTCTTTAATTGAGTGAAATCTTTTGATTTGCACATGAGCGCAGTCAGGAAACCACAACATAGATCTGTGAAATGAGCAAAGAGGATGTATGAACTCTGCCTCGTTCTTCTGATGTCTGCCTTTTAAACCGAGCAGTATATCTCAATAACATGTGGGATTATGAGGGGGAATATGACACAATGCATGGCAAGAGGGCTGTCATAATATCAGACTTTTAGCGATATTCTACAATATTATCTGTTTTGGAAGAAAAACATAAATCCTTGTAACACAATATTGAGTTGTTGTTTTTTTGGATAAATTGCAGCCAATCTACTGCACTCAACAGAAACATGGACAATGTGTTTGTGTATTTTAAACAGTGCTTTCTCTCCTTCACACATGAAATTGGTAACAATTACAAGTGAAGATCTGCAGATTTGAAAAGCTCTGGCACTATGGATTTGATACTATTGATTATCGTAACAATGTAGTGTATCGTTTTAAAACGTGGTATCAAAAAGTATCAAAGCATCGCCATTTTTGATAACCCTGGTACAATGAGGGTGCATCAGTGATGAACAATAATGCAAGTTTTAACACGTGAAATAAATTGGCCCCATGTGCAAGATAACACTGCTGCAGTTTGACACAAAACGGGAAAATAGTTTTTAAAACATGGGCCTAGTTATAAATATTATAATTTAAAAGTGGAAATAGAGTGTTATAAAAGGATATCATGGTATAAAAAAATACATCTAAATTTTAATTTAAAAGAGAGAAATCAATATAAAATAAACTATGACGCACTAAAACAGTTATAAATATCATTTAAAGGATCAAACAGATACCGACTGAGCTGCTTACAAACACCAGGCATGTTTATATTGATATGGTTGATTTTTAATGTCTTTTTATATTGCATTATCATGTTGTGGATTTTCCATCAGGGTGTGTAATCTTACCTCAGTGCTCCTGACAGAGGTCTCTGGTCTGTTAAAGCTTAAATCATCCAGTTCAAACTTTGGCACTGCGCAGGGAAGGCTCAAACTCGGTTAATCACACAAACAGATGCAGCGGAGGGAGGAAAAAACAAACGTACACAAACCACTTCAGAGGGTTCGAGATATTTTAAAAATGGAAAGTCGTAAGAACCAGAGTGCGGGGCTGAGGGGTTGTCTGAAACTGCCGTCACATAGAGCCTCGAGCTCGCGGAGAGTCTGTCAGCGCGAGCGAGGTGAGAGCCCAATGGTGTCAATTACCCATAATAGATACGTTTGATTCCGGTTTGGACTTTCAGAATAAAGCACTATCTTAGAAACAAACTGCAATCTCCGGCATTGAAAAAGCTTATAAAAACAAAAACAAATGAGTTTGTCCGACAGGTGACTTCTATTCCCAATAAAAAAAACCCTCTTCTCTGAATCTGTTGTTCGGTGCATTATGATGTAATAGCTTGCACATTTTTTGTTATTTTATTTTTTAAGTATAACTTCCGGATTTACTTCTTTTTATTTTGTCAAACAGCAAGGTGTGAAGTGGGAAGACATAATTGTAGATCTGGACCTGAGGGGCACAGAGGAGGGGCCCTCTGTCACTGTACAATCAGTCAGTTCCCTTCACTATAACTGTCAAAAGAGGAGAGGAATCAGCATTACACAAACTCCAGTTTGTTCAATGTAGAAAAAACCCCATTTAATATCAGTAAAGTAAAAAAAAACAACCTCTTATGTTGTTCTGTGTTACTTTTTGTAACCCTCTCTTACAAACAAAAGTAAGATTGAAAAGCCTAAATGTAGAAAGACCTTCTTGTAACCTGTTGGGTTACATGTGAGCTAAATTCAGAATATGATACAAGTCCAAATCAAGTGTTTGGACACTCTTGGATCTTTGCCTGGATGTAGCCTATATCAAGTGTGTTAGATATTATCAGTAAAAGTTGTCTGCTAAGGCCTTAACAGTGACCTCAGTGCGTTGTTGTTTTTCCTGGCATTGCTATCAGCCAACAAGAGAGCGTACGAGCTGAACTACTTCAATGCCAGAGGCAGCTGCACACTTTCAGGTTTCACATCTTACCAGAGACCACAGCTTCATCTACAGAAGACTTTGAAGACTTTAAAGAGCAAAAAGGTACTCATTATTGCAAACATGAAACTCCAGGTAAAGTATGAAGTGTTAGGTCAGTGTAAAGCTTTACATAAGTGGAAAGGACGCCACATTATACACCTTTTCTTTAGAACTTATCTTGATACAAACAATTTCTGACGTCAGACCATACAAAACATTGAACAAAGAAACAGAGCGACAGCGACAGAACAAAGAAACAGAATAAATCATTCATTTTTAAAAAGCGCTTCATAAACTTTTTGATGTCATATTGTTTCCATTCATATATTCATGACCCAGTGAAAACAGCTACGTGACCCACTTTTGGGTCCTGACCCACATATTGAGAACCACTGATTTAAATAACTGTGAGGATATTTCTTGTTCTTCCATTAAACTGATTTTTCTAAAAGGATAAAATACAAAGTGTCTTTGTGTGTTTGTCTCAAAAGCTCCAAATAAGGAGCCACTAGGTCTCTCTGGTCCACTGGTAAAGTCCTGCTGAAAAGAACCAAATACTAAAAACAAAGAAAGCAAAAAAGCCCTTTTACAACCCTTACACATACTGTATGTGCATTGGTACAAGGTCTTGTATCTGTACTTTCTGACATGTAGTGGGTTTTTTTTAAAGATAAGCATATCTCTTTTTCAATCAAATAAACTGATATTTTGACAGTTACGTTCCATCTGCTTTGCACAAATAAATGTGTGCACCCTCCCGCAGCTAGCAGGTGCTATGGCAGGTTAATATATTTTTTGTGTTCAGCCCATGATTGCAGACACATTGCCACTTCCCATTTAACTCTCACATAGTAGTTTACATCTCATTAAAGCATTAAAGGACATTTTGAAATAATAGGGGTGGGGGTGCATGTGGAGAAGTGGCTAGATTGAGCACCTGGCTCCTCTCATCTGTTCAACTGTCTTTGTTAGAGGCTGTGTGTGTGTGTGTGTGTGTGTGTGTGTGTGTGTGTGTGTGTGTGTGTGTGTGTGTGTGTGTGTGTGTGTGTGTGTGTGTGTGTGTGTTTTTGTGGGTGTGCGTGTGTGTGTGTGTGTGTGTGTGTGTGTGTGTGTGTGTGCATGTTCGTCTGGAGTAGATTTGTCAGTTGACTTGCGTGGGTTTGGGCAATAAAGGGCCCACTGTCTCTCTGACAGCAGGTGTGCCTGGAACTGCAAGCAAACACACACATGCGCACACACATACACTCACGCTCGCTAGCAATGACTATGGTTTGAGATAAAGGTGACGACACATGATATGTGACCTGAAAGAGAAAAGGAGTGAGAGTGAAAGTAAGGTTGACAAAAGAGCGGAGACTGGAAGTTAGCATGAAGAAATGAACAGCCTGCACAGACTAGTCATCTTATCATTTATCTCCATGACGCTGTCTGTGTCTGAGATCTTAATACATGAACTATTAATCCTGCAAACATAGGGGTAAGGTGCAGTTGGGCATAAAATGTGAGTGCATTCTTGTCAGCAGAGAACAATGGTCAAAAGATATCCTGGTTCTCACTGACGAATACATGTGGGCTGATCATGAAGCAGTCCAAACGTAGCCTTACAGGACATAAAACAGTGCTTTGTGATTCAGTTCCTGAACTGACATCCTGTAATTATGCTTTCCTACCAGTAATACCTGAACAAAATCCTCAAGCTTACATGTTATTTTGGGATAAATATGACATGCCTTGACAGCAGGGTTTTGTCTGTTAATGTGTATTTTCTGTGTTCCTGTGTGGATAAGCTGCAGAGTAAGGGAAGAACACACTTTCTTAAATTGAGGCAATGCCAGTGTTGACAATTACACAATGTGTACACATGCACATTACTGCACTTTTAAGGGACAACACTAAAACAACACTAAAACTTTTTGCTACATGCAGGGCCTTGGTGAAAATTTGCACCAAGTTTGTGCCTCTAATGATCCCATCTAAACTCTAATCTGACCAAATGGAACGTTTTTTGACCCAAAACAAAAAATCACTCTGTGGGGTTTTTTTTGTTTTTTTTTTTACTAGTGTATGACGCACACAATGTGAGCTTCTTCTTGTTAAATTCAATTCAATAGTCTCAGAGCCTTTTGGGGTCTCAAGGTTACACCCTCTTTAGTCCAAATGACTTAACAGAACAGCAATAAAGGCAAAGGTCCAGCATACCCTGAGAAAACAAAGCTTTACAGGGCTTTAAATCATCAGCTCTGCCCCTAACACAAGCTCAGCAATGCACCCATCTCAGCTAGTTTAGGGGCAACCAAACACATCAGTCCTACGGAAATACAGCTTACTGTTATTTTCTAAAACACGTTCAGTCTGAAGATGGCTGTGGTTGGCACATATGAACTGGGTCAAAGACAGGCGGTGGTTTATGTCACAAATATCTGAGATTTAAAAGAACGATTCTAAACTCAATGTCAAAAAAGGTAAACGCTGAGTTAAATAAATCCAAATGAATGAAAATGTTAATCCTTCTCTTCTCAATAATAGATAGGGAGCTGTTTTATTACAACTTTACAGTATATCTTCTTTTAACTGGTGAGTTATTCAAAACATGACCTGTCATTCAGTCCCTTGTTTCACTTCTCTACTTAAAGACATTCTTTTACAAAAATGCTTTTACTCTTTGACTTCATTTTATTTTTGTTTGTTTACTTTCTGTCTGATGCTTTTATTGTCTCACTGCTTTTATTGTCTGCTGTAAAGCACTTTGTTACTTGAATAGAAAAGTGATGATAGATAGATAGATAGATACTTTATTGATCCCGAAGGAAATTCAAGGTTGTACAAATAAAGCATTATTGTTATTATTTGCTTATGATTTAATGACCACAATGTTTTTTTTTCTTCTCATTATTGTTGTCCTTGTAAAGCACTTTGTGTTCTGTTTTTGAAAAGTGCCTTAAAATAGTTGTTATGCTGCAGCTTGGTGATGCTGAAAATGTTTTGACGTGTAAAGTTATCTAGCTCACGCCCATGTCAGGAAGGTGTTAACCTCCACTGTTGAAAAAGAAAGCCAATGTAAAAAACCCCCACTACAGGTCCTCTGGTGTCCACTTCAGTCAGGCTGCAAAAGCCCATAAATCCCCTTCAGGCTTCATATTAAAATGTCCAATTTACTGCATACATGTAATCCAAATGACCCAAGAAAAAGTAATTTGCTTTCAATAGTTCTTGACTTTATAGGTACACATAGGGATTATTTTTTTAAAAAAGAACTCTTTTATTTAGATTATAGGAAGTTAATGTATATTAACTCAGATTGAGGAGCAGGACCACGCCCTACTACTAATACACTTTAAATCACCTGACAAGCCAATTTATATTAAGCCATCCCACTCTACATCGTTTGTCTCAGTTCTTCAACAACCCACCCTCCCTTCCCCTTTCTCATCCATCCAATGATCAGCTCAGGCAGAACTACACTTGAGATAGTCAGTTCAACCTTCCAGACCAGTCTACCAACAACATCCTCCTCCATCATAATCATTACATTCATCTGTCTCATCATTCATGATGATCTATCATTAAAACGACTATGGTTGTGCAGGGTCCTTGCTAGTGAAACTTATGTAAAGAGATATGTGTAATAAGGGGCATGGCGTGGAGATGGACTCTTTCCCTGCTACTGGACTGTTACGAGGTGGAGATATCATTTACATTGTTCGGTTTCTTTTACACTTCTTCAGAAACCAATGGGCGACGTCACTGAGCTACGACCATGTTTTATTGCAGGGGCAGATAAATAAATTCAGCTATGCAGCCTTAAAACTTTAGCATGTAACTGTGTGTGTGCGTGTGTGCGTGTGTGTGTGTGTATATATATATATTAGGCGATTATTATAGGCGATTATTTTAACAAGGTGAATATATATATATATATATATATATATATATATATATATATATATGTGTGTATAAACTCTTTCATTTCCCTCTCCTGCAGAATCGAGAGAATCAAACGTAGACGTTAAGTGCAACATTACTAAGTGTCACTAAGAACGTTTAAATGTTTATGAAATCTTTCTCTTATTTTGTATATTTGCACTCTGTTGTTGTGAACTAAAAAGTTGCTGTAGTGTCTTTGTGTACTTTTTTCAATACACAGAAACAGAAGTTATGGAAAGGTGTGGTATGAGTATCAGAAAGTCTGGCAAACCACAAAGACCTATTTCTGCTTTGTAGAATACATTCTTTTCACACCTCTCTCATATATTTCCCACCCACATTTCTCTCAAACCAACACCTATTATCTTCATCTTTGACAATTCAGCTTTGCTCTTTTTAATCCTTCGTTTTAGAGTCCTGTCCGTAATGTTACCCTTCAGGCTGAGACTGCTGCGATGACCAGTGCGGTAAATTGAAAAATAATAACATTTGATTGGGTATATCTGAAAGATAGTTTTGCAACACAACATTTTACATGCCACACATGAAGCACAGACGCTTCGATGCTGTCTTTAGTGTAATTATCTCTCATCTCTGTTTTTTCTATAGTCTGTTTGTCTAAAACACATCAGAAGGTGTGTGGGCTAGACACACACACACATACACACATACACACACATACACACACACACACACACACATGCACACACGCACACACACATGCACACACGCACACACAGGCCTGCCTTCATGCATTATTAAAAGATTGTTAAACCAACATCACACATCAGCAATAAACCCGCCAAACGTAGGTCCTCAGCTGCCGGCCTTTGTCACCATGGTGATAACTCTGTGTCCTGCTAGACCAGCTGGTGGACCCTGACTGTGATTCTGTGATGGGAGTAATGTGTGTGTGTTTGTGTGTTAGTGTGTGTGTGTTTGTGAGCGAAAGAGAGAGAGACCAAACAAAGAGGTGACTCATTATATGCCCGATCACACACCTGAAACCCAGAAGGAAGAAAGAATAAATTAGCATATTGATTGGTTTATTGATCGCTTGATGCAAATGAGCATTTAATCTGCAACTTCTTTTTGTTGTCTTAAGTGGACTGGTAGTTGTTGACAATCAAGACGGTGCACCATCTGTTTCCTCTGTCATACAGAAACGTAAAGAGCATGTCGAGACACGCGTGAGTGTCTGGCTGGCACAGGCTGAGCTATGTGTTTGTCTTATTTAAACATGATTACAGAGTTTCTACAAGTGAAACATGCAGACCTCCTCTCCATCATTCCTCCTTACTGACTCACTCTCTCCACTGACTTTCTCCTCCTTCTCTCCTCTGCGCGCCACTCTCATTTCAACCTCATATAACACACAACAAATTTCACACTCCCAGTGACAACTCAGGTGTGTTTGCCTAAAATCATCAGCCCATCAATTTAAGGATAAACCGAGTGCTACGTTAGTTTTATTTACATAACTTCAATTTATAAAACATATTAAGATGATTTTGTGAAAATGTAGAAAAACAGGACAAACTACTCTACAAACTACAAACTATATGAATCAGAGATAAATATTTAACAGTGACATCTTTATATTTCATGTTGACTAAGCACTGTATACTAATGGTTGCTGCTAAGATCCTCAGTCAAGGATTACTGTTGTTTGTCCAATGCTGCTATATTCAGTGCTTCTTACATTTGACCATGTTATTGTTTTTAATGGATTTTGTCTTTTGTCCTTTATCTGTCCTGTGATGCATTGCAGTGAAACTAATTGCCCTTCAGGGAAATCTAGAGTTGACAGTTGGTATGCACAGATATGATAGTTTAATATAAATAAGGGATAGGCAGCAGGCTGTAGGCAGTGGTGCAATCGTTATCATTGGTGCCTCACAGAGCGTGGGTCACTTGTTCGAGTCCCTGTCGGATAGGACCTCTCTGTGTGGAGTATGCATGTTCTCCCTTTACATGCATGGGTTCTCTCCGGGTCCAAAGACAAACAGTTGGTGACTCTAAAGTTGCCTGTAAGGTAAGTGTGGCTGGTTGTCTTTCTCTAGATGTCAGCCCTGTGATTGACTGACGAACAATCCAAGGTGTACCCCGCCTCTTCCCAATGACAGCTGGGATTGCCACCTCCGCCACTCATCATGAATGGAAAAGCTGTGAAGATTATGGATGGATGGATAAATAAGGGATATGACAGATCAGATATAAGAAAGCAAACCTAAAAAAAAGTTGACTACATGATGAAATTCAATAAATACATAAAAACAAGGACCAGAAGTTATTTTCTACACTTTGTTGTGTCGTGTGACGACCCTGCTGGTCTCTTAAGTAAGGTCCTTTACCTGCTTTTTGTAAACATAACAATGAGCATGGTCTTGTTACCTGCTCTTTTGTTAATGTTAACAGACAAACAGTAAGGTCCTTTACCTGCTTTTGTAAAGTGTCTCGAGATAACGCCTGTTATGAATTGACGCTATATAAATAAAGATTGATTGATTGATTGATTGATTTGCTGGTTGGCGGTTTTGTGCTTCAGATGCCAATGGGTGTGGCTGGGTCATCCTGGATTGAGAACACCTTGGCCCAGTTTTCTCAATGGTGTCCGGTAGGTCCAAGCCATAAGAGCAGGACCCACTTCCTCATTGTGGGAGACAGGGAGAAAGAGACAGAGAGATGTGGCTCCCCAATGCTCCTCTTTGTATTTCTTAACTTATTATGTGTGAATGTAAATCCTAATAACTCCTTCTCTTCTCCACTCATTTGTCACTGACTTTGAGCCAGTTAGTGTTGTTAAGACTATAGTTTGTATTTGATTTGTTTTAAATGCAACATTATTGTATTTTTTCATTGTACAATAAAAAAATTCACAACGTTTTAATAATTATATTCAAATACAAAGATGAACAACCACAACCACCTTCAGAAGACAACCTACAAAGGATGATGGCCAGGCATTGTTTGAATTTAATATTCATGGAAAAAATCCATCCATATATCCCTTCATCATCTATAAAGGTTTTCCTGTTCAGGGGCGCAGAGTGCTGAAGCTGATCCAAACTGTCATTGGAGGAGAGGTGGGGTACACAATGGACTGCTCGCCAGTCAATCACAGGGATAAAGACATTTTTACATAAAACATTTTTTATGTTGTAAAAACACACTGGCATATTGGTTAACAATAGTTTTGTTGTTGTAAATCTTGTTTTTATATTTTATTTCTGTTAACACATTTTTTTTGACAATTCAATTTTCGTCATTATGTTGGTTCTTATAAACCAAGAAAACCTTGATCAACCTACATCATGTGCATCTGTCTTTAGGTAAACAAAAAGAATCACATATGACTGAAGCACATAAAGTACAAATGTCTACTAAAAGGAGCCTGAAACCACAAGAGAAGACCGAATCACTGTCTTCCTAAAGAACTTCAGCTCTGGTAGACAATGCAGTGTGGTGGATGTGAGGGGTGATGGAAGGGCTCAGGCGGTTGGGAGTCCCCAGCTGGACTCTGTGACACAGTGATTACATGGTTGACATCAAGGGCCTCTAATCCATCAGGACGGCTTAGAAAAGAAAAAAAAACACCTGACGTGAATGAGCAGAGAAAGGAACAAAAGAAACATGGATCTGAATCAAGGATCACAGGGAAGAATACTTTAAAGACTCCACTTTTTACACCATTTTCATATCTATCATACATGTATTATTTGTCATGAGGAAAAGCATTTATGCAGAATGGGGGAAGGATATAGACACCCGCTGTCCCATATCCTCAGTGATGGGATCTCAGTGTGGTACAGCGATCTCTCTGCACAGTTACAAGCTTGCTTGTCTGGTGGTCAGGCTGCAATGACGGTTCATGTGGAGGACTGAATTCTCTTGAATGTCAGTATATGAACAGCCTGTTCTCAGACAAGCACAAAGAGTGTCATCTAACCCGTCTCATGTCCTCAGCTATGGAGTATGAGCTCTTACCATTTAGCACAACATACAAAGTTCTCCAATGTAAACTGAACCATTTTAATACATTGGTTTGTGCCCACCTTAATTGTTTCCATTTCATTGTTTTTTAACGATTTATTCTACTGTAAGGAAAAGTATCATATCTGCAACCTTTACCTTTCACAACACCATGTCATTTGTTTATCTTTTTTACTTTCACCCCAGCACTAATTGAAGTAAAACATGTTATTTAGTCTTTCAAAATAGAACTGTCCTCTCAGGCAGGAAGTCAGGGAGCACATGAATCACTTAAGGTGCAAAAGAACCTGCACCAAATGAATGACGTCAGTGATTTGTGTACTCTTGTAATTTCTTTGCATCCTGAGTTCACTGAATTACATTTTGAATGTCTAAGATAGTTTTCATTTGTAGAGCGACTGCAGCGCACGTTTCCTTCAATACATCTTTATTTAAGTCGCGCTCTGGTTCAAACTGTTTCCTTAGTTCTCCATTAGAGGCCACAGCTCATGGATGATTAAACTAAATAAATACACAAGCTGAACAAACAGGTCAACGCTGTGATTTTCTATTAAATAGATTATTTGTATACCTTTTGTTACAGCTTCAATGAATGACTTGACAATAATGTTAAAGAAACATTTTTCCGGGCTGCGTGTCCACCATAAACACCATTTACTGTAAAGCATTCAAATGAACAGATAAATATTTATTAAAAGGATGACAGATAAAACAGGAGACGTAAAGTATTTGAGTTGCAGAAAAGAAAAGACATGCCTCAAAGAAATGTATCAAACTGCAGTACAAAATGTAAAATACCAAGCAGATGGGATGACAGTGCATTGTAATTGAAGTGAAGAGTAGTGTTAGAAACCTCTTTATTTACATAAATGCATCTTTACATTTGACTCTGCTGTAACTTCACTGAGACTTGACTGTACTACCCAGCAGGAAAGAGAAACAATTTGATTTCAAACAGGCCTTCTGCGATTAGAAAATCCATGTATTTGCACATGAGCGCCCTCTAGTGGCGGCTCACCACCGACAAGAGTGTGTATGGCAAACAAATCAATTTAAACTAAATCAGGAGGGTGCAACGACATAGCTCTTCACTGATTCATCTGAACATAATTGTGTTCCCAGCAGAGGGGGAAAAACTCTCTCTATTAATGGATCTACACCTTCATCATGTACAGGAGGATGTTTACAAGATAGTTATCAGAGTTAGGTACGGCTGAGATGCTGACGTTCATCTTGTCATCATCGCTGATGGATATTCCTCCACTCCGCACCGTTTCATCATACAGGACACAGACACGGTGGATGTCTAGCTTTGGTCAGCCTGTAGCATCTTTTCGATCTCTTGGTCCCACTGGTCGTCTTTGTTGTCTGATCCGCTCACCACCTCGTACTCCTGGAGCTCCTGCTGCAGCTCCTTCTCCCAGTCAGCTGACTCATCTGCATGTGGAGGAGCGGGAGTGTTATTAAAAGTGAAAGACATAATCACTCCCAAGATTAGAGGCCAGCCTCGACGTCGTCTTTTTAAAAAATTTTTTTATTGTTTTGATTAAGAGCCCCACGCCGCAGAATTTCTCTGAAAACTCTGTTACTCACTCTCAGGCTCCATCGCTTACGTAAGCTTTATTTTATCTCGTCCGGCACGGACGAGATAAAATTCCAACTGTTATCATGTATTCACACAATAAAAAACAGAGGAACTCTAACCATCAGGAGTGGAAGCGCTATCCTTCTTATCAAGCACCAGCTGCTCCATCTCTTTCCTCAGGTCTTCCTGATCGAAGGCGCTCGAGTCAAAAGCGTCACTCACAAACTCGGACACCCCGGGACTTGTGGACATTTCCTCCTCCTCTTCTTGAGCCGGCTGAGAGGCACACGGACGGGACCGAAGATTTTAATCAACACTTAGAACGACTGTAAATATACAGAGATACACGCACATCTTTGTTTTCAGTTCTCTTACCTTCTGCACGCTGCTGATGGAAACTGGGGGAGTTTTTGGTCTGACATTATCTATGGGAAAAAAAACAGTGCTGTAAGTGTTCTTTATTTAGATGGTGTTGACAGAAGTCAATGATATATGGACTTCCTCTAAAACTGCAGCACTCTGGGTTTTGTAGCAGAACTTGTTTATAGTTAGAGACATTAACATTCAGGTCAATGAATAGAAAACAAGTGACAAGAAGTGATACATGAAATACCTTGTGTCTCCTGAGAAAAGAGAAGTGGTGGATGAAGTAACAGAGGCCATTATACAACACAAATGACAATATATGGCTTTCTATCAAGGCTTTGTGTATTTCAACGATATCACACATTCACAAAACAACAGAAAACAAGATACTGATGAGCAGAAAATGTAATAAAGCCATTTATTTACATGCACAGAGATCCTAGCGGTCATACAGTCGATGCATCCTACACTGGTCGCAGGACATAAACATCACTCCCCCCCCTCACATTGACTCGAGGTGAATTCTCCTGAGAATATCCTGCTGTATTCTCACTTCAGCTCGGTCAGATTTGATGCAGAAAAAGTACTAAGGTCTGGCAGGAGAAACTCCGGGTGAAATCCAAAGGAAAACTTCAGCAGTTTGCGTTAACTCATAAAGCAGCTCCGAAAAATATCCCTCATATAATATGAACAGAATTGAGCGAAGATTAAAGTGTAAAAATACCCTTTTTTAAATCAATGAGAATGATCTATTTTGGGTTTCTATTGTCATTTGGTCATTGTGCCTTTTCTTTTTGACATCTGTATTGTGGGTTCAACAAAACACTTTTTTTATTGATTCTTAAATCTGAAGTCTTTGGTGGGGTCCATCTAAAACATACAAACTCATCGGCAACCTCCGGTGTAAAAAATGAAGCTGATGCAGAGTGCAAAATCCTGCAGTTTGTCGAGTTCTACTTGAGGCCGGCTGCAGAAGCACCCGAAGTCACAAACACAACCTACTCTTTATTTTATAGCAGAAATGATCATGTTTACAGCCTGGTACAAAAAGCTCAATTAGTTGATCAGCATGACATGTACGGGGTCAAATGTTTTGATACCTCATCTGTTTCCATTTTATGAAGGACAAGCATTGCTTTGTCCTTTAACATTTACTGTACAGTCTATGAGTTACACTCGTAACGTTAGACCTCTGCAGGATATGTTTGCAGTGCAGAACAGAAGAGCTCTGCAGAAACTTTGTTAGCCTTGCTGTCCAGACGAACGTTACAGAAGCATGCTCTGTCATAGCACGAAGCCTTTATCCTTTATTTCAGTTCTCTCTGTAAACTCTGAGGACAAGAATGATAAATACTTAAACTCATCACCTGATGCAAAATATGTAAAGGGGTCAAACAAAAAGGCTAAACCCAGACAGCGGCCTCTGCTAGCTAAAATAAAAGTTTCAGAGTTTTTTTTCTTCGTTGCATCATTTTGAATTGTCCCGAGTCTGTATGGATTTCTCATTTTTTGGCGTGGTGTTGTTACATTCCCACTAATAGCACTGAAGTCTGACCTGTTAAGACGACGTCCTCAGGTGACACGCTGGTCCCTCTGTCCTCGTCGTCCTTCTGCTGCTGCTGAGCTGCCAGCGCTGTGAGCTGAGCCGACTGCTTCACCAGAGACACCCGGTAGAAATAATTCCTCCAGAAAACCTCCTCCTTCACACTGTCAACACATCACAATCACTTTTATTATACACTATTTTTCTTTTGCAGGTAATTTCAATACACACACAATATCAGACTATCCTGTAAGGCTACTGACTGTTTAGGAACCAGGTCGAAGCGCATGCGGTTGAGGAGCTGGTCTTCCTCCAGCATCACTGCAGCCAGTGGATACATGTGCTCCATGTCGAAGGAGAACTGAACCCCAGCCGGAGGGTCTCGCAAGAAATTCCTCTTGTCCTAGAATCAGCAGGCAGAAACACACAGAGGATTTCAAGAGGGAGGCATCATTACACAAAGATGTTCACAAACGGTGACAGACAGACAGACAGACAGATAGATAGATAGATATCGATATTCATTTAATGCACAATGTCTTTGCTTACAGCTGACAGAGCAAGAATCTGCTGCTGGATCGTCTCCTCCTCATTGTAGCCGACCCACGGAGGTACTGCTGCTTCTACACACAGACATGAACACAGACATAATCACTCACACACACTCAAATCCTTACATACACACAGCTTCATGAAAAAAGTCACTTAAACATAAAAAACACAAGACCGTCAGACATAATGGACTCCTAAAGATGTCTTATCCCTCAGTCTTTCGTCTCATCTCTGAGACACACACGTGAACAAATCATTTATAACACCACATCATCATCCTGCTGCTGTCAGTGAGTCAGGAGCATTAAAATCACCATAAAGTTGTGACAAAACCCCCCCAAAAAACAACAACAACGGCACATTTTTTCGAGGATGTTTAGGTAAACATGAGGCTGAAAATAAATCTCCACCAGACATCACAACATTTGGAAGTTTCATCTTACAGCTTCGTTAAAAGGGGCTTGTTAGTTTGTTGTCACACACTAGCGTCACTATTCTACACTTTTTGCAGCCAACTTGAGACTTTGAAGAATTTGATAAGCAAAGAACATGATTGACGATGTGTTCAGTATATTTCGGTAAACGTTGTTGTCAGGTGTGAGCTGGGGCTTGAAAACACAAAGAGTTGCCATGCAGAAAGAGTTAAAGGCTAAAGCTTGGGTTCTATAACATAACAACAGTCGTATTACTGGAGTGTGAGTTTCGTTGTTTTATTCTGATTTTACCTGATTTTTTGGACTTGTTCTCTTGAACAAACTTTTCCTGCTCCTTTTGGAAGTCTCCCAGAAAGGTCTAAAAACACAAACATGATGATCAAAGAAAAGGGACATTCTTCTTCACTTCTAACAGCTTTAAGCACATTGCAGCTTTGGCAACGACACATCAAAAACACAGCTGTCTTCTAAATGTTGCCAAACTTGTTTCACGAGCCTAAAGAGCGGCATGCCTTGTCGATGATGCCGTCGATTTTTCCTTCTTCTACCGTCTTCTTGATTGTTTGAGCTGTCTCCACCATTGACTCGGATATCTTCTTTGTGGCGTTGGTGGCAAAGCTGAAGATGTAGCCTACACATGGAGGAGGAGATGACAAAAACAGGCTCAGCTATGCGTTTCTGTGGAAATATATAATAAACTAGGCAAGTACCAAAGTGCAGAGTATCCAAAGAAATAATAGGATATGTAGAACTAAAGGGAATTATTTGAACTGTATATTGGACTGATGATATTCTCTTGTTTACGTCGAGGACATATTAATGTCCCTTCATACAAGTAGGAGAGGTTTGGTTCATATCTAGGACATCACTCTTGTTGTTTAATAAATGGAGGATGAGTCACCAAAGAGAAGTTAGTATCTTAATGATGTTAACCACGTGATGGCTGATTTAAAATAAGTGAGTAATAATAGGGCGTCTTACCACCAAGTCCTTTGCTCTGCTCAGAGTTGTCCTGGTTGGCCTCTGGTTCTCCATCCTGCTCAGCTGCTTGCTGTTTGTTTACCTCGTTTTGAGCCTCCACCACCTTCTCTTCCTGCTCCTCTCTGACGTCAGGCGTCTTCGTCAACGTTGGGTCCTCCAAACCCAACCACGTCCCCAAGCCTTTCAGCATGTTTATCGAAATTAAATGACTGATTAGGCTTCAAGGCGTCAGAAACAACGCACTGAAGACACGGACTGGTTCGAGACTTAATGCAACCAGGAACTGAAAATCCACAGTTTTTCTTCTTCTCTGTTTGCTTCTGTGGAATTCAAGTTGGGCATTGCTGCCGTCTGGTGGCCAGAAGGGGGAAGTGACGCCTGCAGGAGGCCTCTCGATCATTGGGATAACTACACTTGCTGTCGTTGAGAGTTTTTTTTTAAAGTTAAGAATGAAGGGATGAGTGGTTGTTCAATGTGGTCAAAGTAGAGGAGAACATGTAAACAAAGTGTTTTAGTGCACTCTGGAAACAGATGAAAACGGTATACACACAACGGGAAAGTAAAAACACAAAACATGAAAAACAAAAACAAATTAGCGAGGAAATTACTGGAAAGGCCTTTATCATAATGGCTAAATCACATAAAACAAACACGTTCCCCCATAGAGAGCTTCACCAGGGCTTGTAAAATATTCTACCTTAAAAGTGACTTGCACGATATGATGGAAAATACTGACAAAGCTTTTTTAAAAAACTTATTTTATATGGCAGCACTATCATAAATGTATTGTACAATAAACAAAACTCCACACGATCGTACATAAAAACACAAAATGTTATATAATGTTGCAAAGGTCGTCGTGTTTATAACACAGGCTGATAGCGGCACATCACCAGCAGAGGGCGGTAATGAGCTGAGAGCTGTACCACTTCATGTAAACATTAAGACGAGGAGCAAGAGACAGACCGGCAGACTTTTGTCATACAGGCTGAGGTCGGTTGATCACTGTTTGACTATACATATAATGTGTCCTGTGTGTTATAACCCTGTGTGTAGACTAGTGTAGAAATCTTTGTTTTATGTCACCGTGATGTGAATTTCAGAGCGCAGTTTGACAGAATTATTTTTCTTTTCGGCCTCTTGTCTGATAAGAGACGAAACTACACTAGATCTCTCATGAAAAATAACCAATTCAAAATAAAACACGTTTTAACCTACGTTTTATATTAAATAGTAAACACATGCTAACAGATCAGGATGGATTAAAGTGTTGCTTTAAACTCGGCGTATAAAACAGAGTTATTTATTGATCTTTGAGTCTGTAGTTCAGTCTTTAAGACACTGTGCTAGTTAAAACGAAGGTTGATTATTTAAAGAGATAACATTAAAACTAACCACACCTTCGTTTACCACTAGGCTGCCATACATGCATTTAAGAAACTTATTTAAATAACTTACTTGACGATATTATTATTGTATGATTATGTTATGATAACGTAGTTTTGGTCCAAAATATGAGTTTCTTTATGCTGCAGATATTGCTGTACAACATTTGTGTATAACTTTTTTTTTCCAGTTAAAAAATGAAGACTCTGGTAGTGTTTGATTTTGACCACACAGTGGTGGATGACAACAGTGACACTTGGGTGTTGAGGTACATTTCATATTCATTATGTATCTCACTGTATCAATAAACTAATCACAAGGAAACATTTAGCTGAAACAAAAGTAATGTCTGTTTTTTTTCCTGCCAACAAATGTAAAAATAACCAGAACAATTTAACACAGCAAGACTGTTAGTCCGAGGTTGACAGAAACCACATTGACTTTAAGATTGAAATATGTAACTTTAATTTGACTTACAACCAACATTACCGATTTATCACTCATTTGTTTTTGCTCCCCTCCTCCTAGATGCCTGCCTGGCGAGGCACTTCCTGACTCTGTGAAGAAATCCTACAGAAAAGGTCAATGGACTGAGTTCATGGGCAGAGTGATGAAATACATTGGTGAGAATTAATGATCCTGTTCGTTGGAGTAGTTAGTTATTTCAAAGTAGGGCTGACTGATACATGATCTTTGATGTAAATATCAATGAGATCGAAAAATTCTGATACCAACGTATTAGCTGACACTTTTCCTCAAACACAGTATTCAAACATTTGTGGAAAAGATATTGAAGAAAAGATGGTCATTCAACTGAAAATGAACTCTGCTTGTACATGCATCAGCACCTGACCCTCTAGCACTCTCTGCTAGTCTAAAACAAACAATACTCATATGAAATACTATTTGATTTGTGAATAAATCTATTCTTCTTCGTGCATATCTTAAGTAAAATGAGCAGATACTGATAGTCAGTTGATATGCTCATATTGTCCTATATTATAGACTGGCCTATTCATCGGTCAGGCTCTAGATGAATTTAAAGAGCATATTGCAGGTTAAAGACAAAACTTAACTAATCATAGGAAAATACGTTAACAATACTTTGCACGTCTTTGCTTTTTACTTCCGCATTCGGCTGTGACGTAACATAAGGGAGTCCCGCTGAATCCCCGTCTGTTTAACATAGAAAATCATGGATCCGAGTGTCACTCCCGTCAATAAATAGGAAGAAAATATGTATTCCTTTACATATAATGGTCCACTGGCTTATTATTCTGAACCTGTTAGATGTGATAGAGAGCAGAAAGAGGCAGGATTAGAGGAATAACGGCCTCAGGAGAGAAGTCAAGTTGTAGGAGGAGCAGGCGTCCTGCTGAGTGACAGGTGTCAGCTCGCCATATATGGGCGAGTGCTGTGTTCACATCAGCTTATGTAAAGTTTATAATCACATTCAATCAATTAAAAAACAATTTGTAGAAGGTGTGAGTGCCGATCATTCAACTTTACATTGTATGGGAGTTAATCGTCAAAACGGCAAATCTGTACAACGTATTACGGTGCCGCGCTGTGCACGCGCGCGCGAGAGAGAACCCGATTACACGGCCTGTGCAAATGCAGCACGATGTCTTTATTGTTTATTCCTGATGCAGCCCAGTGCTCACGTTGTTATAGAAAACACAGTGTATGGTGCAGGATTCTCCTGACGTGAGTTCACAGCGCACGTAATCCACACAAACATGCACAACAGCGCACACACTCCACAGTTTAATGTGTGCACATATATTAGGCTACTACAAAAAGTTTAACATTTTAATGGGATAGACGACCGACAGACGTAAAGCTTGTGTTTCTGTTTGTTTCCAAACCGCGCGTTCCGTCTTTCCCCACTGCGCGCGCACACACACACACACACGCACACACACACACACACACACACACACACACACACACACACACGCGCGCGCTCTCTTGCAACAGAGTTGGATTTATAATAAATCGTATGACTACATATATTAATACAGACTGTCCGGTGTCTATTACGCTCACACTAGAGAATATAACAGAGGATTCCAGCAGATCAAATCATTAAACGCTTTCTGTCTGCGTATATAATATTTGATGTTAAACACCCAGAGATTTAAATTAATAAGGAAACGCTTTTGTGTCTGATGCCGAAATATTCAACGTGTCTGTTCGATGGTTTCTGAGGTTGTGGGAATAATTCACCAAAACACACTATGAATAATCAAGCCACTTACACTATGCACCCGAATGTGCGCCGTGCAAATTACAAACTATTGCAGGGAGGCATCCTGTCTGTTCTCACTCACTACCACGTATCATTACACCTCTTTAATCCTGTCATGTTTTAGCCTGTTTTTTGTGCTTTAATTCTTTTGTGCTGCCTTCTAAATGTTTGTTTGTAAAGTGTTTCATGCTCTCGGTGCAAGACAAGTTCCCCCAGGGGCAATAAAGGCTTCATTCATTCATTCATACACGTACGCATAAAGCCGATCAAAGCAGAGTAACAGAACGCGACTCCCTTATGTTACGTCATATGACGCGTTGTTGAAAAAAAAGCGAGTTCGAAACAGCTATGCTAAAAACAGCCACTTTCCCCTCTAAATTAGAGCACTTATGTGTTGAAGAATATACAGAAAATTGATGTACTTATTCTACAGCCCTTATCTGACAACATGAAGTGTTAATCTCAACTTTTTTTTAACCTGCAATATGCTCTTTAAGTATGTATTTTATTTATTTATATTCCTAAAATCTTTCTACTATTTGTTTACACTGTAGCTCAGAAAGAAACATTCTTTACATTCTTCTTTATGTCCAGCACATGCCGAAAAATTGACAAGAAACTTGTCAAACTTTGACAATAAGTATCCCCCTTTTCCCCCCTTTTCAAACAGTCCCCCTGTGGTCTAAATGAAACATCTGTGCTGTGCTTTGATGGTGGACCTGCGCAAATATTTTGCTCTAGGCTGGAGGTGGAGTCTATGGGTGAAGATAACAGGGGAGGGGATTTTTTCTACCCAGAATCCAACTTGTGCTGTCACACACTGAGAACATTTTCTCTGTGTGGTAAGACTTAAGCAGACCACAAACAAAGGACTGGATGGATTAATTTCAAATTGTGTGGGTCAGTAGACACTCAGGTTACCCAAATTAATGTTCAAAAACACTGTTAAGGTGGAATTTCATAATATGTCCCCCTTAATATCTTACTGCTTCCTCCTTCTTTTTGTTGTTGGTTTCTCCAGGAGACCAGGATGTCAGCTCAGAAAGGATCCGCAGTGTGATGGAGACCATCCCCTTTACAGCAGGAATGACAGACTTGCTGACTTATATACTTGAGCATAAAAGCAGCGTTGAATGCATCGTCATCTCTGACTCCAACACCCTGTTCATCGACTGGATCCTCCAGGCATCAGGACTCCAGGCAGCTGTCGATCGGGTTTTCACGAACCCAGCTAAATTCAACGAGCTAGGTTACATGGAGATAGAGTGCTGCCACTCTCATGACTGCACACAATGCCCTGTAAACCTGTGTAAGAGGAAAGTCCTGGAGCTGTATCTTTCAGAAAGGTGTGATGGAGGTGTCAGGTACGAGCGGATATATTACGCGGGGGATGGTGGGAATGATCTCTGTCCGACTTTCTGTCTGCGAGGGAACGATGTTGTGATGCCCAGAAAAGGTTACACCCTGGAGAAACTTCTGTCCAAACTGGAGAGTCAGAAAGATGACACTTCTCTGAGAGCAACGATCATTGCCTGGAGCAACGGCACAGAGATACTTGAGCAACTTAAAGCCAGTATGTAGCCTTCGTCAGAGCGTTGAGTTTAAAATAAAAAAAAAACGTGAAATTCTAACTTACCGGTAAATATTGTGCTTATAAAAATAAGACTTTGCATGTTAGGGCAGTCCTGCTCCTTGAAATTATAAAAACACCCCCACACAAGTCAATGTTTTTTTTATTTAAATTTTTTAATGCCAATTTTTGGTTAAATTATTTCTATCACTTATCCTTTAACTTTAACCGTTAGTTGTTTATCCCTTTTAAAAATCAACTCAAAGCCCTAGACATATATTTTTGACCTAAAGTCATTATCGAGGCAGTGTTTTTAATAGCGCGAAGGGGAGAGGGAATCATCTCAGCCTAATTAAAAAATAAAGACTTAGTTTTGACATGTGCATTAATGTAGGACTTATAGGGTCATTGTGGCACCTCTGAAATACGCCACTTACAAAGTGCTTCACCGTCCAATAAACCCGGCCCCCCATCTTTTGGAGACGTATCCAAAGTACACTGAAAACACCCGAGGGTCATGACCTCAGCTCTTACTGTCCCGATGCGTAAGATGAAGTAGACTTCTGCCATTTGACATAAAAACATATATATTTTTTTTAGCTTTACAGAAAGTCACATTTAAAACAGTCCAAGCACAGAAACTGTGTTTTGATGCACCCTTTGATTTAAATATCATACATGAAGTGAATATTACAGCCAGAGTTAGATTCACCATTTCTATTATGATGTTGTTCTGTATTCATTGTATTACCTTTGTGGTGGCTCAGCTGTGCTTGGTTAACATGCTTATTCTTCAATGACTTGAACTGTTTTACATCTCAGGTTTACATTTTGTTCGTACATTTGATGCTGTCTTTATCCTTTGATCCAGGCTTTGAATAACTTCATCACTGTTCCCTCTGAGTTGGCATGAATGACATTAACCTTCACTTTAGTCATTTATCTTTAAAGGAGCAGTATATAACTCTGACACCTAGTGTTTAAAATGGGCACTGCAGTTCAAATTCAAAACATTAGGAAGAGAACTGTCTCCCCAATGAAGCTTTGCATTGTCTCATTGGCTCTCACCTCACTCTATATCTTAAAGCATCTCCAATATTAATCCAAGTGTCACCACGTTTTTGGTCGTGGAGCTTATTTGGAAAAATTGTTGAGTCGACTCAGTTTTATGTGAACCAGTTTGCTTTCCCTCCTTATCGTTGCAACACTTTGGTTTGTCGTTTGGTTTAAACAGACAGGGATGCCCTAAAACTGGTAAGGTCATTTTAGGATTTAATTGTCTAGATATCTTACATATTGTTTGTTTAAGCTACATGTACAACTAGTCCATGTCTTTTCCTTTTTTTCCCCTTTTTTTTTTACTACAATACCATCCACTTACATTGGCTTTCATGGCTATTTTATCTGAAAACACAGCAGCACCGTTTATAATTGATTATATTGATCTAAGCTCTGCTTGTTATTGAAGTTTTCAGTTTTGATAAATTTTTGTTGTCTAAAACACAAGGGAACCCTTCAGCCATATTTGTCATTACAAAGTGTTGTTACCAGGACAGAGGATCCAAGCTTTGGTGTTTATGAAAGTCATATTGCACTCAGACACTGTTCAGATTACCTGTGAAAAATATATTTTTTGAAATGAGTTGATATTCTTGTAATTTAAAAGATACAACTAAAACCAGAAACCTCTTGTATTAACTGTAGTCTTTATGTTACTTCCGATAAGGAATCAGAGAGTACTCAACAACATCAACACTCTATTCTCCAGTTTTAAATGCCTTCATGAAAAAGTAATGTTGTAATGTTGGATGCATGTTTCTTGATTATCAGTAAAGAAGGTCTTACTGAAATATACCAGACACAATGAATGTAGTCAGATAGCGGCTTTAATAATGTTTACTTGTACACACAATCTAATAAAACAGCAAAAAGGAGCCGGTAAACACTGTTTCAGGCGCACAACCACAACGAGACTAAAAAGAGACAGAAAAATGAGCACACTGAATGTCCAACATGTGCATGTTGCTCTGACAATGTTCCTACATCACTCCTATAGGCTAAACATTCTTGATAGGATTTTTTAAGCTAAATTGGAGGATTCTCAAAACTACTAACTGTCCCTGTTAGTAGATTGAGTATTTTCCACTTCATCTCATTTGACATTTCATAATTTTAACCAAATAAAGTGTGCAGCTGAGGCTGATGGGAATGTATTTATTAATTATGTATAATAAAGGACACATTAAGAATTCACCTACTGAAGGTGGAGCTAGATAAAAGATAATCAATAAACTTCTCTAAATAAGAAGCAAGTTTCATAGTTATTTACCTGGCTGTTGATTTCATCAATGCGATAGATTTTTTTTTTTTTATGTTAGGAGCGTGTGTGAATCAACAAATGGATCCTCTTATTGATATAATGAATCTAACCTTAGTATCAAGGTTAATGATGGCTTCCTCCTGGATTAAAGTTAGACCAGGAATAAGCCATAACAATGTTGGTACAGGTTTCATATGAAACCAAAGCCTGAATGATTGTCATTGTTCAGTGAGAATCACTTTACTTCAGAATCATCTCAGAACTCCTCTGGTTTATTTTGTGGCTCTTTGATTTAAAGTAGCTAAAAGAAGTCCCACCATTGTCTTTCCTCTGTCCCCCCCACTCATCTGGATTTAGTTTAAATGTAGAAATGGAAGCGTTTCATAGATAAACACCTGCCAGCCGAGCAGAATGTGGAGGTGAGTTTGTAAACGTGTAAACGTAAAGATAATGAAGCCTGCACCTGTAGCTGTTGATGATTTGTACTGAATTTCCATGTAGTGTGATGTTGTGTGGATACTGTAACTTTCACAGCTTATCTATCTCTGACAGGTACCAGATGCTTCTGCAGTAAAGGTTCAGCACACGCAGTTCAAACACTCACAGCCGATAAAGTTTCTGGTTTGGATCCAACAACTTGTAGGTGCAGAAAAACAACAGCAAGTAGGGGCATATGCTCAGTAAAAGCCTGAGGAGCACTTCTGACATCACACTGACGAAATGTAAATGCATCATGGTAAAGAGTTTCTGTGGCATAAAGAAGTTTAATACAGCAACAATATTAACAAAGACATTTTATGCATTTTAAAAAAGAGAAATAAAGATATTTGGTGTGTGAGCATGAGCCAGAAAAAAGGGCAAACGGTGAGAATGCATTGTTACAAATTTGGATCTAGTTTTTTGACAGCATGAGAGCAATACAGTGTAAAGTATTTAACACATACTGATGTACTTCTGAAATCCTGCAGCTAAGATGTTCCCAGAAGAACACTCGTTACAATCACTATAAAAAGGGCACATTGGAGGACAGTGAGGAGAGAGGGGAGAAAGAGGGGGGTGACATACAGAAAAGGACAAAGGGAAGGGAAACACCAAGGGCCAATGCAGCAAGAACTCAACCTTTATGCCAACTGAGCTCTCAGGCTCCCCAATCCTGCATTCTTTCTAATGGCTAAATGTTGAGAAACTTACCTCTGCTGTCCAAATAGGGTCACTTTTGGTTCTCTATAACTGACAAGGTGTGGACAAATTTGAACACACTCTTTCACCAAACATGGTCCTGTTTTGTCTGTATGAGCATGTGCAGAAAGGGAGAGGATGAGGGCATCATGGGATAATTATCGTAGTTAAAGATAAAGAAACAATCATGATGGATTCCATACTGCAGGCAAAGACACCGACTCACCTTATGACTCTGCATAAACTCAATAACAGTCATGTAAAAGACTCATGACACTAATGTATGCAAATGTGTATGCATGGCTAAAACACTCCTTGGGCAATGTTAAATGAAGAATCAAAAATCTGGACTAAATAATATTGGGTCATAAAGGTCAGGATCATATTGTTGCCAGCAGCTTTGTTAACATCATGTTGGTATTTATTATCCACATGAGAATGTGCTGCAAATTGAATGATTTAGTGAGGATGTGATCAGTGAGGCTGTCAACGGATAATGAACAGCCTTTGTTCTCCTCACTTGTCGGCCATGTTGGCAAACATCTGAGAGAGGAAATAAAGCCCCTCTGACATCCTTGTTAGAGAGGAGTGGTGATAGAAACAATTATTTCATCTTAACAAAAATTAAATGAAACCATCAGGATGTTGATTAGGTCTTATGCATGCGGCCTGATGCTTATAGTTAGTTAGTTCCTAATGTATTTCAGCAATATTTTGGGTATGCTAATAGTGGTTTTAAATGCCAAACTGCAAATATAATATTCCAATAATCTCCACCTTTCCATGCTAATCAATGTGTTTCAGTAATTATTGAAGCACTTATGTCTGTCCGTATAAAAGAGAAGATACTCTTACTAATCTGCACTACTGCTCTGACCTCGTATGAAGGGTGGATAGCGCCACTTCTAACCCCCTCTAAGTGAGAGACTATGCAATGCCTGTGAAACATGTGACACATATGAGTCATTAACAGACTGTACAAAATAAATTGACGTTACAGCTCTGACTTTGGCTGTTAGTCTTTCAACTGCCTTTTTGAAGCCTCTTTTTTTGTTTGACCATTTTTGTTTTACTCTCTCAATGCTCTTTGCATACTCATTAGCTGGCTAATATTGTTTCAAATAAAATAGGATATATTTTGTTCAGAAAGTGACCAGAACTAATTGTCTAGTTTTCCATAAACCACTAAATAGCTTAGCGTAACAACTCCTCCAGCTTCTACCGTCTTTATAAAACCTGAACTAACTAAACCTAATAATACCTAATAACTGGGAGCTAAGTCTTCTTTCCAGAACTCCAGACTTGTGGATGTGACAAATGTCTAAATTTAGTTCTTAACATCTACTTTAGTACACAAAATATCTTAACAAGTACATCATGGGGCGCAGATGGCCGAGCGGTGAGATCATTGTCACAAAGATGGCTTCAGTTTTGTTAGAATTAGAAAATACAGACTCTCTGTTTTTTTTTTTTTTTTAACAGTTCTTTTGCTTTGCTAAGCTGACTGGTGTGCATCAATAAATATGAGAGTCCATCTTTTACCTACAAAGAGCAACATATTAATAACTATGTATATTGACATGGTCCTGTCCATTTGGACAGTTGCAGGAAAACACAGCTGAGGTGAGTCACACGAACATGGAGCAGAAAAGTATGTGATCTAATCATGAATATCAATAAATAATTATGGTTTGATGAGCATTAAATACATTGCAACTGATTTCAAAATGTGATGTTTACTGTTTATTCAACTTGTGAAAAAAACCTAACAATATTTCAAGCTTGGGTTTAAGCCCAGTTCTTGTCACGTCTCTTGTTATGTCCCTGTTCCCTGCAGACCCATGATCTTCCTGGTGTCTTTGAACAGCAGTCTGTACCTGGTAGGGTGCCAGGCCCCCCTCAATGACTCAGACTCAGAGTAATGGATCCCACTTTGCACCTTCAAGGAGAGAGTTGCTCTGAAGTGACATACCTGCTAAGTCTGAAGACATATGAACCTCACACACAGTGCGTTTACATCATGTAAAAACAATAAAACAAAGGTTCTTAGTTTTTTATTAAATACTTATCAGATTACTTAATTTTGATTAATAATGAAAATCAAACAAATATTTATTCGGGAGAACTCTGTTTTAATGCAGCTGAGGGTCCATATAACATGATTACTCTTTAAACCATAACACCTGTTAGCATCGCGGTATGGAGAAACTCCAACAACAATATGTAAAGGGAAGAGACCATCTTCTCAAAGTTCCCATTATTCAATGAGCTGGAACAAAATCCTTTGAACTTACCAAGTTGTTGAACCAGGTTTGTTACGATCATTACAATACACACAGGGGCTTGTGTCCAGATGGGTGGCCAGGGGTGGCAATGGTGGCTCCAAATATTGTTGGCCAAACCCAAAATGAAAATCTATGCCTTATTAAGACTGAATAACAGGCATTCCTCACTCTGCTTTTCTTCCTTAAAAAGTTCTGCAGAGCACACATCTGCAGGGGTAATTAACAGAGGCTACCAGGAGATGGCAGTGTTGCTCCATGTTGAATTTGTAAACAAGAAGTACAAAGAGGACACATGATTTGTATTGTGCCCTTTTTGAGTCTTTTGTGTATTTTAAACACCAAACTCAAAGTAACTTTGCTCTTGACAATCAAGGACACAGGCATTTTAAAATCAATGAAAAGGTCGATGTTCAAGAGGGTTTTGCCTTTGGTTGTAGTTTGGGTAAGAGTTCTTCCTTCATCAGCTATGTGATGGAGGTTGAACTCCCTGCTGCATTAGAAATGCTTTCATTAGCAGAATACAATTTTACACCTTTTGAAGGCTGGGAAACATGCAGCATTAACTTTCCTTTAGTCCAGTTGCCTCTGAGCAAGGCTCATAACCCCGAGCAGCTGTAGTGGACTCATCTGTGGGTGATATGGAAGATTAGATCGCACTGAGGACTGTCATTAGTGCTCTGTATTAACAGAGCAACCTGCAGTGTCATAATATAAATAATTCTACCAAGTCCTTCTTATGACAAAGATGACTTTAATACTTAGTCATTACTTATTACCTATTTACTATTGATAATAGTCCGTCATTGCTGCTCAATAGGATAAAAGGGTCACCGGCCTTGAGTATGAGCAGATAAGATCAGTGGTTAGTTGTCAATAGAGATTGATAAAGGCCACACAACTGAATGTTACTAAGAAGCAAACAATGAAAATGCTTTAGAAAATCATCTCCTTATCTTTCTCCCTTTTTTCATCTTTCCTCTCATCCCTGTTCTGTTGATGCCCTGATCCTTGTTGTTTTCACCCACTTAAAGCTGATAATGAAATGTATGCACAGGGTGAAGCAGGCGATTAATCAGAGCAGATGTGTATCTAGGTGAGCGCCGGAGCAAGTCTCCTAAGCACAGCGGCATGCTGCCTCAAACGCCACACTGGCTTTGGTAGGAAAGCCAAGCCCTTGCCTCTCACCCCATCACTGTCACTGCCAACGTATGTGCCAGACTGGCTGATTACAATTAATTAGCCTGTGCAGAAATGTCCTCACACTTCAGAAGGGATCAAGTCTCGTCTCGGCCAATGAAAAGGCTGCTGGTGGGCTGTTGTCATGATAAATCTGGGATGACAATTTACCAGCACAATACAACAGTGTCCCCTTAAGAAATTATCATAGTAATATGTTTGTGATATTGTACAATAATATTTATATATAATTTATAATAGTTATTTTTTTTTAAATTATGTTTCAGATGTTCACTGTCATTACTCTGTAATCCAGAATAACAAAGCACCCACTTTACTGCTACAAACTAAACTTAATCCATAGAGCACTTTTCAAAAGACTTAAATGGAAAATAAATACAAACTTTTTTTTTAAATCAATTAAATCAGTTAGATAACTCCAAGAAGAAAAAACTAATTATGATAAAGAGAAAAATAGATTATAATGATGTGAACTTTTTAAAATGATACCAGTTTTCTTATTTTTTCTAGTTTTTCGCGTATAGGATACATTTTAATATATGTATCAGATCATTAATTTATGGCCCCATTCCTCTTAAATTATAGGAACCATCCAAGGCAGGGTGAGTATCACTCACTTAGAATGTAATACCGGGGAAGTTACAGCTGTAACCGGGAGTTACAATCAAACTTCAAATTTGACAGGCCGGGCATGGAGGTGTGTCACTGGAGGTGGGTAAGGTAGGGTTTGGTTTCATGCTGGTGCTCAAGGTTGACATCTACTGGATAAAGAAGCTGTACATTCTTCTTTCAATATTGAAATAATTCAAAACCACTTTGTGGTCCAATTGCATATGGCCTAATGCATCAGAAATTGTTTTCTCGCTTCTTTTAGGGAAACATTTGTATAAGTTTAGGGCTGCATGATGTCCCAATGCAATGCTTAGCGCTGTCAGCTCACAACAAGAAGATTAACAACTTGTATCACCGGCAAAATAAAAGAAAGGCGTTTATCTTGTTATTTGCACTTTTGCAAGGGTTGCAAAAAAGGTAGCCTTTTTTGTCCTATCCCAATAATGGTCCAACATCTCATTCATCACCATGAATTTATTGTGAGCTAAGACCCCCACTTCTGAATTTTAAAGTTTTTACACATACTTAAAACCCCAGTTGCTAACAAGTGGCTAACTGAAACTACAGTGGTTGTTTGAGACTTTAGAGACTGTAGACTTTATTGTCCCTGAGGGGACACCAGAACAGTACAGTTTAAGGGCTGAACGCTGACAAAAAATGACAAGGGGACATACATGGGGGACAGCAGGACATACAGTGCATATGGTTATGAGAGAACAGGAGAATGAAACTGAGGTGGATCTATGTCAGGCATCTTATTGAGGACTGCAATGACTGCGGGCACCAGGCTTTGCCATATCGTGCCCTCCTGCACAACAGGGACCTGTACATGGGCATGGGGCATGATAGTGAGGTGGCAGTTGAGTGGGTGGGTGGTGTCCAGTGCTGTTGTGCGTGCGATGCATATGATGGCCTTTGAGTTGAGTTCTGACAGGGTGGGAGTGGGGAGATTGGGGAGATTAAACATCATCGCGCCGGGAACTCTCTCACTAATCCTCCCAACAGCCTCTAGTCATGTTTTTCAGTGCTCTTGTAAATATTAGGTTAATAAAAAATGTATTAAGCTATGGTTTCGCTGGCTTGTCAAAACCACTGATTAGATCGATAAAGCATAACGGTCGTGACGTCATAATAAACCACCCACAGTATAATTTGCTATAGCATAACGTTAGCTTTTTACTTCTTTTGGCTGCATTAACTCTTCAAAGTTCATATAAATTATGTTTATCTGTAAAGATTATCCTGATAAACAAAACAGCTACACATCAGAAACGTGTGTTTGACACAGAGCTTGTTTTCTGCTATGATCCAAAATCAAATGCAAAAATCCCATCGGAGAATACTTGTAAGAAACCACCGGCACTATTTATTTTGAGTTGGCCTATAAAAACAAGTCATCACTATACCAGTCTATAGGTGGTAGTGAGTGAGAGCAGGCACAGGCCGCCACAGGCTGCCTCCCTGCAGCACAGACTCTCCACTGCTGAAGCCATGGGCTGACATCAGTGGCATGGTTATCAATGTTAAACAGATGGGGATTCAGCAGAACTCCCTCATGTTACGTTGAATGTGGAAGTAAAGAGCACAAACATACTAAAACATCTCCTCGAGACTCTGTGGTGTATTAATTTACCACTTTTTAAAAAATAGTATTGTTAAGTCATTTTCCTATGATTAATTCATTGGTGTCTTCAACTTGCAATATGCTCTTTAAGTCCCGGTGAGGACCAAAGTCTGGAAAATGGTCTTGTAGCTGGAGACGTTCTGAGTTGAGGTGGAACCCAGTTGTTCGGGTGCTGTCTAATGTGCAGCTCCTTGCTCTGACTTCTCTCCATAAGTCCATAATCATCTGTTTGTGCACACGTGTGTTATTAAGCCTGTGTGTAAGCACACTCAATAACAGAATATATGAGTGATTTTCTCTTTTGGGAATAAAGAATATACAGTACTTATATGGGTGAGCATAAGTGTGATGTAAGAACAAAGACTAAGAAACCAGAGTCAAAAAACAAGATGTGTGTTCAGCGGAGGTCTCTTTCAGACTGGCTATTACTCTGTTTATAAACATGGCACATCTGGCCAGGTGTGTCTCATTCTCATGATTACCTGCCACGAGGTCTGCAGCCCTGGAGACAAGCAAGAAACAGTAAACAGAGCAATGCTGAGTTGCCGTCACAACAAAGCAAATACCAAAAAAGGATGACACATTTGTTTTATTTCATATGGAAATGCAAATGCATTCAGATAGAGTCAGTATATGTCAGTTTAACAATCTATAACTTTCACAGCTCTGTTAACCAGTTGTGTAATCATGGTACAGGTCTTCAGACTGACGCACACAGGGCTGGACATCAAGCTAGACAAGCCCCCTTGGGAGATCTGTCACCAAGTGAGTTCTTGCACATGTGGAACCGACCAAGCAGAACCCCAGAACAGGCTGGAGAAATTCCTATTCTCTTATAGTTCTGTTTCTTGCTGTCACCAGAGGTCAGAGTGTGGGTCAATGAACACGATCCAAAAATAGAGCGCACAGTGACAAACTGGTGATGACCTACCTTGAACCAGGACAGGAAACAAAGTCCTTCTTCTCTGAGACATAAATATACCCCAATGGAGCCAGATGAGCGGGGGGGGGGGAGGGGGAGATCAGCTTCAAACAAAGAGTGAGTTTTTTCAAGGCAGAGAAGGCACATGTGCAAAAGCCTGTTACCCTCCTTGCCCACCTTTTTTCAGAAGCAAGAAACGAGATCAGGTAAGAGTGCAGAAGGTCATATTTGCAGCTATCTGTGTTTGCTCTTCTGATTAAATTGAACTACCTTACTGGTCTGTTAGGACCTGTATGGAATATACAGAACACCGTATTTCTATGAGCAGGCTCTCACATGTAGAGGGACACAATTAAGTTAAGATGAACAAATCTTAAGAACAGCTTGTCTTTACCTGGATCAAGAAAAGCAACTATTTTAGACTGTGTTTCAAGCAGAAGTTAGTGAGCTCATTGTACTGCTCATTCTGATCTTGACCTTCACAAATGTGACTGCTGATTTACAAGACAAACGTATTTAAGTAGAGAGGCTTATCCTGCATCCTTGATTTATTTGAAAAGTAAAGCGAGTGTGTTGTGAGCGCACTGATGCCTCCTATGTTAATGTAGGTGATGTAATTAGACAGTTTGATGTTGGAGCAACCAGTAGAGAGACGATAGGATTGTCCATTTGAAATTCCAACTTATTCATTGGTTAATTTTTGTATGTCTGTCAATAATGAACTGGCACATCCCACATTTCAGGTATTTAACCTTGAGATTCTATACTGAGCATGCATTAGTCTTTTTGCTGATGGTTAAAACTGACAAAAATCAACAACAGTCACCGCTGGGCAATCGTGATGATGGTATGCAATATCACCGATCTCTTCATCGTCATCTTTGTTGTTTTCATGAAGGCTTCTGAACGACACAGAAGGTATGTTCATGTGCTTACTAAAATGAACTGGTATGATGCCCAAAACTACTGCAGAGAGCACCATACTGACCTGGCCATTTTTGGAAACCAAATGAAATTTCAGGAGCTAACAAACCCATGCGGTACAAACAGTCAATGTTGGATTGGTCTTCACAATGACAGAAACAAGCCCAAAAATTGGACCTGGTCAAATGGAGAAGAAGTCAGCTTTCAAAGCTGGGCTCCAGATGAACCAAATGGTTTAACAGAACACTGTGTTTTTATGCAGTATGGATCTTGGTATGGCATAGGCTGTAATACTATGTATGAAAGCTTGTGCTATGAGGATTATCTGATCTTAGTGAAAGAAGAGAAGACATGGGAGGAGGCTCTGGAACACTGCAGGACCCTTAAAACCGACCCTGATTCAAAAGACACACACCTCAACCATCTCTACGACCTTCCACACATAAACGCTGAAAATGATCAACGGGATGCCAAAAACTTGATCCAATATGCCCGAACAGAAGAGGTGTGGATAGGTCTACGTTTCCTGGCAGGAAACTGGCTGTGGCTGAACGGATTCCCTCTGGAGAAACAACCGCCGGTCTGCCCTGCACCCAGGATGCACTGTGGGACAATGTCTAAGACAAGAGGTGGTTTGTCAGCCAGAGACTGTTCAGAGAGGAGGAATTTCTTGTGTTCTTTAAAGAACAATTTAGCTTGAGCAATTTGTAATCCTTATATGCTTGTGATGAGGAGAAGTAGCAGATGCATCTGTATTTACAAAGTTAAGGAATATTTCTCATTGTTTATCATTAGAATGTCATTCAACATGCTGAATCACAGTAGTTTGTTGCAGTAATTTAAATCATATTACTATAGTATGTACATACTTTTTATATACTTTTATTTGATATGATATGATATGATTTAATATGATACCTGCTTTTTGTAAACATAATGATGAGCATGGTCTTGTTACCTGCTCTTTCGCTAATGTTAACAGACAAATAGTAAGGTCCTTTACCTGCTTTTGTAAAGTGTCTCGAGATAACGCCTGTTATGAATTGACGCTATATAAATAAAGATTGACTGATTGATTGATTCAAGCTGTAGGTTGTGCTTTGTATATGTGTAAGTGTGATTACTTTTTTTTGCAAACAAAATAAAAGAATGTGAATTCATTTATTGAAGTCTCCTTACAAACCCACTGAAACTGGTAAGAATATTGAACAATCGATTTAATATTTTGTATATTTTATTATTTATGTATATTATTTATGTAAAAAGGAAGAAAAGATTGAAAATTAGGGTAAGATGTTTTAGTTGACCTCAAACAATAAGAGAACACATACTTAGGTAAAAAAGAATGTTTGACACAACATTTGATCTCCTGCCACCATTTCCATTCGATACTTCTTTATTGACAGGTGATATTTTCTTTTACCACACAATATACTTTCAGTGCCTCCTGTTTATTTCTAATGAGACACACTTTGTAAACCTTTATGGTTAAATATAATAAACTAGATTTGAAAAACAAAGTAGGAGTCCATGAAGGACACCGTACATCATGCTGGCAGCTGTGGATCAAAGGTATTTGATCGTCTATCAACCAGAAGGTTTGAGGTTCGAGCCCCAGCTCCTGCAGTTACATCTCAGATATTGATAACACTTAACCCCAAGTTGCTCCGGCTGCTTCATATGAATAGATTAGTTAATAATGATGGATACTTTACATAGCAGTCTCTACCATCAGTGGGTGAAAGGACAAGTGTAATCTGCTGTGTTAAAGTGCTTTAAGTATTCAGAAGATGACAAAAGTGCATCCATCTGTAGACTTCAACAGAGCCTTTTAACATATCCTCCCATCACTCCTCAGATTTCTGTATCTAAACACAAAGTGTGAGAAGTGATAAGGTCAGAACCTAGATGCCAAACACAAACTTTGTTCTGCTGCAATAAATAATGGAAAGTGAGTTGTCTGACTGAACTCAATAAAGCGACACACACAATGTGTTTGTTCTGCTGTACGTATCTGATATGGACCATAGGTGACGTTTAGCTCATTTTTCATCTTTCGGGTCAAAACTTTCTTGAATTTATTCACTGTCATAGTTCTCAAACGTTTTTGGCAGCTTTCTTGTTTTGGAGATGTTTGGTTTATTTTACTGTAGTGGTCACTTATTAACCAGGTTCATTCTCTTTGCCCTTCATAATTTTTGCATGTACTTTCTTTACTTACCCAAGCAAGTCAGGGACCAAATCAAATCAAATAGGCCTCTTTTTAGCAGCTGTAGTTTAAACAGGCCTCTTTTAATGTCTCTACTTTGTGTTGTGTTTTTTAAATGTAGGTTGTGTTTATTGTTTGAGCCTTGTAAAAGGAGAATTTCTGTCACTGTTGGGACAGACAATAAAGTTGATCTATCTCTTTATCAAGTTTGTTCGACCTTGAGGATGATGAGAGCGCCTCTATTTACAAAACAAACAGACATTTGAGTATGAGAGGCTCAGCCGGATTCTCTGATTTCCTTAAACAAATGAAGGCAAAGAAAGTTGTGACCTTTAGGATGGAACACGACAGCAATATGAAACTTGTTGGTTTTACTTGTCGTAAGGATTAAAACCTGGCTAACTTGATACCACTAAAAAATCATCACCTTGTGTGCAGCGGGTGTGTCACTCACTAAGACCAGGAGGGTTGCAGCCATAACAGGGGGTTAAGAATAAAACAAATAAAGAGAAGTTATTTATTCTTTCAGAAATGGGCGTTTTCCTCCAAATCACAGTGATGCTGTGAATAAAACAGTAAACTAGTTACTCATACACGTAACCACAAGTGAGGGGTTACACCAGCAGGAGGAGTGTATTTGCTGTCAACATAACAAAAGATTTTTTTCCCCCGTCAGTAAGAGTCATTTTTTAAAAGTTAAGAAAAGAACCTCAATGAGGCCTTCTGTTGTGACTAATTAAAATATTGCTTGTTCTGTGGTTTGACATTTTGGGTTTTTTTGCACTCTTTTTCTTGTACTTTCCTCTCTTATTTATTCTGTAGTGTTGGAGAATTCTAGAGGGAAACTTTTACTCCTTTATGTCTTTTGACTGACATATCCTTTCTACTCTAAATACATGTTTATACGTTGCTTAAAAAAATGCTGACGATGTGCTGATTTTGATGGGAAAAAAAGATGTCGGTGTTTAGTTAAAATAAGTTTCTTTAAAGCTTAACCACATCGAAGTCTCCCTCTTTTGCATGATCCTGTGAGTGGTGTGTGTTGCTGATATTAATGCAGGGGTTGCAATTTGCATGTTGTGATAGGGATAGTAGGATTGTCCAAGTGGACATCAGGCTCATTCATTTGTATATTATGAGTTCTTCTGTGAATATTAAACTGGCACAACCCACAATCATTTTTAGTATATAACCTGACATATTGAACTGGAAGAGGTCATGTAGCAGATAGTTAAAGCTGACAGAAAGCCGATAAAAGTCTCCACTTGGAAACATGATGACGAGCAGCAGCTACATCAGTCTCTTCATCCTCATCCTCAACTTCATCCTCGCTGTCTTTTTGCAGGCTTCTGAACAACACAGAAGGTATGTTCATGTGCCTATTAAAATGAACTGGAATGATGCCCAAAACTACTGCAGAGAGCACCATACTGACCTGGCCATTTTTGGAAATCAGAGCGAATTTAAAGCACTACGGAATCCATGCAGTTGGTTTAAAGCCTGTTGGATTGGTCTTCATAGAGACGATGAAGATCCCCTTGTCTGGACCTGGGCTAATGGAGAAGAAGTCAGCTTTACAAACTGGTTCTACAAACAACCTGATAACCTCACTGAGAAATGTGCTTATTATATGGGTGGGAAATATTGGTTTGACTCATTCTGTCATAATACATTTGAAAGCTTGTGCTATGAGGATGATCTGATCTTAGTGAAAGAAGAGAAGACATGGGAGGAGGCTCTGGAACACTGCAGGACGCTTAAAACTGACCCTGATTCAAAAGACACACACCTCAACCATCTCTACGACCTTCCACACATAAACGCTGAAAATGATGACCTAGATGCCAAAAACTTGATCCAAAATGCCCGAACAGAAGAGGTGTGGATAGGTCTACGTTTCCTGGCAGGAAACTGGCTGTGGCTGAACGGATTCCCTCTGGAGAAACGACTGTCGGTCTGCCCTGCACCCAGGATGCACTGTGGGACAATGTCTAAGACAGGAAGTGGTTTGTCAGCCAGAGACTGTTCAGAGAGGAGGAATTTCTTGTGCTCATTAAAGAACAATTTATTTTGAGCAATTTGTAATCCTTATGTTTGCCTTATGTGCTTGTGATGAGGAGAAATAGCAGATGCATCTGTATTTAAAAAGTTAAGGAATATTTCTTATTGTTTATAATTAGAATGTCATTTAGCATGGTAATCTAGTTTGCTGCAGTAATTTAAATCATATTACTATAGTATGTATATACTGTTTATCGTTTTTTTTGGTTCAGATTGTAGAACTGTGCTCTTTATGTGTGTGAGTGTGATGTGTCATTTGCAAATAAAATAAACCACTGCAAACAATGTGAATTCATTTATTTAAATCAGAATCGGCTTTATCGGCCAGGGCCTGTATTCACAAAGCTTTTTCTCTTACCGCTAGCACTGCTCCCAACTCACGCTAACACGTTTTACCAAGGAGTTTTTTCTTAAAAGTTATTTACATACGTTTTTTACTCATGCTAAGAATAAATCACTAACATAGTTATGGAATCGTTATTCACACATTTAAGTTACGTCATCTGTAGAAAACTTGTTTAATCCAAGTTCTTTAGGGCCTGACTAACTAAAGGTTTGCGTTTTAAAAAATGTGCACAAACTTTAAACCACCTGCGAAAATTGTCTTATTTGATCTTCTAACGTTGTCCTGTGAGAATTATATCTTTTATATGAGCTAACAACACATATTGTCCATTTAGTACGTTTACCTTAAATGAATATACAATATGGGGCGTTTCTGCCCTCACCTGCAACATACTGGAAGGAAATGCAAAGAAGTTAAGTTAGTTCACACATTGTGATTAACCAAGTCTGTGTTCAGTGTCTGAATTTAAAACCTATGTTTCGAATGACAGAAAATATATGGCATGCATTTATTTTTTATTTTGCTTCAATAATAGTTGACAAAGAGAAATACCCTGCTTAAATTAATATACCTGAACATTCACAGCCTCTGCATTGTAAATCATTTTAACATTGACATTTATGTCTTCCTATTTCCCTCTTTTTGCCAATATTACATTTAAACTGGGCATTTCCTTTTTCTTGGGTTGTGTGTCTCACCCAATAGTCTGATTGCCTGAACACCCGCGTTACAGAGGTCACTGCTCACACCTCCTGCACAATGTATGACAATTCATTCAAAAGCTGGAGGGACAGCCTAACTTAAATACTACCGCTTCCACAAGTTTTACACCTGTTATCATTCACGCAAATATTCTTAATAGATCAAAACCTCCACAATCTAAGTTATTTCTTGGGGATTGGGAAGAGACTTTCAGTGGGAACTGTGATTTAAATTGTGATCATAAAAGTTTTGTATACTTTGTATGTTGAACTGTTCTGTCTGAATGTATGGATATACTTACAACCATTTTACATTCAGTCGCATAAATAAAACATGCTGTTCCCATAAAAATTGAATCAATTTTTTTCATAGATTTTTTTTTTCATATTTTTTGTTTGTTAATCAAAAAACATGCCCTCTTGGTGTGTCACTGGGTGCATGTAGCCATACCAAATGGCATAATTCCTTTTTTGTGTGCATATGACAGAAAAAAAAAGCGCAAGAAATAAATCTGGACTTCCCTAAAGATACAACATGAATACATCTAAACAAGTGTTTCTGTTTGTTTTTGACTGCCACATATACACCATAGAATAAAAACATGCAATGCTGAATGTTACATGTTTAACTGTCATACACAGGAACAGTTTACAAACTAGACAGAGGAAAAAAACTGAAAACTACAAACCTTCTCTTTAATATGAATACACAATTTTTAGAATAACATACTGTAATTAATGTGTTTATCTTTTTTATGTTTCTGTCTATATTTACTAATCAAACATTATTAAATTCTGTTTTTGTTTTAAAATTAATTGTATTATACTAAAATAGTGTCACTTTATAGATGTTTTCAAATGAGTTGTGAAACACTTTATAAATATGTTTTTAAAAGACTCTTTTAAATAATATTTTGTATATTACTGTTATTATTATTATTATTATTATTATTATTATTATTATTATGTTGTACTATGTTCCAAACAAGTGAACCAAACGGTCTGACTATTGTGAACTTTTTTAAATTATTAAAATACTGACAGCTATTATTGTTATTATTATCATTATTATTATTATTATTATTATTATTATTGTATTGTATTCAACACTCGGCAACTTTTAATATGTGTAAGGTTCTTGCATTCTGCACTACTCATACACCTTCACATGAACTTAGGGAGACTTAATACATATAAATGTGGTTTAAGGTAATGTTTTGACAAAAGGGGGGCTTTATACATTTGAGTAGTGTCTGAAAATGTAAGCGCCTGTTGTGTATTGAGCAACATTTATTATTGCGCACTTAACCCATCTAAATAGACGAATAATTCTGCTAAAAGACGGTTTTCTAGTTTCACTGACTTCAACAATTGGACACCATTGGAAACACAAGGGATCATCTCAAGGGGCTATTGATCAAATAAACAGAATTCTTACTCAACAATTAAATGCTGACATGTTGCTTTTCATATTTTATGTAATATGGGTTAAAAAAGATTCTCCTCTAACCTTAAATCAGATTCCTCTCTCTTCCTCCACTTTGTGAGTCTGACTGTTGTATGTATGTTGGTCCTCTGCAAATAGTAAACTGGCACATCCCACTTACAGCCTTTAAAGGGTGTTAACCTGAGTGTTTACACAGGGAATAGTACTTGCTTAGAGCTTAACCTAAAAGCAATTCATTTGCGGTCATTGAAGAATAATGATGATTAACAGCTACACCCGTCTCTTCATCCTCTTCCTCAACTTCATTCTGGCTCTTTTCATTCAGGCTTTTGAACAACAACAAAGGTATGTTCATGTGCCTATTAAAATGAACTGGTACGATGCCCAAAAATACTGCAGAGAGCACCATACTGACCTGGCCATTTTTGGAGATAGAAGCAAATTCAATGCACTTCAGAATCTGTGCGAATCTAATTTTTGCTGGATCGGTCTCCATAGAAAAGATTCAGATGTTAAAGTTTGGAACTGGGCTAATGGAGAAGAAGTCGGCTTTGAAGGCTGGGCCAAATATGAACCAAATTCTTTAAAGGAGAATTGTGCTGTTATGAAAAACAAACTTTGGTTTGATACATCCTGTCACAATACATATGAAACCTTGTGCTCTGAGGATGATCTGATCTTAGTGAAAGAAGAGAAGACATGGGAGGAGGCTCTGGAACACTGCAGGACCCTTCAAACTGACTCTGATTCAAAAGACACACACCTCAACCATCTCAACGACCTTCCATACGTGCACGCTGAAAATGATGACCTAGATGCCAAAAACTTGATCCAAAATGCCCGAACAGAAGAGGTGTGGATAGGTCTACGTTTCCTGGCAGGAAACTGGCTGTGGCTGAACGGATTCCCTCTGGAGAAACGACTGCCGGTCTGCCCTGCACCCAGGATGCACTGTGGGACAATGTCTAAGACAGGAGGTGGTTTGTCAGCCAGAGACTGTTCAGAGAGGAGGAATTTCTTGTGTTAAAGAACAATTTATTTTGAGCAATTTGTAATCCTTATATGCTTGTGATGAGGAGAAGTAGCAGATGCATCTGTATTTACAAAGTTAAGGAATATTTCTCATTGTTTATAATTAGAATATCTTTCTCTATGCTAATCTAGTTTGTTGCAATTATTTAAATCACATTATAATATTATGAGGCTTAAAATAATTCACTTGATGTCGTTCATCTAATTTTGAATTAAATTCCAGAAAAAAATTAATACTGTATATCATTTTATATGGTTCAAGTTGCAGAGTTGTGCTTTCTTTTTTACAAACAAAAGAAACCACTGCATTTAATTACTGTCAGTCTCCCAACAAATATACTAAAACTGGTAAGAATATTTAACATTCATAATATTTTCTATTTTTATTTCAGAAAAAAAAGTTTGAAAAAGATTGAAAAATCGTGTTTTTGTGCTTCTAGTTTCTGTACCGTTTTGCATTTTATTACAGTAATAATTGTGATAAACTGTAAGGCAGGTAAATGATCACTTACATCAGTCATTAAGATCCCACGGGAGTCAACCTGGCTAAGGTCACATTCTGTGTTTTTCTTTATTTATTCTGATTTGTTTTTGTGTTCCTTACCCATGTCTCTCTGTTAGGTCTTACTCTCATTTCCACCTTGTGTGTCAAGCCCCGCCCCTGATTACCCGCACCTGTGTCTCGTTGCTCCCTGGTTGTCTGTGCTATTTCAGCCCTGTGTTTCCTTTTCTCATGTTGCAAGTTCGTAGTGTTTTCCTCCTGTTACCTGGTCCTAGTGTTTTCTGTATCCTGACCTCGTGTATCACTCCTGTCTGCCTTTTGTTCCCTAATTTAGCCTGTTCCTCTGGAGTTGATTGCTCTTCTAACTACTCATGTACCGAACCTGTTTGTAATAAAGGACTGATTGTTGAACTCCCCTCTGGGTCTGTGTTTACCTCCATACGTTACCTGGCACTGTGTCAGTGATGTACTGGCAATTACAGTTGCTCTCTGCTCTGTGATTCTTGTTGGTTTATTTATCATAGAAAACAGACTCAAACTATGCTTTGAGTTCATGAATCCACTGGATGTTATCAGTCCAAATAAATGTTCCATATCAATGTTAAAGTTCCCACATAGAAACACTTATTTTATGAGATAGGAAGTTGTCAGACTTTGAGAAAAGTGCAATAAAAGCTCGAGTCCATTTACATCATCTTCTTAATATTTTTCAGTGATGAGTGACCATCCTTTCCAATCTATTCTCTTCTCCACCAATGTCAGACTTACACCTGTGTGATAAAAGGTTTCACCTGCTGGTATGTATCATTTAGCAGGAAATAATGCAGATTGATAAATAAAGGTAATATTATAAAAAATATACATTTTCCTTGCTGACTTGGATTAGATTTGGATCTGAGTACGAGGGACTCAAGATGGCTCAAAGCTTGGTGACTGGACTACAATGACAAATCACATTCTATTATGAATGTGCTGATTTTTTTTCTTTCTTTGAATATTTACTAACCCAAATCTATACTCATACAAATGTAATCCTATTTCAACAACATTTTTTTTTTTCCCCACGAGGGGAAATTTGTTTTTTTCACTCTGCATTTAATGGAGAGGTCTCAGAGTGAGGGGGCTGCCCACAGAGGGCGCCCCAGAGCAGTTGTTGGGGTTCGGTGCCTTGCTCAAGGGCACCTCGGCAGTGCTCAGGAAGTGGACTGGCACCTCTCCAGCTACCAGACCAATTTCCGGACTTGGTCCGTGCTGGGACTCGAACCGGCGACCCTCCGGTTCCCAACCCAAGTCCCTACAGACTGAGCTACTGCCGCCCCTTGCAGACCATCTGCCGCACATGCAAAGTAAGGTAAAAACTTCACTGTAGGGTCATCACTATCAAGTTTTATTTTTCAGTTTAAACGTTGTCAGTAGCTACATTATACATGTACAACAAATTAAATATAATCAGATTTACCGGATCACAGTTTTGTAAATAAAGCGATTATGCTATCTTTAGTACAAGTCTGTAATTCAAAATGCAAATTTAAACGTGATCATAATAAGTCGGAGTTAAAAGATTCAAAACCATTTTATTTTGTATTTTCTACTGGTCAATGTGGTTATTTGTTAAGTAAGTAACACTGCAGTGAATCAGTCAGAAGGACAGAGACGGGGGATTAATGATGCTGCTGAATGCTTTTCTGCTATATACACTTTGACCTTGGTGACCATTTGTCTGTGCGTTATGATTATTAAATTGTTGTGATATAAAGACAAAGATCATGTGAGAAACGTTTAGCTGTTTCTCTCTTACATATGCTTCACTAGCTAATGCTATCTGAGAAGGTAGAACTGTTTTTTTTTAGAAGTTTTGCAGTTCTTACAAGCAAGTCAGTGTCAGCGGATATTTCTTCATCATCTACACATCATCATCATCATCATCAAAGACTTGAGAAACTACACTTGAATTTAGATAGCAATGCTTAAACTTTGTCAACCTATACAGTATTTGTCTGTACTGACATTATTATTGACTCTGATATATTACAGTTTTAAAGAAAACCCCCAAAAGAATTCAAAACTCTAGTAAGATAAGAAAGGAAGAGTGTTGAAGGGTTTCGATGGTAAACTACAAACAGGTTAAAATAGAAATGAGGAGAAGCCTTGGTACTAAACACAAACTTTGTTCTGCTGCAATAAATAATGGAAAGTGAGTTGTCTGACTGAACTCAATAAAGCGACACACACAATGTGTTTGTTCTGCTGTACGTATCTGATATGGACCATAGGTGACGTTTAGCTCATTGTTCATCTGTCGGGCCAAAACTTTCTTGAATTTATTCACTGTCATAGTTCTCAAATGTTTTTGGCAGCTTTCTTGTTTTGGAGATGTTTGGTTTATTTTACTGTAGTGGTCACTTATTAATCAGGTTTATTCTCTTTGCCCTTCATAATTTTTGCATGTACTTTCTTTACTTACCCAAGCAAGTCAGGGACCAAATCAAATCAAATAGGCCTCTTTTTAGCAGCTGTAGTTTAAACAGTCCTCTTTTAATGTCTCTACTTTGTGTTGTGTTTTTTAAATGTAGGTTGTGTTTATTGTTTGAGCCTTGTGAAAGAAGAATTTCTGTCACTGTTGGGACAGACAATAAAGTTGATATATCTCTTTATCAAGTTTGTTCGACCTTGACGATGATGAGAGCGCCTCTATTTACAAAACAAACAGACATTTGAGTATGAGAGGCTCAGCCGGATTCTCTGATTTCCTTAAACAAATGAAGGCAAAGAAAGTTGTGACCTTTAGGATGGAACATGACAGCAATATGAAACTTTTTGGTTTTACTTGTCATGACAATTTATACCGTGCTTATTTTTCTTTATCACTGGAGCATTTGAAGGGGGACTTTTCATTCTATTATTAATGAAATGATATTGGTGTCTTTTGTATAGATTCTTGTTTGTATATATACTAGGGCTGTCAAACGATTAAAATATTTAATTGCTAAATTATTATTATTATTAATATTCCTTCCTCCGCTCTGAGTGTTTGTGTGTTGTGTGTGTCCTGATGACTCAACATGACTCTCATGTTAAAGTGGATGATATTATTGGTCAGTTTGATGATGGAGCAAATATGATAGCGCTGGTAGGATTGTCCAGGTGAAATTCAAACTTAGTTATTGGTAATTTAATAAACACACATGCAAATTAATTAAACTGGCACAACTCACCTAGACTTTTTAATGTTTAAAAAAAAAAAAGAGATAATACATGGAGAATCCAGTGCTCTTACAGCTGACTGTTTAATTCAACTGGGGAATCATGATGACTCGCAGCATCAACAGCCTCAGCATCCTGATCTTTTACTTCACCCTGGCTCTTTTTTACAGGCTTTTGAACAACACCGAAAGTACAGTATGTGCAAACACTTGACCCCAAAGTCCTCCCCCTGCTTGGTTGTCGGTGTATGAATCGATTAGTTCATCATCAGTAACCTCTGCCATGAATGTGTAGGTGTGACCTGTGGTGCAAAAGGGCTTTGCGTAGTCAAAATAAAAGGCACCATACAAGCTCAAGTCCATTAACTATTCAGTCTTTGTTATAGAATCAATTCTAAGACTTCAAATATTTCATGTGCATGTATTATTACATATACATGTACAGATAAAAAAAAAAAAAAAAACTAAAAATCCCAGTGCAATTATAAAATGTGAAAAAAAAACCCAATCATGTGTGCATTATTCTCAGGTCCAATAACAGGTGTAAAAGATTTAATTACAAGAAAACATATGTATATATATATTCTTTTCATAGTACAGCATCTCCCTTTGTCATTTTTCTTCAGTGTATAGTCTGTATAGTTTTGTTGTTATTACAGCTTATTTATTATTTTTTCTATTATATATTTTTTTTATTTACTGGTTTCACATATGTGACTGTAAATCATTTAACAGAATTTCACCTCTTTCTTCATAGCAAATAATAAAAGCCATCTACTAAAACCTGCCTCATTGTGTTTTTCTGTTCATTGAAGTCCCTCTGTGACATTCAGCAGGCCTGTGACTGAGTGGCCAACAGTAACTCTGTGACTGTATGTCTGCCACACTGAGCTATACAAAAGGATCTAAAAGGAGCTTTCTCTCATGAGTGAGCAGTTGTGTAAGTGATGCCCTACATAACCGCACCCCTCACCTTTCCTGTCATTTTACAGGGCAGGCTTACCTGGAAGGCCCTTTTTAACAGTGAAAGGCACACACAATCCTTTTTGAAGCCTGCTCTGAGGGTTTAGCCACTTTTTAATTCAAATCACTCACACCGCTGTGTTGGGACAAGGAGGGGAGGGGGAGGTGGACTTAATATAAAACCCAAATCCCATTAGAGATGGACCGCAGGAAAATGAGGGGTTGGAACTGTGTCACTTTACCACAGGATGTGAAGAGAGAACTCTTTGATGAGGGTCAGAGATAATGTCCCACAATGCCCACTTTCTCCTTTTTTGTTTTCACTTTTCTACCCATCAAGCTGGAAATCGCCAGAAGTGAAATGTATCATTACAGGATCTGTGTCCGCAGAGGAGCAGGGCTAGAAGGAGTAGGTGACTTATCTGCCATAGACATGGGTCTTTTGGGTAATAAGGCATGCATGAGAAGCTGTTTCCCTCCTTGGAATGGGGTATCCATGTCGCTCGGTCCCTGTGTAGCCTGCAGACTCTCTGAAGTGGTCGACATAGCTTGGCCTTCTTGTGTAATTAGTCTCCTGAACCATGTAGGATATGTGTTACGCGATGGCTCACCTCAGCTTCTTTCACTTGAATCTCTCTCTCTCTTTCTCTCTCTGTTACACACACACACACACACACACACACACACACACACACACACACACACACTAACTCTCCCCTTCTTTTACAAGTCCCGCATGTTCATGCAGGTTTTTTTTCTTGTGTTGCTGTTGCCCTTCGTATGACAATGAAAAGAAAACATTAAAGATAAAGGTTGCTTTGTGTTAAACTATCTCTAGTTATCATTGTTTCAACAAACGTCTTAGTAAACGTGTGTTTCCCAAGTTGCCCAATGCCGGTCATTTGAAAACTTCATAGAAGCAATCAAAGTGGGTGTGTAATTGTATTTTTATAATATTTATTGAATGTTTTTTTTTCAATTTCTTCTATATAACATATTTGATGTTCTAAGAAATGTGGGGCTACTGCTGCACAGTCACAAGCCAGTATTTAGTAGTGGTTTCTGCTGTTTGCTAACTGAATAGCACTTGCAGATTGCAATTCCACAATAGTGGCAAGTTTTTCTGTCAGTACTCGCACATTGCAATATTATTGGTCTCCCAGTGTTTGAATTCCCATTGCATTTTTGCGTTGCAGAAGCGTGAGAGGCACGGCATGTAAGAAAAGATCAAAAAGATCTTCAGGAACACAAATACACAGCATTATTTGCACAGCTCTGATGTTACTCATTGCCAAACTTATTCCTCCAATTTCTTTTTTGTTTTTACCTCCAATGGCTTCCACCATTCCATTTTTTCTGTTTCAAACATTGCATACTAATTGTTATAGGGAAGTATTTTGTCTTCTAATGGTGTCCTGTAAGCACCTCACAGTATGTCTCATTTAGCTGTCATTGTTGTGGAGACAAGAACAGCTCGATGTACCTTTCTGAGTAGTGACTAATCTAAAACCCTTGTTAGAGGAACATTGATGCATCATAGCTGTCCTCCAACATGACTACGATTAAACTATCAATGATAATTCAACAAGATAAAAGAAGAAAATAATTGTTATTCCTAGTCTGACATTTAAAAAGCTAAAACACATTTAAAAGCATAAATCCACTCTGGGAGATGTGTCAACCTGCATTTTACTTGGTTATCTTTTTCTAAGCAAAGCGAAATCATCACGTATAATTTTTTAATAATTTTTTTGTACTCACACATGGATTTCTTTAATGATAACCCATCACATGGCTGTAGTGGTATTTCGTTGAAGCTGTCATTCCAACCAAAGGAAAAGTTAGAGGGCAAAGTAACAGTAACACATATACCCGGTAGTCATAATATGTTTCTGCATTTTGTTATTTAGCTTCCATTTACTCCTAAAATGGTTTTCTCCAATTAGGATGAGGCCAAGAGAGGAATAAAAGTAGACTCAGCCAAATGCTTCATTCATGTGCTCCTCGGATGGTCCTGATTTTTGAGTTGGGAAGTGGCTCTGCCGACTTCAGTGTCTTCGCTGTTGTTGATGCTGTAACAACATCAATGAATTAATACAAATTATATTAACAAAACATGTTTATTCCCCTATGAGTTGATGATTGTGATGTCAGATCGACAAGTCGGGCACCTAACTTTCCCGTATTTCCCGAGTTGTTGCTCTGGATTTAGCAGGTGTTCATGTGCATGTTTTTCAACTCGGAAATTCATTTTTCTAAAGTGTCCAACGCCACATAAATGCACTGATAGTCTGGAGGGAAAACTATATTGTTTGTGGCAGCTTTCCACAAATATAGGTCAATTTAGTTTATTTGCTTTTTTCATTATTTACCTGGGACTGTACTTTTTTTTTTTTTTTTTAGCTCTTTTTGGTAAATAAATCCACCTCTTTCTTTTCTTTCTTTTTAAAGATTTATGCCTCCTGAGCAGTTCTTCTGCTAACATCTTTATTCACCACCAGTGCTGACACACTTTAAGCCTGTTTTTCATGTAGACATACAACCAGCAGTGCTCCAGGATGATAAACTAATTGTACTGGAAACAGCTTACGATAACTGGAATATTTCAGTCTGAAATAAAGTGGGCAAGTCAAATGTCCAGGATACTATGCTTTTCAGTGCGCAAACGTCTAATTTTAAAAGCTATTTTTAATTATCTTACAGTGTTTCTTACTTGGTTATTGAATTTTCTTATTTAACTTCCCCTTCTGAGTTATATTTGAAATCTCTGCTGTTTTTTTCTTTTTTAAATAAGTGCTAAGAGAGCAGGGATTCTCCCCCTGCAGTTTAGCATTTGTTTTTTTGTCCATGAACTTAGACAGTCACATTATTGTAGTGGTTATTCAAACAGGAGATTTTTTTGTTTATGTCCAAACAAATATTGAGGTGCTCAACTAGCACTTATAATAACAATAATAACTTTATTTATATAGCACCTTTAAAAACAGGGTTTAGGTTTACAAAGTGCTTTGACAAACAGCAAAGCAAAAAAAAAAAATAGTACAAAGCAAAATAAACCAAAATACAAATATAGTAGCATTGCATAATTACAAGGAGTAATAGTTATGCTGGTAAATGGACTTCAGCTTATATAGCGCTGTCTTCTGACTACTCAAAGTGCTTTTAAACTACCGTAAATTCCGTACTATTGAGCGCACCTGGATATAAGCCGCAGCGGCTAAAAATTAATAAATAAATGTATTTGTACATATATAAGCCGCACTTGATTATAAGCCGCAGGTGTCCACGCTATAACAAGAGCTATTTACACAGACCTAGGCTACCGGTAACATCCGCAAATACTGTAGCGTCCGTACGGACGTTAAAGGACGACGAGAGCGTTCAAATAATAACTTTTAATAACCCGATCACTGTCGGCCGTGACCACGCCGTTTACAGCAGAGAGCAACACATAACTTGCCGTAACAATCCAACTCTCTCCCCCAGCGTTCTCTCATACAGCCACTCAACACGTTCTCGCTGGTGCATTCACTGACTCTCCACATAATCGGAATTCTGAACACATTATCAACTACTGATTTTACAACATGAACCGTTACAATACGAAGCCTAGCCGACGGTGTCTGTAACACGGCTGATGAAAAAGATGACCGTAATATATTTCACAAGAAAAAGTCCATCCATTCACTGCCTCAGAATGACTTCATTACTCACTTCCTCAGTCTCTGTTGTCGCTGTCAGTGTCATCTTAACGTGCAGCAGCTCTGTTAGCTTCTTTGACAGCCAGGTCGATCGCCTTTAACTTGAAAGCTGCATCATATGTATTTCTCCGTGTGTTTTCCATGATGAGGGTGCGTGCATGAAGCGCAAAATGACTGATATTAAGATCCGACGTGACGAAGTCAAATGTTTTTGCGGCAGAAGCTCATTGTCCCCCATAAAAAATCCATGCATTAGCCGCACCGGAGTAGAAGCCGCAGTGCTCGAAGTGTGAGAAAAAAGTAGCGGCTTATAGTCCGGAATTTACGGTACATGTCACACATTTAAACGGGCAGAGGCTGCTATGTACTGAGAACATCAGAATTAACTAATCCCAGTCACGCACATTCACATGCCACTAACAAAGCAGGAGGAGCAATTCAGGGTTAAGTGTCTTGCCCAACGACACATCCGACATGTTGCTGCAGGAGCTGGGGATCAACTCTACCAGCTGAGCCACTGCCACCCATGATGGCAAGATGAAGCTGCAGTCTAATAAAATGTCAAAAGCACGCATCAGTGTCCTGTGAATTTCGTGCTTTGACTTGTTATTGGGCTCAGTGTATCTATCATCTTTAACTTAACCCTTTACAGGGCACTCATTGAAATACTTTGAAATTCAAAAATTCAACCTCATAGTGTTATTCAGGGACATAACAGAACTTTATTTCTGTTATAGCATTCTTTCAAAAATTTTAAGTGTAATTAACAGTGACAAAGTTACCATATTTGGTTCAAATGCCACAATAGCAGGATCAGTGACGAAGGGTGATCTCTTCTGATTGGCTGAGTGAGGATCGCATGCTTCTCTACCTTACTGATATGCAGAAAGCTGGCCATATGTAATGTTTGTGGAAATTATCAAAAATAGTCACTTGCCCTATAAAGGGTGAATCAACGGCTTCAGGAGGAAACACATCTGAACACAAGCGGGCAAATGTCGGGTCATGTGGTTCATCTCAACAGACTGAAGGAAAAATCATTTGAGTAGGAGGTGAATGAGTCACTTCCTGACCTCTGTCAAAAACTACTAATCAGGGGCTTAAATGCAAAGCCCTTTAACCCCCAACTTTGCAGGTGCAGCAACCCTAGGAGACATTTTTGCATGTGGATTTATTCTTGAATAAAGAACAGAATAGCAGAGAAATGTTGCCTTCATTTCAAGACATGATTCTCTGCATATATTAACACTTGAAACAACAGCCACGTAAATAAGAGAAGCTTAGCTCAGTGTGTGAGCAATCAGAATCGGAGTCAGAATCTGAAATACTTGATTAATCCCAGGGGGAAATTCGGTCGTTATCGTCAATGTAAGACACAGTACACAAGTATAGGAAGTTTAAATATAATTTAAGACTGTTAAAGTAAAACAGAATAGTGATAATAAATTAAGCAATAAAGACCAGAATAATAAGCTACAGCTGCAAGTGAAATCCAGCCAACATTAGCTAAAGAGCATCACTACTTTGGTCACATTTTCTCCATGCTCGAGTGAGGCTGAAATTGTTCCTAAGTTGAAAGAAAATGAAGAAATAAATGACTGAGACGTGGGAGGGAAAGGGGGCAGGCGGACTCACTCGCCTGCCTTGTTAGAGGAAAGAATAATTACTGGAGCATTACACAGTAATGCATCAAACGATCATGTCAGTTTCGACTGTGCATGGAGAATGATTAACAAGCTAGAAGAGCTGTCCTGCAATCAGAAATGGCCACTGGGCAAAAACATAAATATGTTGCACATGAAGCAATATATTTAAAGAAGAAATGTGTGTTGCGTCTATAATCGAGGTGAAATCTGCTGTGTTGCAAAGAGAGAAAGGTGCTACATGGAGTTGATCTTGTTTAGTTGGTTTTGGTCATGTTTCCTGTTTTATTTTGTCTTTTCCTTCCCTTGTGTTTTCTCACTCACTGTGTGTATTGTTACTGTTACAATATTTTCTTGAGTGCTTTTTTGGTCGAGTGTTTCCTGTTTTATTTTGTAGTTCTTGTCCCAGGGGTCTTGTGTTACTTTCTTTCTTTGAGTGTTTCCCTCCCTTCTTTGATTGCACTTATTAGTTTCACCTTTGGCCTTTTCAGAAAATGGCACAGTTCAGTATGGAGACTTTTTCAGTAGGGGTTTCAGTAGGCTGAACCCTCGAGGTCATTCAGTGAGCATTTTTTGGATCGACCTCAGTAGACTGAACTTTTCAGCTGTTCATACTAACTTCCGGGTTTAGATTGTTTGGATACATACTTTCAGGAGATGAGTTGTATTTTAACATCCAGATTTAGAATTGGGTTTTATTTCCAAGTAAATTGACACGAGGAATTTGTCTTGGTGTTTTGGTGCAAAGTAGAGTACATCTAAATACATCTATTTCAGTTAAAGTGCCTCAAACATTAACTTTTTGTGTGTTTCTGTTCATACGTCTTCCTACCCATGTCCTGTGATATTTCCGTTTCCTCGTGGCTCTTTGTTTCTCCTTGTGGATTTATGTTGGATATTTCGGGGGTTTAAACAAAAGTACGGTTGTTTTTGCCTTTTGTTAAAATAAAAAAAGTCTTTCTCTTACACTGTGGTGGTAGCAAATTAAATATTTCTTCATTCCTGAATTTTTGTTTTAAGAAAAACAAAACATAAACATATAAATAATAGCTTTTTTGAGCACATTAAGGTAAAATAAATCCATGCTGCCTCTCCTTTACAATGTTTACACATTGATCACCTTTAGGGCTATATCCTTGAGGAATCTTTTCCAAAGTACAATAAAAACATTGCTGACGGATTATGTCCACTGTGGAGGAAATTACAGCCCATAGGTTCCGAGGGTCAGACATGCACTCGCATACAGTGCCTGTAGTTCCCAGACTGCTGTCCCTGTGACATATGATCCCATAGGTCAAAGAAACAGCCTGGGGCATCAGAAACTAAAACAGCACAGATGTAAAGTCTGTTTGATGCTTCTGTTTGGGCTATAGAAAGTCTTAAATGATGACACATGCATTTTCAGATCAAGATGTAGTTGTTCACAGGCACATTATTCTCTCTCACACCCACAGTTGGCTGATTTCAGGCATGTCAGAAACTTCACTGCATATTGGTATCAGTATTCTGATTAAGTTCATCTTGATTTTTTGAGTTTTTCCCCATGAGGTATGACTAAAATTAGTTCAATTAGGAGAGACTTGATAAAGAATGAACAACTATTCATTTAACAATTTAGTAAATAAATGTGCAAAGACTCCATCATGATGACTTCATGGTTTTTTTTTTAATTTGAATTGATGTACTCAGAGGGGTAGCGACAACAACAGGATAGCCCCCTGATGGAGTGTAGACACTGGTGATGGTGGTGATAGAAGAATGCAGGATGTGATGACGAGTGGGTTTTTGAGTCTGGATCTGAACTCTGCTGAGCTGGAATGGAGGTGACATGGTCACAGCAATCCAACTGAAATGACAAACTGACTGTGGAAGAGTGAGAACAGATTTAATGTGACGAAATGTAATTACTACTTACTGTATATGATAAGCTACCTGTATTGGATATTATTTTCGATATACATTAAGAAACATTCTTGATTGAATTTTCCGGAAACATTACGTTAATCTGAATTTGGTGTGCTCAGTTTAGGAGTTGTCCCGTGATTGACTATTAGCAGTGATCGTCTTCGAGTGAATGTGTTGGGTGCAGGTCAGGCCTTTGTGGATTTATTTACAGCAGCAGGACTTTGCTTCAGAAAATTATGCTCAACAGTAATAAAGCACTTTGTTAACCTGCAGAGCCAATCTCAGTATCAATGGGGAGAAGAAAGTGTCGACCATGTAGACTTCGTATCCACCATGGATTCATCAATAGACTACTCATGTGTCACACTTTTTGAGCCATGCATCATGCTTTGGACTAAAATGTTCAGAGTGAACCCATTGAATCTCATATCTGAGCAATCTTTTCAGATCATTCATCTCCTCTCTCTGTAATCATCATCATAACTCCACTAAATGACAAACCATCAAGTCACAGAGCATATTGCATAACTGGAGCTCCGGCAAGTGGTAAATGTTCCCTCAGCTGGACTTGTATAATGTATTTAAAGCACGGAATCCTATCTTACTTCTTTAATTAATTCCATAAATCATTATTAATAACCTTTAAAGCCCCCCATCTGCATGGTTATAATCACCATAGTCAATCTTTGGTGTCAGGTTTGATTGCCAATCCATGTCCTTCTCTAATTGACCTTGTCCAGTGAGGGAAGAGCAGACAATATTGCGTTTTCCCACTGGTGCCGCTCTCATTTCTACTCCAAATGAAGACTGCTCCCAGTTTGTTCAGCAGATTGAATTCCATCACTTTATCCTTTAAATAGATGACATGCAGGCCACTTCAATTTAAAGTTATTGAATGTGCAAAGTCTCGACCAGAAAAAAAAAACGGAAAACAGGCCAGAAAGCGATCAATTTGGCAGCCACGGCCAAGTGTTTGTGTGAATGATATCTTTAATTCAGTTTTGCATATAATACAGATGAAGTACTGCTTTTATGTCTTATCGGCAAAGCTGGTGTAGCAGAGATGTATTTTAAATAGTTCAAAACAAACAAAACGATTTCTGGAAGAAGTCTTTACAATAATAGAAGCAACAAAATGAAAGGTGTACACTTGATCAAATGTCTCTGTCTGAAAAGTGAATGTGTTTGAAATGGATAGAATCCACAGTATTCATAGGTTGTAATTTGTTTGTTATGGATGCCATCCAGTGGTGTACAGAGGTACCTAAAGACTCAGTGTGGATATTCACAAAAGTGTTTCCTTCCTCTGCTTCTCTAATTAGCCGTTCTTTCAACAACACTGCAGTGTGACGAAAAGGGTCAGAGTTAAAGGTACAAAGTTACTAAAAGTTATTATGTATCATATGCATAATCAAAGCACTTTCCTTGTAAGGGAGCAGCTTTATGAACTTCATTAAAACTTGCGGGATTTGGATTAAGAACCAAAGAATGCTGTTAGAAACTTGCATTATAGTGGTTGTGGCGGAAACATAAACTTAGAGACCTGAAGTGAGATTAAAGCAGCATTTTAACATTTTCATTGAAGCGGAATCCTTCTCTGGTTGAATACTGATTAAAACAATTGTGGTGTTCTGTAGTATAAAACAGAATTTCCAACAGATATGTGTGCTTTGCGTGTCAACTTCGCTCCATCATGTCTCCTTATGGCTCTATTGTCCGTCACCTTCCACAGGTTGCGTTCTCAGAGTGCAGCATAAAGAAGTACTGCTGGACAGCTGGGGTGCAGAAACAAAGGGGTTGCTGCGGTAATTACAGATTTATGTGTGACATCACCAGGTAAAACCTTACAAAACCCCTTATTACACAACAACAAACACACATAAGGTCCAAAAGTCAATACAAAGTGTTTTATTTTGAAAATAAAAACCTGATGTTTTAATGTTGTTTTGGTGTCTGACTTCCTGCCCTGCTCGATCTGCTCTATGGTCAATTGGTGTTGTGCTCCCGTAAAATTAGAAGCCTCGGGTATGTCCTGCTGAGGCCTTCAGACTACCAGAGCTAGGGCGCAGCTGAGATGCAGAGCAGCGGAGTCGGTGGAAGCACACACATGACTGAAGTAAAAACCAGCTCCGCTGCCGTAGTGGAGCGGTGACGGATCGATCATGCATCATGCATCACAACTTGTTTACGTTCAAACCGTACTGGCGCCTGTGACTGGCAGTGCCACGGCTCGCTCTCTGTTTTGTAGATTATTGATGTTTATTGTTTCACTATATGTGATCTTAGCAGCCCAGATGACAAATGGAAGTGTCCTGGCTTTACTAACCTATGATCGGGACTCTTTATTTCGTATCAAAGAGTCATTGGAGGACATGTTTCATACCTGGGACCGGTACAAACAGGCATTTCCGCCTCCGTTTGAAATCGATCCCGACTCACCGGACTACTTGATGCTGTATCGGGTGCCGGGTAAGACCCGCAGGAGATCCAGAAAAAGAGGCTCTCGGTCCGGTATCCAAGTAAAGCGAAGACGTGCTGCGGTGCACGGGGGCTCCGTCGTCTTCGGCTGCCGGGACCACGCTCGGTTCCTGCGCCAGATTCCTCTCCTCGATGTGTGCGCCAGCGTGTCCTCGCTGCCGCCTGCCTGCACTTCAACAACTGTCCTGGACCCTTCACAGTGTTGGAGCCATGGTCAGGGGTTTTCATCGCCATCGCCTACTTCCGTGTTTATGCCGGCTTTTCCAGCATGGACCAGCTGGAGCTCACGTGATCGCTGGATGTGCCTTCGTCCAATCCCGCTCCGCAACACGGACACTACCTCCGAGACGTCAATCCACGTTGGCCTATTGAATGCTCGTTCAATTGCGAACAAGTCTCATTCACTAAACGATCTTTTTACAAGAGAAAATCTGGATATTATGTGTCTTTCAGAGACATGGCAGAGAAATGAAGAGTTCATTCATTTAAATGATCTCTGTCCACCTGGCTGCTCTGCTGTCGGGAAGCCCCGCCCCTGTCGCCGTGGTGGTGGCCTGGCCATTGTGCACAGGGAAGTCCAAAAATGCAAACTGATCCAGTCCCAAGATTTCTCTTCGTTTGAATCACAGATGGTTAAGATGGGTTCCTCATCCCCTTTTTACTGTGTGTTGATCTACCGTCCTCCTGGCCCTGCTGCTGTCTTCTTAAAGGATTTTAGTGACTTCTTGTCCTCTATTATAAAGCTGGACTCTGTTTTAATCCTTGGGGATTTTAACCTTCATGTTGATGACAGCTCGTCTTCCCCTGCAATGGAACTTCTAACATTGACTGAAACTTTTAATTTTGAGCAGCATGTTTCTGAGCCCACTCACCAAAAAGGCCATATTTTAGACTTAGTTTTTACGCTTGGCCTAGACATTTTAAACCTGTCTGTAAATGATGTTCATTTGAGTGATCATAGTCTTGTTCTGTTTGATCTGCACTTTTGTCCTGAGCCCAAGCCTTCAACAGTCAGGTCTCAGAGGCGTGTTATCACTGCTAATACTGCAGATAGTTTCTCTCATTTATTTGATCCTGTCTTGGTCATGAACTGTCTCGATGTGGATGATCTCACTCACTGTTTTAACAATCACTGTGTAGAAATTCTGAACCAGGTGGCTCCTGTTAAAACAAACTCCTCTACCAGGGAAAAAGCTCGCCCGTGGACTAATGAAGACATCCTAAATCTAAAGAGACTATGTCGAAAGACTGAACGCCTGTGGAAATCCACTAACCTTGAGGTGCACAGGCTCTACCTCAGGGACCTTGTGTCCTCATACAATGTGATGGTCGAAAATGCCAGATCTGAGTATATCCATCAACTGGTAGCACTAAATAAGAAAAACCCCAAAGTGTTGTTTGAAACGATAAACTCACTTGTATGTCCTGCTGCCCCAGTTACCCCCGTGTTTTGTGAAGCTGACAGCAATGCCTTTTTGAGATTCTTCACAAACAAGATAAAGATGATCAAGGACAACATCCCGCCCCCTCTTCGTGTTACCCCTGCTGTTTCTGAGCCTGTCTCCAGCTTGTGGTCCTCGTTTAGGACTGTGACGGTTGCTGATATTTTGGCAGTGGTGTCTAAGATGAAGCCCTCCTCTTGCTCATCTGACGTCCTTCCCTGTAGGCTTTTTAAAAAAGTGTTTGGAGAAATCGGCCCGTGTGTGACCAAAATGGTTAACCTGTCTTTGTCCACTGGTGTGTTTCCTACTGCATTCAAACATGCCATAGTGGAGCCATTACTAAAAAAAGCAGGCCTAGACCAAACAGATCTTAATAGCTTTAGGCCTATTTCTAAGCTCCCTTTCATGTCAAAGATCCTTGAGAAGGTGGTCTGTAATCAGTTGACCCTTTTCCTGGATCAAAGCAGCATCCATGAACCGCTTCAGTCTGGTTTCCGTAAGCAACACTCCACGGAAACGGCCTTACTGAAAGTGTCCAGCGACATTATGATGGCTGCTGACTCTGGAAAGTCCACGGTCCTGGTTCTCTTGGACCTGTCCGCAGCCTTTGACACTGTAGACCATCAGATTCTGCTGAGAAGACTGAGGGATCAAGTTGGACTGTCGGGTTCAGTTCTAAAATGGTTCTCTTCTTATCTAGCTGGACGAAGCTTCAGTGTAGCAGCCAACCAAATAAGGTCAGATTCTGCGGACCTGCTGTGTGGAGTGCCTCAAGGTTCCGTCTTGGGTCCTGTCTTGTTTTTGCTGTATTTGATCCCTCTAGGAAAGATCATACGAAGGTTCGATGATGTTTCTTTCCACCTATTTGCTGACGATATCCAGCTGTACTGCTCTTTTAAGCCATCCGAGATCCAGAAGCTGAGCTCCCTACGTCATTGTCTGATGGAAATCAAACAATGGCTCAGCGAAAATTCTCTACAGCTCAATGCAGAGAAAACAGAAACATTGATTCTCGCCCCTGATGACTCAATTCCAGGGATTAAGCAGTTCTTGGGGGACCTAGGCCAGTCCGTGAAGCCTAGTCTTAGAAACCTGGGAGTTATTTTCGACAATGACATGTCTTTAGTCCAGCACTGTAAACAGCTGTCAAGGAACTGCTTCTTTCAACTGAGGAAGATCTCCAAACTTAGAAACATGGTTTTGCAAAATGATTTGGAGCTCATTATCCATGCCTTTGTGTCTTCACGTTTAGACTATTGCAATAGTTTGTTTTCTTGTCTTAACAAGAAAGAGACTGCAATTAGTTCAAAATTCTGCAGCAAGAATTCTGACCTGCACAAATAGGAGGACCCACATATCCCCTGTTCTGAAAAACCTTCACTGGCTGCCAGTGTCCTTTAGGTTCAGGTTTAAAATCCTGGTTCTGGCCTTCAGAGCCCTACATGGTCAGGCTCCCTCTTACCTTAGTGAGCTGATCCAGCCTTAGGCCCCTATGCGAGCGCTGAGGTCTATGGATCAGAACCTGATGAAGGTCCCTCGAGCTCATTATCACACTAGAGGTGACCGGTCGTTCCAGGTCGTTGCTCCGAGCCTCTGGAATGAACTTCCATCATCCTTGCGCTCAATTGATTCAGTTGACACTTTCAAGAGTCAACTGAAGACTTTTTTATTTGTCCAGGCTTTTAATTAGTCTCTTTTAGGGCTGCTATGATTTTTTGTACTGTCTGTATATTGCTTGTGATGTTTTTAAACCCTGTTTGTGAAGCACTTTGTGGCCCCTGCCTGCGAAAAGTGCTATATAAATAAATTTTACTTACTTACTTACTTACATGTTATGGAATTTAGTAAGGAGGATAGTAAGGATATAACTTTTTCACTTTTTGTCCGACATTGTTCTTTTTATTTAAAACAAATATCATTAAAGGGATACTTCACCTGTTGAAACAGGAATCTATATCCACATTGGGTCATATAGAAATGTGAAAGAGCTTTTTAAGTTGGCGCCTTCTTGAATGAGTAAAGACAGAACGTTTATTTTTGGCTCATGTGGATGAAAGACAACAACTCCCAGAATGCACAGCTCATTGATCTGTAACAGGTCTGTAGCTTCAGTGATCGAAAATATGAGGAACTAGCCATGTAGTTTCACCCTTGCTAACAGCAGCCTTCGATGATGCAAAACAATGATTTTTGCGTTATCTGAGGCTCCTTTAGGAAAATGGGGGCTGGAATGCTCTACTACCAGGTGATGATCTAATGATGCAAAGCTTAACACAAATTGGTTAAATATCCCTTTTAATTAAACTCCTGTGAGAAACTATCGGCGTGAGTTGAATTTGGCGCCCCCTGTGATCAAAGTGGTACTTTTTTAAAATCTCCTTGAGTGTTTGCTAACGGATCTCTTCCTGCTTTCTTTTATTCATCAAAAGCATCACTTTTTGTGAGTATTTGCTTTGAAAAATAAAAACAAAGGCTGCATCTTATGTGTAATGTAAATCGCTTTGCTTTGTCTGTCACCTTTGGCAGCAGTTTCAGGCAGTCAAAATAACATCACAGAAACAGTCAGTCTTGTTGCTGATGGTCTTGTTAGCTTTTGCCGGTAAAAAATGGCCATCAGAATTAATCTTATTAAAAAAGCTCTTAATAGAAGCTTTTAGTGTTGATGTAAATACATGTCTGCAAGATAAATTAAAATAAGGCAATGACAACAATTGTTATTAAAAAATAGGACCTTCTGAATTATGTAGGCCCCCCCCTTCTCTTCTGTGGCTTGAATGAACACTAGAAGTGACTCAGTGCACAGTGAGTTTGAGTGGTGACAATATACCATTTGATTTATATTGGCAACAAGTTGTGACACTGTTCGCTAAAGGATACCCCACTCTGCACATATTTACTCTTCATTTGATATACTGTTCAATGACACTGAAGTTTGAACTGAGGCTTCTCCATTTTCCTGCTCTAATTTCTTACCTTGTCAAAAACAAAATAACTTTCAAAACTGACCCAATAACACACATGCATTCTAATACACACACGCGCACCCACATACACACATGCTCACATCGGCTGGGTGATTTATTTTAAGACTCAGGGAGTCTAAGAATGCCATTTAGTAAAGATGGCAGTGGGTAATAAATCCTCATCAAGTCTGGTACATCCTGTTAGCTTCTTCTCTCCTCGTGACAGCTTTTTAATAAGCTGTGTGTGGTCCTGTATGTGTACTTGACATTTACTAGCTGACGCTACCCCTCCCTGTCCGTCACTGCACATTATGCATATTCTGCCAGAACCCAAGAAAAGCATTACAATGTACCATAACTGTGTTGTTCGTACTTTTCAAGGTCTGGGGGAATGGAGCTAGCCTGTTTGTTGCTGTAATTGATTTCTTTTCATCCAGGCAAATGAGTTTCTTATTTCTTTGGAAGTTATTTATATGGAAATGCTGTGATGTTGTGACTACATTAGTCGAGTTATTCTCACCTCCCTCTAAAGTCACTTCCTCCAGGGGAAACTCCCTTTGTTGCCATTTGCCGTTTTGCTGATTCTGTCAGCAAAAATTAATTGGTGTCCATTTTAACTCCCCTCGAGCCTTAATTTCTATGAGCGGAGAGATACCCAGGCCCAATTAGGTGGTGTAAATAACATTTGCTCTATAATTGCTTCAATAAAGATTTATCGCCTTCTCTTCATTGTCCTTATGTGAAGGCAGAGCGAGGCCAGCCAGAGGAGACTGAGGCATGGAAAAGTAATCTGGCAGAGTGGTAAAGACATTCAACAGTGCTGCATATAGAGCAGAGTTTTCTGCCTGTGTCTCTGTGTATTACCAGTCCCTAGAAAGAGCAGATTTGTGTCTTTGGGTAATGTGTTTTTTTTTCCTGGGTTGTTTTGGGAAATCTGTAAATAAATAAAGCAACTAAGCTCAAAGGACACTCGCTAACAAGGACGCTACTTTTTAAAATCTTGACTGATGGGCATTAAACAGCTAAGTGATTGTTCATTAAATGCAGGCATGATGTGAAAATAGAATTCAAGAGCATCTTTAGTTGACCCTTTGCCTTATTAACCACTTTGTTTCTTTTACTTTGTCTGTGGCCTACATGAAAGGAACACATAAAGAAGTCACAAAGTCAGTATTTTTTCTTGGAAGGGCACTCGTAGACAAAATCATAATTCATATTCTGAACAAAGAACCTGCTCTTAATGATAGAGCCCTGCAACTACAACAGTGAGACAAAATCTTTTCTGGGCTAAAGCGTTAAATAATGATAATAATGAACACAATATTTGCGTTTTGACGGGCTGCATGGTGCTGTGGTCAATGAGAAGGCTCTTAGTCCCTCCCGGCAGAGATGGATGAAGAGATGCAAGGAAACAAAGCATAGGAGAGAGCAAATGAGGAAAAATATAAAGACATGATGTCATTTCCTCTACAGCGTCATGTGAAGAGACATCAGCTGATCACATTCAGCTGTAAGTCGGCTTTAGCAGCTGTTTATGTTGCACGAATATGCACTGTATTATTTCTAATCAAATGCACACAGTAACACTGTTGAGTGTCTTTATGATACCTGATAAAAAAACACCTAAAGAACAACCAGCAGTTTGCTTCAAACAAAAGGCCAATTTCTTCTGATATAAAGATTTAATATTTGGGTCATTCCGCCATAAGAGTGACATTTCCGTCCCCAGCATATTATTGTATATTAAATGTGTAAACACAAGTAATTATATCATACAAATTACATTTTATTATTATACTAAACACTGTACACATGAATCAATGTAGAAATTAGAGATATATATTTTTTAAATGTTTTAAAAAGGCATCCAAAACACTGATACGTGGCATTTCTTGCCTGTCCCCACAGCCAAAAGCTACACTTTACCACAATGCATCATGAACAAAATCCTTCCAAAATCTTTTTTTTTCTTTTTTTTGCATTTTAGTGTGACTCCATATTCAATATACACTTGCAAGAAAAAAGTTTTACAAAAACATCATTATATTTTGGTTAAAATTCACATTTTAGTGCTGTCCCCAGGTTTTCACTCATTGCTGTTACCCAAACATATTCCCCCTTCTAAAAAATTTTGAACATTTCATTAGTGACATGTTCTGCAGGAAGTGACATCATTTGGGCCTTCTGCAAGTCATGGCAAGACCAAAAGCATATAATCTCATTTGTTTTTCCTTAAATTTAAGGATATATTAGCTGCGTCAGAGACAGTCAATCTAAAAACTCAGTCCTGTTACCTAAATTATCTCTAAGACAATATTTGTTGATATCAAAAGTAAAATATTTAGTTAAATCTTAAGAATGTGCTCTATATACTTAAGCTATTAGCACGGATGCTGAGTTGATAGATTTCACACAATTGGTCATTTTATGCTAAAAACTCATTGCTGTTACCCTCATTGCTGTTACTCAAACATAGAGTAACAGTAGGCTTTTGAGTAGGCTAGTGCTTTCTGATGCCCTTTTCTGTTAATTAAAAGAATACAATGAATGAATGAATTGAAATAATATAATGAATGGATGAGTATTATTAGTTTACATGATTGTATGCATTTTAAATGAAATAGGCTAAAGTTGTTGTCATCTGAGATCAGTTTTGTGAATCATAGTTACAGGGACCATTGAGCACTGCTGCTTAAGTATGATGGTGATCTATACCCTGGAGTCATCACAGACATGAGCGAAATGTATCAACCACATACATTGTTTTCTAAGGGAAAACAATGTATGTGGTTGATATTCCTTTAAACATGGTTTTAAAATGGCATTTGTGTTTTGGTAACAGCAGAGAAAAAAATGCAATGATAATAAACTTTCGATAGTTGCAATAAATTTAAAAAAGTAGCCTGAGATTGACCAGTACTCATTTTGAATGAGTAAATGTGTATATTACTCAATTCTATATTGAAATGGAATGAAAAATTAATTTTAATTTTGAAGAGTTACGATGAGCAAAATGCACTCTTTTGGCGGAATGACCCATTTATTATTTTTATAAGTTTTGGCTTGTAATTTGAAAATGTACTTTATAGTTTATTTTCTTAAGAATACATACAATTATTCATTAGGTTCTGCATTATAAAAACTTTACCTGTGAATGTAAAATGTGTTTCTGACTCAGACTCCCTCTGTATCAAACTGTCATTCTCATCATCATAATACAAACAAACTTTAATAACGTCCATCTTTTCTCCAGCGTTAAACTCCACTCATGTTGTTATGTTTTTTTGTTAAGTCTGGTCAGGTTCAGTGTCCAATCAATGAGTGATATTCGATAAGGTGGCGCGCCTGTCAGTGAAACGTCTTCTGTAACGTCAGCTCTCGTGTTTCCTCGATCAATGCTCTTCGGATCTCCCTCCTCTCTCTCTTCGATCCTTTCCTTTCTTCCCTTTCATGGCGGACATGCTGGTTAGATTAATTGGTGACTCTAAATTGCTCGTATAGTTTTTAATGTGAGTGGCTGGTTGTCTCTTTCTGTTTGACAGCCTTGTGACTATTCGCCCAGTCCAGGGTGTACCCCACCTCTCGCCCAATGACAGCTGGGACTGGATCCAACCCCCTGCAACCCCAAACAGCAAAAAGTGGAATGGACAGTGAATAATGGATGAATGCATGTTCTTATACCTTTTGTATTTGGAAAAATGTGCATCAGATTTAACTGACATCTCGTTATCATCCTCACTTGCATGTTTCCCTTTGTGACCAGATAAGGGTGTAATTATTTCACTTAAGGGAAAAAAAAACCTTTTCTGTTTTCACATGGAAAATATTTTCAAAGAAAGCAACAAAAGGAAGTAAACAAATACACATTATCAGGGTGGATTCACAAGAAGTGGATCACAGCCATCAAGTCAGTTTCTTTTCCATCTCAAAGCCCATTCCATGAAAGATATGTTCTGATTGTATTTGGGCTGATGATAGGTGGTGTATAAGTTTACAATTGAACGGACCCTCCAAAACCAAACCTTTGCAGCAATAAAAATGCTGATGGAAATGTAAAAGTTCAGTTGAGCCGAGTGAAACCGCAGTGATAAAACGTGTGGTTATTTCATTCGTGTCACAGAGCTTTTCTTGATTGAACAGCTGAAGAGTGACAGAGTTAACATGCGACAAAGGGCCTTGTGCTTTTTAATGAACCTGAAAACCTCAAGGGCGCTCCCATGTATCAAGGCTACAGTCGGGGGTTCACGTCCGGGCTGTGGCTCCTTTCTCGCATGTCGTTTCCCACCCTCTCTCCCTGAATTCCGCTCATGTCCACTGTCCTCCATCTCTAGTAAAGGCACAAAATGCCAAAAAAAAAAAAAACAACCAAAAAACCCTGCAAACCTCAAAGTAAGCAAAACCCCTCTATCTCCCTGGTGCTCAACCCTTTCAAGAAGTCTTTTGAGGAAGAGACCATTCATATCTTGAAAAAAATCCACCCTTTACTTTCTGTATTTCCAAACCTTCATTGTTCATGTTTGTTACAATTTTAGTCAGTTTTACTAAGGCTGTAAGGTTTACTTAAGTTCAGTGTTCCACCGCATAAAAATCAGAATATTGTGACTCATTCAAAAGAATGTAACTCGCATGCTACGACATTACTGTAACATGCATTAAAGATATTCAACATTACTATTTGCACACGTCTATTGGGTAATTTTACCTCACACTACTTATATGTATGAAAATAAAATAAAGAAGGAGTGACACATGTATGTGTATAGTCATTTTGTTAAGATAGCTGATAATATTGTATGCACGGTCACAAAGCTATTCTCAGTATTACACACTCTGAAATACTCATATATATCAAAGATGATCAATGTCTTTTGAAAAACCTTTCAGGGTGAAATTGGACTTAATAAGTTCACAGCTTTATTAATGATATTTGGAGGTGTGGTGATTAGTGAGGGGGTACTGAAAAAGATCCACTGCTCATTAGGGACCTGAGAGGCATCAGTTTCCCACCATTACTGAACCTTTTGTTTGCCTATTCATCCATTTCCCATGTAGGATCCAAGTAAACATGGCAGTGCCTGGTCCGCCAGGTGGATCTGGGGCTTGCCCCCTCCTCTCCTCTGTTCTTCTTCCTGTATTAATAGCTCCTCTGGAGAGCCAGAGAGGTCTGTGTGTCAGGTTTTATCTCCAGAGAAGAACAACGGGGAAAACTAAATGAAGCCTGAACTTGAGAACAGCCCCATCTACACTTCTCGAGGGGATGCTCGCAGCACATTAATGGAAACATCAGTAATGTGCAAAACAAATGGAGGGATGTGAAAACCCCCAAAGACTTTCCCCCACCAGCTACGTTGAGCTGCTGCCATAAATCTCAGGACCCCTGTGCACACTCATGTATTCAGACCGGGGAGGAGTATCAGGGACCGAGCGGAGCCAGGTTTCTTCTGCCTGGTTACAGTTTAAGTGTCAGATTGAGGCTTTTCATCTGAGCGCTCAGCTCTGAATGTGGGCTGCTTGTTGTGTCATTGCCAAAAGCTTTTCAGACTTCATTCAACTAAACAGTTAGTCGGAAAGTTGAGGCAATTATCCACCGTTGCTGTCCAGAGAGTTTTTCTCCAGCCTGCCTTCAATGACAGTCTGTTTGTAACTACATGATTTGGATAAAGACTAATGGAGTGTGAGTAAAGCACAGGAGCAGCGGGATTATACTAATAAAGATGTATTATGGCTGAGAACAAAAGGCCTTGGCAAGGTATCCGACCACTGGGGCCTGTGGGTTGCTCGCTGAAGGGAAAGGTGGGTGGTACACACTCAGCTCTACATTTTCCTGACATAATGCATTCCTGCTTTGCAGTGAGGCTGATTTGATATGATTATATAGTAAACACTGAGGGATGGAAAATTAAACAGACCCAAACATATATTGGATATCAGATTTTTTTCCTCTGTCAGACAGTCCTCAAAGGTAAAATGTCTACCACTATTATACAGATGGGGAAAAAATCCCCCATGTAATACAGATAGAAAAAAATGTGCATTAATACTATTACAATTAATACAAAAATCACCATTTTAAACTTTACTGGTTAACATTGTATTCCTTACCTTTGCTATTTATATTTTTTCTTCAAGCTGTTAGCTCATAGCATCAATGTTAAGGCTACGAACTAAACAGCTCTTAATTGCCTGTGAGTGCTACACTAAGGCGTCCATTTGTTTTAACTTTGACTGTGGTTTCCAGTAATGACAGGGCTGTATGTGACGTTCCCAAAAGCAACAGTTCCTGACATCTAAAACAGTATAAAATATATACTGAATTATGTAGAAAATAGTCAACTGGAACTGCTATTGTATTCCAGGAAATGCTTTCCACTTGGCCTCTGAAAGTGGCAGTTTATGCTCTCCCCCCTGAATGACCCTTTATCTGATGATAAAACCTTTTAGCATGAGTGTGAACTGTTAATGTCAAAACATGAGCTATCGAAGTTCTTTTATTAAACCCTTTAAAGTGGATTTTTTTTCATATTGTGAACTGGAGGGTTTAAGAAAAATACTTTTTTACAAACATCAGACAAATGAACTGCAATAAAAGAGAAAATCTTTGATCATTTCTGTTAGCAAGCAATGAAAAAAAAAATCATAGGAATCGGACTTAAATACCTTTGAATACCCAAATCAGCAGCAGTTAAAACGTCAAATGCTATTTATTAGCCGAGTAAAGGCGGCGGAGCAGTTTGCAGATTGGCTATGAATTACCCATTCTCCTCCTTCCCCTCTAGCTGTTGCTCGTGCCGAATGGTCAGAGCGGCTTGCCTGGCCTCATTTGCTGGTTAATTGCATTTTATAGTTGAGCTAAAGACCTGTCATCTGTTTCTGTGGTTTCATTTATCTTACAAATAACCTAGAGAGGCTGGGTTAAAGTACCTGTGCATGCAGGCCAAATAAGCTCTTTCGCTGAATTTCCTCAAATAGCTTTTATTAGAGATGGCATTTTTTTTCGACCTATTTCATGCCTGTGATGAAACTGAATTATTTTTCAGAATTAATGCAGCTGAAAGTCCAGATAAAATATGAACAAAGGATTTTTAGGTTTTGTGAATTGTGGCTGCTTTCGACTGATTCAGAAGTGAACTTTGTACCACTTTGTATTTTCAGCTGTTAATTCATAAATAATTAATCTGAAAAACACAAAGACAACATCTGAGTATCTCTGCCTCTACAGCTCAAAACACTGTCACATCTTTTTTCCCCCTTCAAGGTAGTGTGTGCTCCCACTGTGAACGGTGTCCCCATTTCTTGTAATTATGCAAATGACACATTAATGAGGTGTAATTGTGAATTCATAAAACAGCGGGGATAAACTGTATAAAGATGCCATGTCTTAATAGGGGTAGTGGGAAGCTTCATCATTGAAGGGCTGGATACGCTAATTGTTTACCCACCACTGCTACTTTAAGTAGCACATATTCATTTTAGGGGCATGGAGTCTAGTTATGCGTGTTCATAGTAATGAATGAGTGTTTATCATGGCAAAGAACATTTACAGCACAAACTATACATTTTAAACATGGAGCTGCTGTAAAAAAAGAGCTAAGAGCAAAGGCTCATCTATTTAGCCTTGACTTAATTTCTTTTGTATTATGTGGGATAATTAGCGTATTACTGACTCTCACTGTCTGTGGCCATTTACACAGCCAAAGCAGCTCGTGACACCATTTCCCTTTTGAGTTGCCTTACTCTGCAATAAAGAAACGCAGCGCAATCTTGGAAACACATAATTAACCAATCAGAACTAAGGACAATATAAATATACTGTAGAAGCGGCAACCTCCAGTCTACTAAAAATATCTAAAAAAAAATAGCAACGAGAATTCCTGTGATTCCTCGCCAGCCTCAATGTTTAGTTATTGTTTGAATTGGATTTTAAATACTGTGCGTGCAGACTGATGTGCAGTATGTGCAGGTTCAAAACTGGAAGGACTTTTATAAATTGATCTGCTGGAGGCTAACTGTTTTAATTCATGTACATTATATACATTAAGGGCTTTTTCTTCACTAAAAGTAAAATTCCACTTTGAGAATAAAATAATCTAAAGTATCAAACAGATCCAAGTAAAAGTTAGGAAAAATTTGAGGAGAAAGGTTAAGGTTTTTATTCATTTAATTATGTTGAGAAACTCGAAACTCTGACAGATCAAGACTGCCTGAGTGTGCTTTTGTCAGAATTGATTGACAGCTGCAATCCAACACAATAAATCTCACCCGCCACACTAACTTACTTTATTTGTTTTCTCTTGCAATAGCTGATGAAATAAGTTTTATAGTGTGCTAAGTTTTCATGTACTTTCTAAATAAAAGTATACATAATCTCCCTAATGACAAGCGAAGACACTGCTGAAGCCCACAATACGCTTTTACTTTCTTTGAACTTTTCAAAAATCACATGGATCACACAGACACTGCACCCTGACTCAGATGGAGATCAAACAGCCATGGATTGCAAGCCTTCACAGGTGCTTTAGAGATGAGCTTGGGGCGTGACCGGGTGAGCCTGAGTGTCTTAAAGTAATATCCACAGACTCTGACGAGCAGGGAATCATATCCAGTACATGTTATGTGAAGAGATAGTCTTGAGACAATGGAGATCTGGTATGAGCAACATTATTGTATGCTAAGTTTTGCCTTACTTACAAATAAAATTATGGCTCATCTCCCAACAAACAGCTTGAGTTCAAGAAGGCTGTAACCTTAGCATTTATACAGTTTAACCATTGAACTTAGAGGCACCTCTGTGAAATACATACACACACATTTACAAATAAAGAAAAACTAAATGCACTTCAATTAGAGTTTAAGAATCAACACAAAAGAAGCAAACGTTTCAGACAGGCTTGTTAGAATTCAAACAACACTTTTAAACAGCAATGAATCTGCAGAAAAACACAATGTGCTTGCCTCTCGCCAGCGTCAGTAGAACGAGTTACTCTGCGGGTGTCAGTGGCAGTGAGTTAGAGAGTGGCAGTGAGGGCGTGCTTTTGCATTTGTGACACAAACAGATGTCTGGAATCAACTGCACATGTCAGGGCTTTAATTAGTTTCAACACTAAATCGATGGGGGCTGATTAATAAGACAGGGGCCAGTGCGAAGGTGGAGGCAGGTTACCGAAACAAGAGAGCTTGCTTAAGGAGAAAAACTAATTGTATGAATTATTGAGCAGGCTGTCCGTTCTGAGCAATGATGCAATCGGATTTTTTTTGGAGGAAAAATAAATAATGAAATAAAATGTACCCACTGGACCTTAAAAATCTTCTTATACTTGATTTACTGTATGAGAACAGTGATGGGTTGAAGGCCATTTTTTTTTATGGCTGGAGAAACTTAATCTCATAATGAGAAAAGATGGAACTTCTGATTGATAGATATCTTAGATGGATCATTCTGAGAAATCTTTGAAGTCATTTTGTTTTCTGAACTTTTATACATGGAGCAGTCCAGAGTCTAATTTACATGACTAATAATGTTCCATGCTCCAAAGATATATCAACTTTATTCATTTATTTTTAAAAACATTTCTGACCAAAGAAATCTATCCCAAAAAAGGGCCATAAATGAATTCTGTATTCAGCTTTTTGGCACTTGCCAGTTAGTTTATCTTGGTGCAGTTTGATACAATAGCTCAGGCTAAGAGATGGAATAGGATGATTACAGATGAAGCTTAAAAGAGTTATAGTATGTCTCAGGCTTGCATACAAATAAATGAATGAATCCATCTCACACCAAAAGTTGTCTCAGACCTATAGCCAATAACATCAGGTAAAAGTCTTGTATCTTGTCAATAGACATTCTCACAACACCGCTACTCTGCGTGTCTACAAAAGCAAAATGTCTATGAGTGGAAGTAATGGGGAAGGCATAATAGCTGTATGTTTTACGACAGTACAGTTTAACCCTGAGAACTGCGGGAAGTGCACAACACCAAAATCCTACATATTGTTCCTTTAAGTGTCACTCCGACTGAAAGCGTATTTATTGGCACTTTCCTCTTGGCACTATGCTTTAAAGTGCGTTATTTGTTTGACCGTTGAATGACAGTATGAGGAATGTTTCAATTATACATCAGCAAAGAGATAAGATGCACCTCTTTGTCCACATGGGCTGCCATAACCCACACAAATTGCAAGTTCCTTACATCAGCTGTAAGCCATAAACATCATCAAAGTTTCCTTCCTTTGGAATGATGTTAAAAAGAGAGAAAAACACTATTGAAACCAATCAAAAAAGACAGACATGCTTCTAAAATGGAGACCAAAAACAGAATGCATTCACCATGTACCCCTCATGTGATCTTCATAAGTGTGACAAATTAGACTTGCCATGCATACAGACATGTTTCCCCAATGCAGTAATGTCCCAAAAAACACAGGTGTATAATAAAGAAAAGGTTTGTGAAATCACACTTCTTCCTTATATTGCATTGTGTGTATGCACATTGTGTTCATGCAGAAGTTAAACTTGTTTGTTTTTTCCGTAAGGAGAGCTCATAAAATTATTCATGATGATGTGTGCACAAAAACTAACGGGGGAATTTCAGAGTTAAGTAAAAAAAGATAAACACCCATGAAGATGAGCTAAATGAAATGGTTGGGTCGATAAAGGAGCAGCAATCCTATGTCCTCAAAAATAATTAATTTCTTCTGGTGATAGTGCTCTTGCAATTAAATATCTAGTTATTTACCAAATCCAATTCAGCTTTTGGACTTAGAAGCAAAACGAGAGGTCTTAAGGCTTATTTTTCATCCTTAAAATCTATTAAAATGGAATCCCTGATTGTCCGTTGACATAAAGCAGCGACTGCCAACTTTAGGATATCCCTCTGTGATGAGTCTGTATAATACCCTCTCCTTTTGAAACACTTAAGATGTTTAAATTCAATTTATTCAGTGCGATTTACTGGCTGACTATGAAAACCAGTCTCCAGAAAACTTGTCAGAGATGTGCTGCTGCTGCTATTCAAAAGGAAAAGTGCGGCGTGCATGGTGAAAGACAGGGAGCTCTGCAAACTCTTCAGGAGACTTTGAGGTTTGAGCAGGTTAAAGGGCAGCAGGTTTACTTGCCCAAGGACACATCGACATGTGACTGCAAGCGCTGGGGATTGAATCCCGACCTTCTGGTTGAGAGGCAACCCTCTCTACCACTGAGCACAGTGGATCAAAAAACCTCTGTATTTGTAAGCAAAACATTCAAATGTGAACCCTGGTCAATACACATTGAAGGACTCATTAGCAGATTTATTGTTGTGTTCTCTTTAAAATAACAGGTGCATGTTTTTCATCAGAGGTTGAGAAGAGGGATGGATAAATACCGACTCATAATATGTATCATAAACAGCATTAACAGAAGAAGGGAAGGGAAAACATACAGTATGTGATTATAACTGGTGGTTATAGGGACATTATAAATACATCGGTAAGTGTATATATGAATTAATAAATGAATAAGTATTTGTTCACACCTTATATAAAGGTGTGAAAGTATTTTCTACACTTTCTGAAATTTGTCTTCTTAAATTTGTTCAAGTCAAATGTGTAATTAATTATACAACGTCAATCCTTTCTCTTTCATTTGGTTGAATACAAAGTTGTCTAATAATGAGTGTGTTTATAGAGACTCAAGAATCCAGGTTAAGGTTTTTAAGTATCCTTCTTTTTGTGTTTGTAAATAACCCTCATCCTGGTTTTTCAAGCTCTCAAAGAAAAGTCCAACGAGAGTACTTCTGCACTGACAAAAAAATCATTTGTCTTCGGGTAATGAAATCACTGAATATAATAGGTAGTCTAGATGGTAGAACGCATCGAAATGCTGACTTATTCAAGTGTGTTGTGAACAGGCTACATGACGCTGGTTTCCCAACACAAACACGTAAGTGTTGGATCAAGTCAGGTTGAAAAGTATTGAAGAGCTGCACCTCACTTTTCCCATTGGTATCCCTATTTCAGTTTTAAAATTGACATTTCAACTTAGACTTTATTCTCTAAGTGCATGGTGAGAACACTCTTCCTCCTCTCATTATGTATTTCTCTTGTCCAGCCCTAATCCTCTTCCCCAGGTGTTGTCATATTATATTAACACCATTTTGGGACTTTGTCATCAAGTGTCATTTAACATTTGTGTGTTAAAGACAGTTAAATTACTCCTTACATGTTTCCACAGACATCACTGTCAGCACTTCATGATGATTTCCCTTTGTTATTTGTTACTGTATATTTTTACTGTAGGTCTTGTAGTCTTGATGCACAAGCAGCTTTTATAATGATGAGTTAACAATGAACACTAACAGTACTTAACACAGAGACCTGCACAACTCAAATGATTCATTCTTTAAAAATCTAAGAAATACATCTTAAATAACCTTTTGCGTTGAGTGCTCCATGTAGTGAATAAAAAGGAGGCTTTTGTTACGATTCTTTAATATAATTCATGACAAATCTTTTGAATTCTGTTCATAATGTTCTTCTGTAAGTGACAGCTCTAACAGTGATTGCTCCCCTTTCACAAAGTAAATTATGTTTAATGAATAAATGGCTTAAAAGCTATAAGCTGTAGTTTCCGACTTATCTATCCTCACAGATGGCGTCTTCATATTTAAATCAATTACAGCTATATACAGTGAGTAATTTGTTGCAGTCAAGCGTCCAGCACTGCCTTCAACCTGTCTCCTCGTGTTGACTTTCGACTCTTAATTAGACAGGGTTAACAAAAGGAGAGCGACCCTCGGGCTTCACCTCTCGCTGGCATGTGCCACCGCTGGAAGGATGTTTTTACCGGCCGGCCCAGCGGCTCCCTCCTGTGATTAATGTGTGTATGCTGAGGGTTACTTTTGGCAGGGTCTCGTCTGACATGTCTTGAAGGTTCAATTGTATTCATGGTAAGCAGCATTTAATTCAAATGAGTGCATTAGACTTGCAAATGCTGCAAGATGGTTTAGGAGTTCAAGTACAAAGTATTATTAAGAAGGTGTTAAAAATATCCAGAAAGGAATGCATAAAGGAAGAAATTAGTTACAAAGATGGACTGGAAGCACATCATGAATGTTTTTGTATTTTATTGAAAAAAAAAAAGTAAACTGAAGGATGAAAGGCTAAATTGCATTGAGCTCGTTGATTTTTCCAGATTAAGGCCAAAGACCTTTTTGCCATGTGAACTCTCAGTCACCAATCAGGTCATCAAAATTCATTTTAACCAGCTGCCCGCTCAGATCAACCTGTTAGGACTTAACCAATCTGCAATGTCCCATTTCAAGTGCTCTAAACTATAATAGATAGAAATAGACAATTCCACCACGGATTGCCTGTTAATCACTTTGGCATTTTTCTCCCAATGTGCCAAATATTTCTTGGTGTTCAGAATTTTCATTTGCATGCTAATGAAGGTGAAGGGCAGAAGCCACTAATTACAATCCAGTAAAGGCCTGCCTAATGGTCCACTAAAGACATAGCATGGCTGAGCCCATAATTCCATTATGCAAATGCATAGTCAGGAGTGGAAAATCCACAGTCATTGCAAACTAGATTGGCTGTTGCAGGACTTCTTCACACTTGCTGAAGATGTAAAATAATATACCTTGTAGATTCTGTGAATAATAGCAAAGGGCATAAGGACATAATGTAAAAAACACTTTCCTTATCTCCTTTTCCTCGAATCGGAGAGCTGCTTTGAACTGCAGTCTCATCTATGACCATGAGCATAAGTCATAGGATTGAGAGCTAGTGAACCTGCAAGTTCTAACCACACACACCAACCAGAAGACAACTTGAAACCTTTAAGACCTCACACTGTTTGTATGTGTAAGTATGTGTGTGTGTGTGTGTGTGTGTGTTTGTGTGTAGCAAATATACTGAGTGCATTTCCTTACTTATAAAACTTTATTTTAATAATACATTATAGTCCACTTTTGTTTAAATTAATGTTCACCAGCTGACGCTCCTCTCTGGCCTTTTCTTAAACACTTTATCGGCTAAAGGTTACATGCAGTGTTAGTGAAAACTACTGTGAAAAGTATAACTATTCTTACACTGACTTTAGAATCTCAAATATCAGGAAGCCACATCCTGTTTCTTCTGGCAAAATCTCATATAAATCCTTCAAATCTGGGATCTTAAGGTAGTAAAAATTGTCAAGATAAGTCCGAAAGTTTCATGTTGTCAAATAATGTGTAAAAAACATAGTGACAAGAGTTGGGATTTCCTGAGGGGGGAGTTGAAGTGTCTCACAATTCAGTTACTGTACATGTTTTAGGTTTGTGACTGAACTTGGCATTTACTGTAATTGTTGTTGTAGTTAGTAGTTAGTTAGTTATAGGTTTTTTGTACATCATAAAAAATCACTTTGTTTGTTTGTTTGAGTGAGTTTGAGATTTTTTATTTTAACATTTGTTTTATTTATTTTTTTATTTTTCCTTATGATGAAATGTGAAGCACTTTGAATTGCCTCGTTGTAATGTGCATCTTAAATAAACTTGCCTTGACAATGGCTTTGTTTAATAGTGGCGATTTTAGGATAACGTTGATCCTGATTAGAACTCTCAAGAACAGCTGTCAATGTTGAGCTCTGCCTCTGTGTACTGCCTGTCAGCACCCGTGTCAGATTGGACTTAGAGCTGTTCATTTTCACTTACTGATGTTGTGTCCTCTTTTCTAGATCCTTGCCTGTGTTGAACTTACAGTACTCTCTGATTTACATCGCTTAGAATAAAAGCGTTGGCTAAATGAAGTGTAGTTTAACACCTGTAGCCTACTTGCTGCAACTGTGTTGGCCAGCATGCTGTAAATCCACAACAGATATTCTCAATGAGTGATATCTTTGAGGATTTATCATGACATATTTTTGTCAGTAATCACAACCAATCCATGACAACATCATCAAAGATAAATGACGTACTGCATTGTGCACAGGGTTTGACCATCAGCTCAACCCTAAAGGAAACATCCCTGGGGTTGAGAAGTTCATATTTTTGCATGTGTCTCAGTCACTATAATACAAAATGTTACGGTCATCCACAACACTTCACTCAATGGAGTACATTTAAGGACGTGCTTGTTCATGGATCAATGCCCAGCTGTTCACAGCATTCAGGATATGAGAAAAGAAGAGGGGTTATGATCAGAAGCTGTTCAATAACAAAGAAATAGAGACAAACGTTTATTAAGTTATTTTCTTTTTGACCCAAAATTGTTTGTATTTCCAATAGTTATTGACAAAAACTAAATTAAAAAAGAAAAATCTATTTAAGGCTTACAATGCAACAGATTGCAGCAGATTTTTAGATCTAAATAAATGCTCTGTTCAGAGACATCTTCTTCCTCCCTGATCTACCTCCTCCCCTCCTGTCTACTCTTTTTCTCCCTCACCCCTTTACCTCCTGTTTCACTGGCAGGGTTCTGTACGGCACAGACAGCAGCAATGAAACACCATTATTTATTATATATTGAATTTTTTTTTTTAGCCAGGAACCTTCATTTAAACAGGAAGAAAAAAACTCCTTGATGTGAAAAATCTTTTTTTCAAGAGTGTCCTGGACAAAACAAGCACCAACATAAGTAACAGAGTTTCAGACAGACAACAAGCAGCCCACAATACAAACAAAAACATCCTTGGGATATTTAAAGACACGAAAAACAGAGCTGAGCAGCAAATGTTTGTCAGGGTCATCCACAAACATATCAGGAAGAACATCTACAGCCAGATGTATCTGCCTCCAAGTCAGTTAACTTCCTCTTCAAAGTGTTCAACGAGAGAAGTTTGTTGAGTTTCAGTTCATTTTGTAATGTGTTCCAAGTAAAGGGAGAAGCAAATTTAAACACCTTTTTTCCTATAGCTCCACTCTGACTTTTGGAACAGACAATAAATAAGACGAGGTTCTCGGATCAAAGATTATAAGTCCCTATACTCTTCTGACTGATGAGGGTCAGAACTCATAAGGTATGAAGGAAGCAGACTTAAAAGAGTGTTGAAGATAAGAATACGCCAGTGTTTAAGTCTGCGTAGGGTCAAAGAAGTCCATCCAACACGTTCATTCAACAAACAGTGATGAGTAAGGGATTTAAAGTTAGTGATGAACCCCAGAGCTCCATGATACAAATGTCCCGAGCATGTGAGCTTTGTGAGGAGGCGTGCATGTATAAATTGCACAATTTGATGTGCAGAACCAAATAGTATAATTTGTATGACATTCATCTCCATATGACATGACAACGAGACATTACTCTGCCAAACAACAATGCGAATACTGAAGTCTAATGTTCTAATAGTATAAATATCCTTACAAGTTGATACTGAACACCTGACTATTAACTATTAAAAGCCACCATGTGTGGTTCTTTGGGGGCCTATTTATTGAGACACCAAATCTTGGGAGGAGAGAGTGGGGCGATGACATGCAGCCGAGGCCAGACTTGAACCTATTCAGGAACTGTACATTGGGCATGTGACATAGCCGCTTGGTGTGTTTTAATTTGCAGTTGCAGCGTAATGTTAGGATGGCATTAGTGGTTTTTCATTGCAGCTTTAAATCCTGTGCAGAAATAATGCACTGCACAAACAATATCAAATAATACATACACATAGTGTACAGAGGCAATTCTAAATGTTAAAACACAATAATGCATCTGATGGCTACACATGCTGTCCACAAATAAAAGTGAAAATATGAGTGCTTTTTATTGCTCCTTAGTAACCCTTTATCTATGCTGAAAAAGCATTATCCTTTTATTTTGATGACTAACAGAAAACTGTGCAACAAAGGCTCTAAGTTGTCTATTACTGATAGAAATACTTCTCTTTGTGTCTGTCATATCCATACATATGTAAATGACATGTAAATCTCTCCATGTCGCCTGCTCAATAGTGATTTGCAGTTGACGTTCGGCGAACTGAGATTGTGTCTAATCCACTAACACTCACCACCCACACTCACTCAAAGATTTGGAGCAAAAGCAGTGAGACGAATTCCCACAATCGTGTTTTCGTTTTCCAGAATGACTCCAAATGTTACTGCTAAGATACAGTATTGTCACCAGCAAGTCAGGTAAGCCCCCCCCTGCCTGAATCTTCCGATAAGATCAGAAAATGCTTCGTTTATAAAGAGGCTTTAGGGTGCAAAGGTGCCAGCTTTGGCGGATTAATTTTAAAGCTCAGGCAATTTGCACTTGTAATTGGTAATGAAGGAGCTATTTGCCTGCATTTTTCAGGGAGCTTCTTTGCACCACAACTTGATTTGCATAATTTTATTAGAGAAATTGGTAAAAATGCTGCAATTGAGGTTCCTTCTCTTGCACAGTGTCCTTGAATCTGCTCTTATGGTTCACACATGAATAAATGCTGTGTTTTTTTTACTCTGGGCTTAATATTTTGGACAGAGCCATAACATTAAACCTTTATATAGTCATATTTCTATGTTGGACACTGATCATTCTCATTGAGAGCCAGACAGACAGACAGACAGACACATACACTTCTCCTGAGCGCCTTTGGTTCTGTTATTGAGAGGCACTAACGTGTCTGTCTGATTTGCAGCAACCTGCCAATGATCACAGCATCCCTTGGGGATATACAGCAGCACAGCAGGTGACTGTCATTTAAAAATGTTGGCTCTACTCTAGAATCCCTACATCAAAGACAAAATAGTGGGACTAATCTCTATTCAGGTCTTGCTTGTGGCGTTCTCTGTGCAATTATAGAAGGATCACATGGGCCCTGAAACACTTTCTAATTCTTTACTACAAGCCAAAATCAAAGTTAAACACATTGAAGTACTTAAAGAAACAAACATTTGTTTGTATTTTTTTTTTTTACAAATAGAAATCTCTGTCTGTCTTAGGGTTTCTTGAGTTATAAAGAAATGCTGCTATGAAAAGTAATATACAGTCGTCAAAGTCAGCATCAGATACATTTAGTTTAATCTCATTTTAGCTAAATTTTTGTTATAGTTGGAAAAGTTTTTGAAATATGTGATAACAAAAAAAAATACAAACAATTGTTGCCATGGATACTGCCCATTTCAAGTATGGCAAAACTGATACGAACACTCCCCATTATTCACCTTCAAAATTTCCTCAGCACTTTTTGATGACTGTTAAGTATTCAGTCTGTTACGGCCGGGTGCTGCAGTGCATCCTCTGGCTGCAGGCAATCCCTAACAGCACACACAGGAGTGAGCAGCACAAGCAGGAGATGCTCTACGAGGTCACTGCTGGTCTTTATACCCTGCTGCTATAACTTTCTCACCTTCTTATTTTCAAAGGTCTTTGGTTGCTTTTGATGAGGGCCTTTGATGTTGAGACTGCAGGTGGCATCCCAAAGACAACTTAAAGTTAAAAATTCTACCTATGTGATGTGAGCAAATTCACCAGGTGATTGATGGAAATAAAAGGTTACTATGGGCGATTAGGATCACTGTAAGACCAGATCAAAAGAAAACTAAGAAAACTGAGCCCTGGCCTATGCTCTGGCCTGCTACGCCCAAATGCCACTGCAGTATCCCGGTTTCTGAAATTGGGACATGATGTTTACATGCACAAATACAAAAACGGAATACATAAAACCCAAATTATAACCGGGATACTCAAGTCCATGGAAACGCACTCGTTGTAACATCAGAAGACATCGATACAACATAGGATCAGTTGACCCTGAAATAATCATGCATTGGCTACTAAGCACAACATTTCATTGAGCACCTTAAAACACAGATGACAGGATTCAGGTCTGACAGGGTGGACAATTACTCCTGAATTGTTGCTGTGCAGGTGGCTATTTCTGAAGAACTGAAGGGATCAACTGCTGAAGCCAACTGCTATTTGTTTGCAATTCAGTGTGATTCACAGTGTATTTAGTGTTTGTCATTATATGTTAATGTGTATGGTGAGAAGAGGTAAAGAATATTGTCATCATCCGAAGGTGGGGCCTGGAGAAAAAGTTGGGGATTCACTGGTATAGCTTATGCGTGAGAAAAGACCTGTACGCGATAAAACTTTTTTTTTTTTAAATGTAAATGCCAAAGACTAAAACAAAGTAGCACAATTTAGTTTAAGCAGTCTTCAGCAGGTTTTACACCATGAGTTAAGTTGTGATGTGGCGCCTACTAATAATCAAACAAGCTTTTAATCATCATTTGTTTTGCAAGATTATTTATTGTCCTCATACCATTACTTGCTAATGCATTGATTAAATGCTTATGAAAAAACTTTAATGATGTGCATAAAATACATTGATAACATAACAATTTGGTCCTCTTCTTTCCATGCTAATTCTTATTTTTTATGGATTTTTCAATCCCTCCAGAAAGTCTCGACGTTTCAATCGCAGCAATTCATCCAATTCAACCAATCCCCGCGATTTCTGAGCGACCTTGCAATTTTGTCCAATCACTGCAACTTTTCTGCAAATTTGTACAATCAAAATAGTTTTCCCCGCGACTTTCACCAATCAGAGTAGTCCCCCGCTAAAACAGCGAGCTATACGTCGCCAAAGTTTAGTGACCATGGACAAAACTCACTTCCTTGTGTATATGCACTCAGAGTGTGCATGAAGCGTTTGTGCGCTAAAAAGAAAGCGCTGCAGGTGTGTCCTGTCTCCATGACAGCAGTTTGTTGACAAAGTGCCGCTGTTTTGCTGACACTGCTCTGTCACTTTTTACTGCATGTCAGTTGAGATCGTTTTTTAACTCAGCAGACACGGAGACGATCTGGGTACAAGATACGATCTGTAGGAAGATATAAAATACAGAGAATATCAGACATTTTGAAAAGAGCACCCGTGAAGTCAACAGCGCCTTTTGGAAAAGATGAAAGAGCGTGGCGCCGCCACACAAAAATGACAGTGTGTGTGTGCCCGCGCGTATGTGAGAGGTAGACGTCAGTGAGTGAGGCAGATGAATATGCCTCACAAAGTAAATCACTCTGCTCAGGTTAAAAGATAACACTCAATCACATCGAAGTGTGTGCAAGAAAATAATTGACATGAAATTTAATTGCAAAAAACTGTTAAAAACTTGTTGAAAAAACTACGGAGGCAATATTGATCTAACCTACCATATGAAAATTCCTAACTTTTGTGACCCCCCTGCAGTGCCTCGTGGACCCCCTGGGGGTCGTGGACCCCAAGTTAAAGTCCCCTTGTTTAACCCATTATTGGTTCGAAAGTAGTTGGGTTCATAAAGAGAGAACAGTCAAGTCTGTTTTTGGAGGCCTGTTGACACCTGAACACATCTGGAGGAAACTATAAAAGAAACTGTGAATGTACTTAACTTTCAAACCTCCGCATGGACCAGAATAGCATCAAAAATGGTATAGTAATTACGTTTGAATCACCAGGGGAGGCATGACAGTGTCTCTAAAGCCAAAAGTCTAAGACCTGGCACATCTGCTTTGAAAGACAAAAGAAAACAATAAAACTTTTCTTTCCAGTCCATATGGCCAATTAGAAGAGAAATCCTTTGTGACTTTGGCCTTAATTATTTCCCTACCTCTCACAATGAATGGAATCATTTTACCGTAAAGGACTTCCAATCAAGGGAACAAAAATGTCATTTATAGCAACTCATGGCAGGAGACGTGGTCCTCCCTGGTGGAGAAACTTTCCTTTCACAGATGTGCTAAAGTGCACCTTGCTATAAAGGCAGCAGGAAAATAGAAACAAGATACACCCTCTCGTTGTGAAGCATCTGAGGGTTACATGATGAATAAATAAACTCCTTGTCAAATGCAATCTCTTCGGTAGTTTACAAAGCAGTTTCTTAATGTGAATAAATGATTTTAGTGCCCAGGTCTGAAATTTGAAGAAGATAAAGGCCTGCAGCAAGCTTTCATTGAGTTCTTCTTCTGCTGTAAAACAAGCCAGTCACTTACAGCCGCTCCTCAAGGACTGAATCATATCAACCAGATCTGAAAGGTTCGCACAGTCACACAGTTGTGTGGGGCCATAAACCTGATTTCATTGGATTGTGCACAACCACTCACACAACCTTATTCCATTTAGATGTGTGTGTTTTTAGTTTATCGGCATTATTCAACATGAAAATGGATTTACAGGAGTTTGATGTACAACATCTACTATTTGTATATGCTGGATCCTAATTTCTCCCAGCTCTACACATAAGGAAAATCTCAGTGAGAACTGTCCTCTTTTAGTCATTGAATGTGGGTAGCCTTTTCTGAAGCTGCCTCGTGCTCTTCTTTTGGGCGGCGATGAAAATTCAGTCTTTAATTAAATGTCATTTTCTCACTGCCAGCTTTTTTTTTTGTTTTGTATTCTCTCTTATATCTTCATAAGACTGCCATCCAAGTGGGCTGTGATTCATTTTCCTAGACCTGCTTGTGTCCTTGAATCCGAGCTGCTTGTATGAATGAGCTGTGTCATTTAAGGGATAAGGAGCAAGAGGAGAGACGTTTAACCTCGCGCTCCTCTTGCCTTTTTGCAATCTAACCTCACGCGCTGTAGGTCTCAACTTGCTCAGTTCAGAGATGTAACACTCGCTGCATAGTAATGGCCCTCGTTCTCAGATGCTGTTGGCCCATGCAATCCCTCTCAGTCATTCTTCATTACACATGAGATGGAGAGGCTCATCCTATCCCATATCGCTCTGACTCCTTCAGCAGCAGTGGTATTTAGATGGTCTGATCTCTCTCTCTCTCTCTCTCTCTGGTTCTCATCATGAAAAGGTGTTTGATTTTGGAACCCACATCTAAGCACTTGTATTATCTGTCTATAGTAATCAGCTATTGCAAAAGAGGAGAGGAGAGAAACAAGCGTGTGGTTTTTCCTGCAGAGGTGTGAGCTCGCACAGGGTCAAACATGGTAACATGTTTTTTTAAGGATATTGCCGATGTTATTCAATGTTTCGCTTATTGCCAACAAATCCCAAAACATGAACAAAACTAACAATTTCTTAGTTTAGCCCTCAGTACTCCATGACTTCCATATGTTGTTTGTGGCTCTAAGCCTTAATGATACTCAGTCGATTAAAAACATATGGGTTCAAACGAGGGAGCAAAGTGGAGATCCAATTCTTAAAAAGGCTCAGTAATTTCATGAAACAGCAGGGCACTGTAGTTCTCTCCTATTGTAGCTCAAACAGAAATTAACTGTGCATTTACAGGGGACTATTTTAAGCTTCCCAACAATGCTCTTTTGTTGCCTGAGTGAGTATTTACAGCAGCAAGACACAATTAGAATGAGATTGGATTAAAAGAAAGCCAGGGAGCTGTTTTCATATAATAGGGGCATGGGGACCAGTGCAGAAATTTGTCTTAATTAAAAAAAAAAAGTTTTTGGGATAATAATGATAGTTTAGATATGTCTCAAAGAATGGGATATTTTAGAAAAACTTAGGTAACAAACAAGAAAAGCGCTGCTTGCGACCTTTGAGCCTAAAGTTAATGTCATCATGTGCATAGTTAAAGCAATGCTAACAAACTCTGGTCTAGGTCAAAATTAAGGGCGTACCTTACACTAGACCCTGTTGTCCCATACCGTGCCGAAGAGTGATTGTGACAACATGGAGAATATGACAGGAACATTACAGAATTTGTGACTTACTTTGAGTAATTTCAGTCAGATACAGCCATGACACACCAGGATTGCTAGATAACTGCAGGCTCTCCTCATTTTGTGCCCGTGCTTGTGCTCATGCATGAACTCTATCGTGCTGAAGCACACCTCTTCAAACCGTGCCATGGTTGTGGAAGTGTTCTGTCTGAGCCCTGTAGTCAAATAACTGGACTTTAGGGGTGAAACTTGCTTGGGCATGGTGTTAAACACCCTAGTATGCCCTGCAATTCCTCATAATGGATTAGGAATGGTTGTGGCTTAAATAAAACAAAAGACAGTCAGGATTTCCATTGACCACGATGAACTGCACATTTTTACATTAACATTACATTCATCATTAATTTGCTGCATGGCATTAAGTCAGTTTAAAGCATATGGCTAGCAAACAAAAGTTGTCAAGGCTTCATGTGACTATGGTGCGAGTAAAAGACGTTTTCCCTCCAATGTAAGTTTTCCTTCCACAAATTAAAATTTGACCAAAACGTTATCACTTGATGCTTTTCTTGAAGCAAAGAAGCCACAATTGTAATGGAAAGTCCATGGCCGTCCATGCTTTCAAGAAAAAAAGAAAAAAAAAAGATCCATTTTAATACCAATTCCAACACGACACAGTGCTTCTTTCTCACTTCCATTTCCTTGAATCTGACAGAGACAGTTGTTATACAACTTCAAATAGAATAGCACTATTCTCTGAGCTGATTCCATGTGAAAAGCAGAGGGGGGGCGTTTCGCTTCAATTCGAGACAGCTGTCTTGGCACGTTGTGTGAGATTGTCTAAGTTCTGTTTTTTAGACCCAAATTGTCACCTGGGGTGGAATTAGAAGAATCCGAGCGTAATCTGTGATTTAATTTTCGACATAATCTCTTCACGAGCATTTTAACAAAATGCAAAAATAAATGCTGGTGACAACTTCTCATACATTTATGCAATAGATCAAACATTAGGGTATTACAACAAGTTGACACGTGTGCTGCAACCTCCCTGAAGTCACAACACAATGTTCATCTCTTGCAGCTATAAATGGATCTTCACAGGGTCTGTTATTGTTTGATAAGTCCCTCCATGAGGAGATTTGGGTGTGCTGTGTGGCATTACTGTACGTTGGCTTAGAGTTGAACTGGATCTTAAGTGGCTTAAATGTAAAATACTATCTTGTCTGAAAATAACAAATTCTTGCTCTTGAACTGTACCCTCAAAGTTAACCCTATCCTACCCCTAATGTCTGATGTGTATGTTTCTAACTAACTAACTAACTAACTAACTCACTAACTCACTAACTAGCTAGTTAGCTATAGTTCTTTCCACCTACCATCCCAATCCAAGAATGGTTATGCTTTTTGCAGTCTCTTGCTTGCATTTGATAAGACTGTAAGTGGTGAATATGTCTCCTGACGGCTGAGTCCATCCATCCTACGCCACTGGTTTTCAGATCAGATACAAAGAGGCCCGTGGAAGTTCAATGGCAGACAGTTTAAACAAGAGCTGAGTGGTAAGCTTTGACTGACAGTCCCTCAGAGCACCCCCTCACTCTCCTAGTCTCATTGATGGCTTAATGGTGTCAACAGGAGAGATAGGGTCCTGACTCCTTTATCTGGACAAAATCTTAGACCCATCACCTTCTCTGTTTGCAGTAATTGCGGGAGCAGTGTGGACTCTGAGGGGGTAAAAAGGCAAAGTAAAAGCCAAATCAAAAGGCTCAGCTTCAATCCACTTGACCGAGCGGGTCAACGGAAATAAATGACTTTCCTTTGACCGGCTGTACATCCATCTCTTCAGTGTCACCACTGTCAAGGACACAGGGGCCTGTCTCTGCTGCATTCTGCTTGGATAAAATGAAAACAGAAAAAAACACTATTCCTTCTTTCTGTCAAACCACTTATCAATGGGAAACTGCTCTTATGTGGCCAACCTCACCATTCATCTGTGTTAAGGCTGGACATTTTCGACTTGATTATTAGTCATTACTTCTATGGCTTAACTGTCTCATTGCGCATTCATTAGATTTTATTTATTATCACAAGTTATTATTCAGCTGTGTCAAATACTTGACACTTGATTGGACAATTATGCAAAGCAAGGATGTGCTATCCCTCGTAATCATAGTTGTTAAGAAGAACAAACTGCTGTTATGGAGACTAAATGTAAAATAAAATATTTAATCTGTGAGACTGTTGCCACCGCCTCTCTTATGTAAACGAGGTCATGACAACCAAAGACAAAGTTTTCTGTCTGAAATGTTTAATTTATTTTTTTAGTAATGACAGGAACATGTTAAAAAATGCAAGGGCATTATTGAGCGCTGCCGAGGTGCCCTTGAGCAAGGCACTGGAACTCCAACAGCTTTGGCGCACTGCTTGTGTGTGTAGCAGCCCCTCTCTGACATATCTCAACTAATGCATGTCCACAGGTTCTGTTTTGTGTGTGAATTTCCAGCTGTTGTGTGAGAAGCATTTCCCTTAATAACAGTGTAAACCACAATGTCCCTCATGGATTAATAAAGTATGTGAAGAATTCCAATTCAAATTGGAGATGAGGCAAGGTTGATTACACAAAATCACATTTGGTTAGAGGAATATTTGATGGTAACCCTACCATTCATCATGTACAGTTGGTGATTGATTGAAAAATCTTGGAAGCACAAAGAATAAAATAGGCCAGATGTGTGAGCCATGAGTTGAGACTGTTTTACAGTTACATCTTGTTTGAACACATCTGGCAATTTTAAACTGGAGAATCCTTAAGTGTGTACATGTGTGAGTACATGTGGGTATGCACACTGTGTGTATCCACTCCACTCCACACCTGAGAAATGGAGGCAAGTAAGGTGGTATTGGCACAGGCATACATGGCAAGTGGCAAACCAGATGGCTCTCTGCTTACCACCATTTCCTCTCCCATAATGCTTCAGGAGCGTAGCGCACAGAGCACATACTACACCCTGTCTCCCCATGTGAAGAAGTAGCTACAGGGTAGTCTTTAAGGAGCGAACAAGCACAATCACTGCACAGGAGTCCTAATTGTTTACCAGACACCCAGTTCTAGTCCCCTGCTATTTTTTCTTTTCTTTTAGACCGTCAACGTAAAAAACAACACATTGTTGTGAGGAATTGATGTTGCAGATACTACCTTTCCTTTCTGTTAAGCCACCTGCCTCGTTAGCCACCTCGCAGTCGGTGCCAATGAACTGGACGGCAAATCCAATGAGCTTTTCATGATGTTCCCCTTCTTCCTGGCTCCCACACTTCGCTATTCTTTTCATTGGCTGCCCAGGCGCCAGATGGAACCCGTCGTCTCTGCTCCACCCCAGGGCTCTTTTTCTCCTTTGGAGTAGGTAGAGCAAGACCTGCACCGTTGCTAACACACAAACACACACACACACACACACACATAGTACATGCACAAACACTGAGGCTATCTACCTTTTTTTCTTTCTTTTCTGCACTTTAAACATCCTCCCTTGCTGAGCGAATACTCCTCAAATCATGGTAGAGTTAATGAAGATGCTTTATTAAATAAAATATATATTTTGCATTTCCGACAGTGATGTTACAGCACGCAAACATATGCTCTCTTTTGTTTTTCTGCTCATCATTTTTCAACAGAGACTTCCATCCAAAATTACCGACAGCTCGACGACAGAAGAAAAAACAGAATAATCCTATTTTGTTCATTTACTTTTTCATAAAGCGTTGCAAGTTCTTTCAGCTCTTGAAGCCTCTCTGGTGCACACAGCAATAGTACCACCACAAATAGCAGATGGTGGTCATCTGGTTTGGAAACTGTCCTACTTCTGCTGGATCCTCTGATGCATGTACAGGATATCAGAGTATCTATGTTTTTGATGCATATGTGCACATGTGGCTGCACTCATGATAAAGAAGTCAAGAAAAATCCAAATTAGTTTGAACCTTTGCAAAATACCTAACAGGTATAAGACATTCTGAGGCAGATGATATAGAGGCAGGTATACTGCAGACACTGAACATTAAAAAGAGGCATGCACAGTTTTTTAGCACTTCCTTTTACTATCTGTAGATGGCAGAGAAGAACGGGAAGAGCACAAGAGAGGTATGCACATTTTTCTCATTTATCTGTCTACTTTGCCATTACCACATCTCAAAACAGCTGATTCAATCTCCCTTAAAAAGGCTGGAGATTATAAAAAAAAACATGACCAAGATTCCTCAATCTGAACAGGTGCTATCTGAGAATCATGAACCTGGAGAAGATTTTCCACCCTTACATGATCATATTTAAGGCTGCCATCATTCAGGGTAATAGGTAAAAGCCAAAGTACTACAGAAGACAACAACCTTCCATCTATCACTATTTTACCAACACTTGTATGATTACACAAGCTGTCATTGACTAGCATAAATCAAGAACTAAGCCCTCGAGGTTATAGAATAAATCAGCAAACATTTGCAGGGCCTCTCCATTTCTCAGATAATGAAGACAGGTTTATAATCATCTCACATGCAACCCAATATTAAAACCCCTTGGTAAATAAACCATCATTTTTCATGCACTCACTAACTTGCCTCCTGATGCGCTTGAGCTGTAAATAATAGTTCCATGTGCACATGTCGATATATTTCAACACAGACGGGTCAAAAGGCATCATCCTTGCCTTCTACCGCAGCCAAGAAGAGTTGCTGCTGCAGGTGTTTGTCTGTGTGTGGGTGTCTGTGCGTGGAGCATCTGTGTAAGTGCAAGCCTACATTGTGTCTGTGTGTGAAAACGAACTGCTTCGACTGGCACAGCACCGCGGAGGTGTAATTGGCTTTCAGAGAGAGGTAAACAGGACTGCAGCCACGTGGAGGGCAGCTGAAGATTGACCTTCAGAAAAGCGAACGAAAAGGAGCGGACGGGTGGCTGCCTTGGGCACCTCGCTGCGCTAGCAGTCATCTGACTGAGGCTTTGACATCGCAGCTGTTGTTTTTTATTTTTTTCCCCGTTTTTGGAGGGGAGGAGGGAAGAGCGTAGAGGGATACGATAATCAGATCCATCCTCCTATATCCCTATTACTCACAGTGAGCACTTTGTAGGGAGAACACCTTCCAGGAGGATCACAGGGTTCCCCATATGATCGGGGTCATCCATGTTTCTCCCTCTGATAAGGCAGGGCAGTGTCTCTAGTCTGCGTCGGTGCACTCTGTGTCGAGGGATGTGTGATTACCACACATCTGTAGAGGTGAAAGCAAGACACCCGGCGAGAGCTTCTAAAAGGTGTCAGAGGCAGGGTGACGGTGTTGTATGAGCTTTGAGCCTATGGATTTTTAGCTCCCTAACCAAAGGGAGAGACCTTACTCTCCTTTGCTGCCAGCACATGGATGATGACAGGCTAGTTGTTGAACTAATTGCATACTATAATAGGGCTGTGTGTGTCTATTTGCTTTCGTTTGCATGTGCTTTATGTGCATCTGTGTCATAAATCAAAATTCTTGGCTTTGCTAACTGCAGAATATTTAAACAGATATGGAGCTGGATTATGCTCTTCTGCCCCCATTCGTTCACACACACGCACATACACGTACAAATGCACTCACACACAGATACATAGTCCCCACTCCATCGCCATCTGCTTGTATATACAGTATTAATGGGAGCCAATAATGGACCTATGCTTGGTTTTCAGTGGCATTTTATGATGGATGTTAGGATATTTAATTGGGAATAATGAGCCCGTTATTGGGACATCATTCCCTCACTACAGTGGATAAGAGGAGCACACACTATCAACATACATCCAAATGGAGCTGGTTACATACAGTAGACTCAGGGCTGCGAGTATAAGAACAGATAATGTTTTGGTAAAATACTCTTTAATTGTCAAAATAAATCAACTTCATGTCATATTTACGAGATAATTAAAATTCCATGTTTCAAATATCAAATGAAAAAAAAACAAAACAGTGTACTATAGAACGTCTAGTCTGATCCAATTGTGTAATATGTCTGATAAGGGATGCTCCAAATCAGGTTTGATGTCCTTGCTGGGATGTTTTCCTTTCAATCATGTCTCTGCAAGTTGTCCATTTTTTAATGAAGACTGTAGCATGAACTGGAAACCTCATCTCCACTGCAGTGTCTGTTGTGTGTGATATGCACTGATTGTTTGTTCTTTGAGTTGTTGTCCTACCAATTCAGGTTTGAATATGTCTGTATGATGAGAACATATCACAATAAAGCAAAAATAAAAACAAACAGAAATGTCGCTCAAGTGCATTTAAATTGAAATAACAAGTTTGTTTTAAAAATATAAAATGGGAAGTACAGACATATAAGATGTTACAGGAAAGTCAAGTCAAAGTCAAAGTCAAGTATGCATACTTAAAAGCTCCTGTGCGGAGTTGTGGTCTTTGTTTAATTTGTAGTAGATGTAATAGCAGTATGTTCTTCAGTGTTCTGTCACATTTGACACCTTTCTGAAAATCTTGTTTTCTTTTCTAAGATCATAACCAGGCATAAGCTTTATATGTATTTTCCATAAAAGGTAACCAGCCCTCACTAGGGCTTTAGAACATTGACTTTCCTCTTACAGAGATTGACGGGTGTTCTTAAGAAAATGTGGCTCTAAAAATCATAGAAACAGCTCCATCACCCATTTCTTCTTCTGTCCTGGTTGCACTCTTTTGATAAATACAAAGAGCAGTGAAGGGAAGTGTGCTTGATTAACTTCAGCCAAGATGGCCAGCCTTGTACACCAATGACTTTCTTCCACTCAATCTTAATTAGTGAGTGGAGATACTTCCGCAGGTTTGATGAGGTCAGAGCCATTCATTTTCCAGCTCAGCAGGGACCTTTCTCACATCTCCCTTTTGTATTGACACTCGAGGATAATCATATCGGTGACCTCTCTCTCTCGCTTGACTACGTCTCTGCCTCCGTCTCTGCCTCTCGCCAAGCGACACAGCGGCTGGTCTCGGCTGAACTGCAAGGGAATCAACGCCCTTCAATACCTCTGCTGAAACAGAAAGGAGAGAGAGAGAGAGAGAGAGAGCGAGAGAGAGAGAGCGAGAGCGAGAGAGAGAGAGAGAGAGAGAGAGAGAGAATCAATCCAATCCAAGGCTTCTGCTGAAAGAACAGAGTGAGTGAAGGTGTGTTGGATAATACCTTAGCTGACAGATAAAGCTGTTCTGTACAACAACACCTACCATGAATCTGCTTCTGTTACCAGCACATCAGCCATGATGCACTGAGTGTCAGCTGTTTAGTTGAGTATGCCAAACCAGTTTGTGTCTAAAAGTTTTGCTTATTGTAAAATAATGAGTAAAATGTGCACCGCATTGCTTCATTCTGCCGACACTTTTCAGTAAAGAGAAACTACAAATTATGTCTAAGCCACAGGATGTTTAGGGAACTTTTTTCTTATCCTTAAAGGGAAGCATTTTGAATATTGTGTTTTTATTTTCGTTCAGTTCTGGATTACATTTTATGAATAATTTTAAATTGGGAGTAATTTTGGTGAAAGCAGCTGCTCCTTTTTTGTGTAAATTAGCCAGAGGGGGTGGTTAAGGGCTTTTGATAAGGATCCTCATGGGCCCTTCTTACTGGGAGCAGAGCCTGGGGTGGACCCAGGACACATTACATCTCTCATCTGGACATAGAGTTATTTGGGATATCCTAGGAGGAGCTGGCTTATGTTGCTGGGGTGAGAGGCTTCGAGTACTTCTCTTAGCATGCCGGGATTCGACCCCTGGACAAAAAAACAGCCACACAGTCAGACTTCATCTACAAATTGGGAGCTATTAAAAATAAGGCACTATTTTATTACAGGTACAAGTTTTCTTGATAATCCATCGTTGCACATATTAAGTTCACCTGTAAACTGATGCTGAATAAATAGACAGAATGGTAGCTTTCACCTTCATTCACTTTCTCAAAGATATTCTACATTATCAACATTGGATGTAAGTTTCTCATCAACTGATAATACTACTCATGCTTGTTGTTTTGTTGGACCTTTACTCTCGAGCTTTTTTGCTAAAATCTCAGCACTTCTCTGTTGAATGCATTATTTATATAACCAAGCGTTGCAAGGAAAATTAAATTTGTGATAAATAAATGAATTTTCTGTTTGATAATTTCTTTCTCTAAAACACTTCTTATCCAAATAAGCACTCTTGCTATTGACGCACTTCTGTCCACCCTTTGTCCAAGTACAATATGTAACATTTCAAACAATACTTGAGCAGATTTTAAATAAACCTTGACTAAATGCATCATTAAGTTATGACATTATAAAAAAGAAAGTGAGTCTATATTTGTGTTTCTCAGAGGCCAAAGACAATTTATGCTTTGGTTTAAGAGCCTGGTGTTAAAGTGTAGGCTCTCCTGGACATCTGAAAGCAGCAAATCATCAAAACAAACAAAACCACTCACACCGCAGTGTCACAATGTCCAGTTAATTAAGGTGCCTTAAATAACACATTGGATAAGGTGTATTTCTAAATTATTGACTTGCCCTGAGACATTGTGGACGGTTCTAAAATATTCAAGTTAACCCCGGTTAAATACACTAACAGAATAATGCACCGATACAGAATCTTAAATAATAACTTAGCATTACACCTCCCATTGAGATCATCAGATAGTTTTTTTAGCATTCAAGTTAAAAAAGTCATTAAAATGTCAGAACATATAGCCATGGTGGTAAGCTTTTGAATATTCAGATACATGGAGGCTTCCAGCAACAGAAAAAACAGAAGCAGCATAAGAACGTCAGTGTGATCCTTACAATGATAATCCATTTGATTTGTCTTTGTGTCTCTGTCTGTGACTTGACAGTCAAGGTAAAACACTTTTTTTTTCTACAGGGAACAGTTTACGGGAAGTGGTGTCTTTAACCACACATGCATTGCTGTACACACACCATCAAAGCCCCACAGGCTCTTTCTCTCTCACACACACACACACACACACACACACACACACACGCACACGCACACACACTGCTGCAGTCCTATATCTCTATCTAGCATTACCTAAAGACTTTTAGACACTCCTGGGCAGGCGCCCCCCCCAGAGGCTAGTCTGTGCAGAGGGACGACTTGATGGAGTGGGGCAGGACTCTGGTGAGACAGACCACACGACCGGGGGGACTTGGACTGTGACATATTACCTTTAGAGAGCAGCAGCAGGGCCACTCACATGAAACCTATTAGCAGCCAAGCCGCACACAGCTCAGCCTTGTATATAAGAGAGCTACCATCATTGCGCCTTTACTGCCTGGCAGTGTACACTAAGACATAAACATGCATGCATGTGCACAAACATTAACCACATTACACATGGTGATTTGCAAACATTTCCTTCCATATTCAACCAGGCACTGTCTTACAGGGCATATCAGATATTTTGGGATACTATATATGCTAATTCACTTTCTTGCAGACACAATTAGAAGATTTATAAAATTCTTATGTCTGTATGCTAAACAGCTGAGAGCTGAGCAGGTTAAGCTTAGCTCTGCTCAGACTTTTTGTCCAAAATGTTAACGCATACACTGCATGAAAGAAAAAAAGGGAGACCAAAGCAAATGGGGCTTTATTCTGCATTACCTTTAATGGCCAGCAGGTGGAGAATTTGCAGATCACAAAAAAAAAAAGTATTTTTTTATTTTATTTAAGTCTTCCAGAAATAAAAACTTTCTCTTGGTTTAATATGTGAGTAAATATTTTCCTTACTCATTTTTGGTCTCATCCTGATTCTATGGGCATGGCTAACTATGATTGATTGTTACCATGGTGAGCTGTAAACCAGAATTGAGTCAGGTCGACTGTTATTGTGGTCACCAATAATCAAGGATGGCTATGGCAAAAAAAAAACAACAAAAAAAACTTGGTCATACAACTTGTCACCGTGGCCTAGTTGTTACAAACTGTGTATGGTTCCTCGTGGAAAAATTAAAGTTCACGTTTTTACCAGCTGTTTCGTCAACAGTCTCATGCACATACAGACAAACGTGTGTGCATACAAGTATTTCACTGGCAGTGTTTGTCTGAGAGGAACACACTGAGCTGTATAACTGCAGAGCCAACACCATTCATAACATGCAACCCTCCTCACATATGTTTAATTCACCAGTCTAAATTCTCTATGTCTATTTAGGTACATGCATCCCTGATACATCAAAGCAGATTAGCATGTGTTCATCCTGGACTATGAGGTATTTATGCATTAGACCTAAGGAGTCTTGAATTATGTGAACTTCTGAATCACTGCAGTGATGTGGTAATCCCAAGTCTACATTAAATAGGACTTCCAAAGTGCATGAATAAAAGTATGCTTGAAGTAATTATCACAGAGAACAATGCTGATGTGCTTCCGTACTTCTGAATACAGAGCGGAGAGAAAAGGCATGTTTGGCTGCCCTCGTGTGGATTTGACAACAGCAATGGATATGCGACAGGAGGATTACCATAAATTTGTTTTTGTAGGAACGTATTAGGAATCGAAGAATGTAAAGAAGAGAAGAGATTATTACAATCTCTGGGTGTCAGGGGATTTCTCACGTCGCTGTGTGTTTCTATTTTTCCTCTCCTGGAGAGATGTGCAGAAGGAGAGGAAGTGTCAGGGAGGGCAGAAGAGGGATTCTCTGCTGAAGGAGGCGCTCGCTCATCTGAGCCGAGGATAATGCGAGATTGGCCAAAGATTTACAAAGAAAAAAAAAAGTGCCAAATGGAGGTAAGATTCATTTCATTTTTCAGTGTTTGGCTGATCCAGTCAGTACTTCATATCATTTGAGATCACAATAAACAATCATTATTCTAAGAGTTTGTTTTCGTTCTTTCACATGTACTTAAATACCAAATCTATTTTCTCTCTCAATTTGTTGAATTATCATATTCAAATATGATGTCTATAATATTCAAATATGTCTATTATGTCTATTATTTTGATTTTGAATGTTGTTGTATTTATTGCAAAACAAGAAATGTTATTCTTATTCTTTTATTATTCTTAAATTATTATTATTTCTTTTCTTTTCATTATTATTATTTTTGTTGTTGTTATTCCTTCACATGTTTGAAATAAAACAAACACATATGACAATCAAGTTATCATACACAACCTCCGGCTGCCTGTCTAGAACTGTAAGAATAAATGTGCAACGAACATCAAGGCTCTGAAATAAAGCAGTCAGGCTTGGAATAATACAGACGCATCAATAGATGCTTACAAACGTTTCACCTTTTTGTTTGGCTTTTGGACGGAAAACAGTCTTTTACATACTGTTACTGTAATGTTCTAAACTGGTTGTAGTTTAGTTAATGTTTGAGCACAAACTAAACCATGAAGTTTAAGAAAAAGATCATGTATCAGATTTATAGTGACTGACGTGTTCTTGTGAAATGAATAAAGAATGTAACGCGCACTGTCCATAATATTACGATAATTTATTCCATAACATAAAGAGAAGTTAATGTAATGACTGATTCAAACAGAACCCAGATCTCATGGCTGACAGTCCTGCGTTTGTTCGACCATAATAACCTGACATAAAAGCTGACATGTGCACTCTTATTACAACATGAACTGCATCAACAGAAGCTTAAAGAGAGCTTCCAGACTGCTGTCTACAAGACTTCTGTTTTTGTCAACCTCCTTGGAATGTGTACAAGCAGATTTTACAATATGTAACTTTCCAATTTTAATGATAATAAATTGTTCAAAAGTTGATTAAACAGCACAATACCTTTCAACAGGGAGAATGTCATCATGTCCAGAGAAATCATGAAATTGATTATTATTATGGAAGTCATCGCTGTCTCATGTTTACCGGATGCACAAAGTCATCCAACCCAAGTTATGTCTCAAGCTTGCATACAAAATAGAAAATCAATCAATCTATCTAATGGCAAAATGTTTTCTCTTTTCTTTGACAATATTTACCTTGTAAACATTGCTGAGGGAACAATCCCACACATTTTAACTAGAAACCAAGGATATGGTTAAATACACAAACACATGCAGACAGCTGGCAAACAACGGGCTGTAGATGCCTTTACAGACATATTTACGCAAAATGAATTTACTGACCCTTGTCCGTTGACATGGTAGTTTGACTTCTTAAAACATCTTTGCCTGCCTGGCATTTTTCTGCTTGTGAACAAATACATGTTGTCTAAGAGGGGTAGATGTAACGGCACAATTTAATGACAGCACAGTTGCACTCGGAGACCTTCAGTGGGCACCAAAGCTTACCAAACCAAATTCATGCTATGTTGTTGCACTAGGCCTTTACACATATTTCATATTTTGGATTTTTGAATAAATTAAAATGAATATTAAATGCAACAACCAATTACGACTCTAGTTCAAAGGTGTGACTGAACCATGCAGTGTAACCTGCACACTGTGACAGAGATGACTCTCTTTTAAACCACGTACAATACCAGCTTTACAAAAGCTCTTGTGCACAGGAGAGGGCTACATTCAGACGTGTCAGTCCAGATGAATAAAAGTCCCACTTGATGTGTATAAAAGCATTTTCTGCAAGTTAATGACTAATTACATGGACAGGAGAATACTATTGAATTATAATCAGAGAGCAGAGGGACTCAGTGTTGAACCCAAGCCATGAAACGTTGTTCACCCTAATGATCAAAGGTTTAATAAATATATAATGTGCATTTTCAGGCCACTTGCCCGGTCTGCCTGTTAAGACAGACTCCGATTACATTGCAGGTAGCTTACATTAGTAGCCTGTACTTGTCAATAATGCATGCTATGTGTTGCATATTTAGCTAGCTTGAATTAATTCACAGAAATCCCGGGAGTGATTGATGCAATATATTTCACTCTGATCAGCGAAGCCCCCGCGGCAGATGAGGTGAACTTTGTGAATAAAAAATGTTTCCACATTCTAAATGAGACGACATATCACTGTATCAATGAAAAGTGTCTCCAGTGTGTTTTCATCCTGGGAAATTGATAGTCCTATATACACTGTCGTTCTATAGTCTTTATTTCCAATCCACCCTTTCCACACTGACTTTGAAGCAGCTTTAATCAATATTTTTATTACAAAAATGCCTTGTGGTGACACATTCACTAAGAGCTGACTCTGCAATGCCCCCCAGAACCTCAGATTTACTGCATCTTTAAGTACTCCTTCATGTTTTTCTATACTCCCCCAACATTTTGGGTTTCCTCTTGAAGCTCTGTACTGTCATATTAAGCCTTAGAAAAGAGCTGTTTTCAGTAACAAAGCTCAACTCAACAATAATAAACAGAGTAAGTAACCCTCCAGTCAAACTAGTGGTAGTTTAAAAAAGGGAAATGGGAATAAACGAATACTGGAGTTAAAGGCAGGATTTGTAATTTTACTACATACTAAACTAGAATGATTTGCACCCTAAAAAGCCACGCCCATCACTTACAAGCACGAGCACCGCTGCGCCACAAACGACATTCAGCCCATTGCTTCCATATACGTAATCTCATGTCTCAATCAGCGGCAAGTAAACACTAAATTGATCATAATACATGCTAAACTATGTTTTTGACTATTTTGCTTCTCACAACGGCCAACAACAAACTCACAGTATAAACGCTGTCATCAGTGATGCAGCGCACACAGAAGGGGTAGCAGGGAGACAGAGAGGTGTGATTGGTTCATCAAATTGGTACCTCGAGGCAGACTTTGGTTGAAGATTTTACGAACTTACAACTGCTACAGATGACTGACTTCCTTCCTTTTTCAAAGCACATTGATTATTAATATGTCAGGGCCTGAAGACAATTTCAACCAAAATATTAAAGTGCATCTGGAGAAAATTACTATCCCTGGCTTTAAATACAATTCATTGCCAGATAAACAACTCAACTCTAAAATGTGAATTTTTCTCCAAACCTGACAGATGAGGAAGAAGCAACTATTTGCTTTTGCAACCCTAAGATGGTAATACAATATGTAATTATGTGATAGTTGTGTCAACATTTACTCCGATGTGACTAAAACATCAGTCAGTGTTTTACCTAAAGATTTGCAAAGAATTATTGAGACATCTGGGAACAGATCATGTATCATAGTAATAAATTGTGATGTCATTTTGAAAAGACTCTCGAGTTTTGTGATCTTGTGCTGCTTCTTTTAAAGTTTAAGTAGCAGCCCAATGTCTGCTAACAGCATACAGGGAAAGCCATTCTCATTGCTTTGTTTACACAGGCTTTCAGATGCACGTCAAACTATTATAGGTGTTTGAATGGGTATTAACAGGACATTGCAAACTAATCCAATAAACACCCTAAAATAACACAAAATGAACATGTGCTATGTTTCTCTCTGTTTATAAGAAGGCTGTACAATACAGCATCACTCGTCGTCTGTGCACAGACGATATGTCATTTTCGTCTCCTTCAAATACATTCATCGCAAAGCTTTGCAATGTTTTTTTTCTTTCCTTTTTTTTCCTCCCCTGAGGAAGCGGCTTGAAGCTGTCAGGGCCTGCGTGGCGATAACAACCTGGGGTGGAGAATGACACCTTGAGAGTGACAGATGAAAAGGAATCAAATTCTCCCTGGAGCCGACTGTATGGAACTGATACAGGCTTCCTCCCCCCATTTCTCTCCATTTCTCTCCCAACAAACAGGCTGCTACATTAACTTATTCAAATAGGAGGTCAAGCCTTAGTTTAGACACAAGACCTGTCCCAACGAACAGAGCGGGAAGAGTGGAAAAGAGTTGGGGAAGGAAAATTGAGTAATTGTACTTGTGAATTAAGGCCTTTTAATCTCTCCCTCAGACATTTAATGATAATGAAAGCGGAAGAAGAGGGCAGACAGTGTTGAGAGCTGGCAACACATGGAATGTGCCTTTACAAAAAGACTGACTCATTGACCTTATATAAGTTCAACCAAACTGAGGTGTCCTTTTTCAATTGTCCCTTCCTCCTTTAGCCATCGAGTTAGAAGGCTTTCAATCAAAAAAGGGGCTGGAGTCCATGTTGCACTCACCCAGCATCATTCTGACATTTACCCCTGGTCATGAAGTACACTAAGAATGAACTCTTTCTTCATCTCTGATCCTTCAATTAAGTGCGAGCAGGACACGGTGTCAGGGGGGGATGGACAGGCTTTTATGAAGCTGGCTGACATTACAAGGAATGCATGTTTTAGTCCTTTAGGTTGAGCCCAAAGGAAAGGTAAAGGTTGAGTAAGAGCTCAGGGATTGTTCCCTCAGCAGTGAGTGCTTTCCCATGTACACTGCTCCTCTTCCGCCGTCTCTTACTCTCCCTGTTATTTCTTCTCAGAGCGGATGTCATGCTGTGCTGCAGATTGAAGACACTGCGTTTGGAAATCAACTGCTTGGCTAGGTAATTTGGCTAATGGACTAATCTCGGCTAAACTTTTGTAAATGAGGGTTTTATGAGGTGACTCTGAGAAAGAAACATTTCGCCAATGTCATGGATGATAAACATGCAATTGAGCAATCACATTGAGATGAAGGCTGTACTACAGCCGTACGGGAACAGAACTCTGCATCCTTATATCTCCCCATGGAAATAATGAAGAGATTTATTATATGGATATGCAATCTCAATTTGATTTGGAGACCCAGTAAATCACAGAAATGACTGCATATTGTTTTAGTTCTGTTGAGGAAGGACACTCAAAACTTGAAAACTTTGTCACAATATCTTCATAGCGAAGTATATTGTACAATATTTGTGGTTATAATAAATTCCATTACATGTTTCCAACTAATCCCCACAGGCACAAATTGCCAAAGAATGTGTCTTGTTTTTAATGAACGTCTTTAAAAGTTTTCTTTGGATAGCCGACAGTAAGGACATTTGTTATGTATCAGTGGAAGTCTGTGTTTTTTTTTTTAGCGCTGACAATTGGAAGAACATTCTGTATATCTCGATGAAGCCACTCTCTGCAGAGGAGCAAATAAAAAAAAGAAAGGGGGAAGTCACTACTTTAGTGTGCAGAGTACCTTGTTTCATTAATCTGCCATTCTCTGCCAACGAGAAACTGAGAACTACCTCATGTAGGAGTCTTACAAATTGCCCACATTTGCAGACATGTAGTGATTAGGTTTACAAGAATTCAAATAAAAAATAAAAATGCAAATACACCCGGTACTCTACTAATAATTTAAAAGCCCTCCTGCTTAGTTTAAACTTTATTTCATGTACATTTAGCCTAATCTATCCCTCTGAAAATAAATGCAAGACAAATCTAATTTGGACATTTTTAATGGCTTCTATCTACCAATCAGGTCCAGACGAGAGAGATGGGCAAGGCTGAGAGAAAGTCTCAATCTGGTTTTAATTCAAAACTGGAGCAAGGCTGAATGTAATGGCTCTGCCTTTGTGTGCTGTTTTCTATGCATCTGTATTTTTAGTATTATGACTGTTGTGACTCGACACAAAGCCTTCAGTCACAAGAACTCAATTTGTAGCCGCACTTTTTAAATCCTCTTACTCTTATTTTGTCCTTCATCCAATAGCTCAGAAAGCAATTTCTGGCAACAGCTTGGACTTTGAAGCCAACATGGCCACTGAATAAACTGACAGACAGACAATATGTCTGTTCTGATTAGGACTAACCGGCGGTGTGATAGGGGAGGACGGGGCCAGCGAGGTCTGCCACGCCGTCTCCACTCATACTGCTTGAAGGAACTCCAAATTGTCTCACCCTGGAGGTCAAAAGCACTCTGGATGCAAAGCTCTCTCTGCACGTGCGCGCGCTCACACACACACACACACACACACATTTTGTTTGCCTGCTGACTGTGGATATTGCAGATCCGTGTCCGGTCCTCCAGCAATGGGCTGGTGATTGGCAGGTAAGTGGCTGCTCTGTTTACAACATGGCCGTCGGATCTGAGCCCACACTGTCCTTGACCTGTAGCTCTACCTGAGCTGCATAAATTTGGATTAAACGTCCTCCCCATCAAAGGTACCCAGAGGACTTGACTCTTTTGTTTTTCATGGCAATAATAACCCTGCACATGCACACGGACCCAAACAAGTCGGGGCTATTCGAAAATGTAAGGTAATGCATGCAATTGTTACAGTTGCTTTAATTCATAAATCTATTTAAAATCTTGTCTGTTCATTTGATTTAGACCCAAAGACTAAGGACATGTTTTTCCTGAGATCACAAAAGGCGATACGAACTACACTAACACTGAAAGTCATGATAAGAATCTGCAACATGAGTGATCATAAATGCTCAGAAAATCTTTGGTAGACATTTTCTCGATTCACCAATCACATTTTGATTGTCGCCTGCTTGGCAACCAACACAGCACCATGCAAGTTACAACCGACATAGCTAAGCCCTATAAAGGTGTGTTGGAGAAACCAGAGGAGAAAGCAGAGAGGCTGAGAATTCATTCATTTCAATTGCTCACTGAGAGGTTAGTCACAAAATGCTTTTCTACCTACATTTATCTAAGCAGTTTGAGTACAAATGCAAAATTAGCTGATGTGCACCTATTTACTCTTAAAACTATGACTGTAATGCAAATGATCTGAACAAAAGAAAATTGAACATCAACAATTAAGTATGAACCATACTCTTTCAAACAAAAGCAGACGACCACTTGACATTCACGCCTTCTATCAAAGCTTTTTGCATCACATGAAGAAAACTTTCAAGCAAAGAAAAACACATTTTTCTCGTCTCAGGGCAAAATGAGGGTTGGATTCACGACCATTCAACACTACTACCATGTTTGTAATGATACACAACTTTCTGTAAATGGGTGAAGTATCCCTTTAGTGAAAACAACTAAATTATTTCAGAAATATTGGTTTAGTTTACGTCCACATTCAAAGAGGAGAAACTATTTTACAGAACAATAATATTTGGAGAGTTGGGACTCATTGCTAATATTTGTTTTAGATTTAAACTATGATGAACATGGGACTCTAAAATACTTGATAAGCAGACTGCAGTGGATTTGGTTTTTCAGTGGCTTCAATTTCTTCCATCCCTTGCATCCATAAGCGTTACCTTAACACAAATACACATTTGACAGCATGGCATAAGAAGCTTGTGTTTGAATCTGATACTCAAAAGAGAGCGATACGAGTCTTTAAAGATTAGCCACAGGCTGTTTGTGATGGAAAAAGTGTGCTTTGTTCATATTTGTGATATGTATTTCCTCTTAAGGTTTCTCTGGAAAGATTGAATTCTTGTTCAGTCCAAAAGGCAGAAGAAAGGAGGGGGCCATCAGATTGACAGTCTGAAGAAGGCTGCCCGGAGCTGGCCTCAGCATGTGTGTTTATGTGTGTGTGTGTGTGTGTGTGTGTGTGTGTGTGTGTGTGTGTGAGAGAGAGAGAGAGAGCGTGTGTGTATGTCCATGAACACTGTGTGACTGTGTGTTGTGCAAGTTTCTCACCTGCAGGTGGTGCTCTGATGGCAACGGGAAGATGGTTTACTGCCACTCAACCCCCCACTATCCGGTTGCCTCCAGGGGGTCACAATGAGTGTGCCCCTTTTTTTTCCACACACACACACACACACACACACACACACACACACACACACACACACACACACACACACACACACACACACACACACACACACACACACACACACACACACACACAGTATGTAAGAGCATGTCTCTCTGCTGGCATATGCCTGCCTCCAACCTGGCTCAGCCCCTCCATTACCCCCTCCCGCGCCCCACTCTCCACTCTGCAGGAGAACACCTGCAGTTAGGGGTCGTGGCTCAGCCTGCCAGCCCTCTCTGCTGCTCTAAAGCTTCTTTAGATACCAACATTTCAATGCCGTTTGATCATTTGTTTGCATCATACAATGCATTTTAGCAGCACATACTGATTCTCTGGCTCTGAAAGTATCATCAGTCCAGCCCTAAGGGAACTTCACAGCGCACTGATCTGCCAAGTCTGGAACTGTGTGTATAAAACACACACTGTATGTTGTTCACATGTGAAATTTCAGGCTGCAGTCATGGTAACATTGCCATAAGTGCGACTATAACCAAGGTGTTTCCCACTGTGAGTAAGGCTTTTACAGGCTGTGATGAGAAACTTCAGAGAAATGAAAAATTTAAATCTAATTCTGAAATCTGCTACAGGAAATCATGGTTCCCACTTTACTTATTTTTTATCATAAACAATAAGACATATAGCCCACGCAAATTGCAGTATAATTTGACATGACTTACAGTATAATACAGTTGTTAGCACATACTGTGAAAAAAAAAGAAGAAAATCTGTGACAGCCACTCAAACCCTGGGCCAACAATTCACTCACATGGACTACATCCTCAGATGGCTGACAGTGATAACATGCACAATAGCTTTGCAGTTAGAGTTGGAGGCAGTAGTCACATACTGCAAGCCAACAAAGCCTTCCATGTTTACTGGAATAAATACAGCAACATCACAAGGACACAGAATATACTCTACCAGTGAAAAGAAATACCAAAGGACTAGCTGCAGCTGAAGAAGGTAAATCTATATTACAAGGAAATCAACTAATGATATGTTGATATTGCTACAGTGTTATGTTGTTTTTTTGCCAACAAACTGATAAGTTGTCACTGTTCCCCAAACTCTGTAACAGTTCCTAACAAAGCCAAAGCTACAACCTGGACAACCATTTTTAAACCATGCATCACTATCTAGCAATACCCAAGCTCATCAGCTACTTCTCAAAACCTTAAAACACGTCATGCAGAACTCTGACAACCACACTGGAGTTAGCCACATAAACCACCACCAACAGCCAAATGGTGCCACTCTGTTGTTTTTCCTGATTGTTCATGTTATTTTCCCTTGGAGCTGTTTATCTTATTCTGATTACTACTACATCTGTTCTTTTTTCATGAAACACACCACAATATAAACCCTTATCAGAAAACCACTGATGTATCATTTTCTGAGATAAAAAACTCGTGTCCAAGTGTTACTCTTCTACTTTTGATCTAGTCAAACTTTTTTTAAAATCAGTCCATTCATATACATTAGATGTTGATACATGAGACATGATTTTGTCAGATTTTCATTTGTTAATATTTACTTACACTTGCAGATAAAACCCAGATACTTACAAAAGTACTGTATTTTATGTACCCAGTTACTGTCAACCAGATGTCCACGCTTGGAAAGTTGCACTACTATAAGAACAACCCCTTTATTATAAAATGTTTTTATTTTCTTTCGTACTTCTTCATGCAAGACTGTATCCAAAGATGTTCCTCCATGCAAAACCGACAGATAAGTCGCAGGCAGTCCCTTATAAGACTTTATACTTCATTCGTCAAAAAGTTCCAGTGACCCCTTCAGAGTGGCTTGTAAGCAGTGCTATTTTCTAGTCTCCTCTACAACTCTTGCCGCTTGCTGACAGGATCCTTTTGGAAAGGCTGGACGATTGACCTCTGTCCACAACATGCCAACACTCTTGTGTATGTCAAAACCTCTATCAGCAAAGACCCTGTCCCCTGGCAAAACATTGTCAGGGAAACCATTGTTCTGTTTGTCACTGGTATGGCCATCTCACCCTTTTAAAGAAAATAAAAAGATACCATGGGTGTAGTAGCTCAAAGACACTGCATGGTGTGATTGTAGCTTGAACACATTTTGCCACACATTTGGACTACAAAGTTTCCTTAAGAAATTTCAAAAGCATTGCTAAAAAAACTGCCTAGTTCATACTGTATGTGTCTGTTTGGATGTTATTTCATTGCAAGTCTTTGGCATAACACTGAAATGTTAGGCTGGGGTCTTGTGCGGGTAGATCTTATCTGAAGCATGTTAGGCTTAACTGAAGCATTTAACATTTTTTAAAAGATTCAAGATTACATTCTGGGCAATCTCCATTTCAGGACCTCTCTTACCAAAGATCAGGAAATTAAATTTTTGCATGTGCCTCCTAGCATTATGCCCAACACAGAAAGTTATATGGAGTATAGGCCTCCATCGATCTCAGAAGAGAAACAAAGTTAAATGAGGCCACTGGTTGTACAGTAATTCACCTCACATGATTGTCTCAGAAGAATCTCATACAATACACATCCTGTACTCATCAGCTCTCTGCTAACTCCAAACCTCAGCAACCATCCATCCATTTTCTGCCGCTTATCTGGGGCCGGGTCGCGGGGGCAGCAGTCTAAGCAGAGACGTCCAGACTTCCCTCACCCCAGACACCTCCTCCAGCTCTTCCGGTGGGACCCCGAGGCGTTCCCAAGCCAACCAAGAGACATAGTCTCTGCAACGTGTCCTGCAACGTGTCCTGGGTCGCCCCGAGGCCTCCTCCCGGAAGGACATGCCTGGAACACCTCCCTAAGGAGGCATCCAGGGGGCATCCGGACCAGATGCCCGAACCACCTCAACTGACTCCTCTTGATGTGAAGGAGTAGGAGCTCTACTCCGAGCTCCTCCCTGGTGACCGATCTCCTCATCCTATCTCTAAGGGTGCGCCCAGCCACCCTACGGAGGAAGCCCATTTCAGCCGCTTGTATCCGTGATCTCGTTCTTTCGGTCATGACCCAAAGCTCAGCAACCTCCGGTTAAAAAAAGGAAGCCAATTTGGAAGTGCGAAATCCTGCAGTTCCTTAAGTATCCTCTTTAGGCTGGCTGCTGGAAGTCAAATACACACCGCTTTAAAAAAGACAGTTTTTACAGCAGGAATTAACATGTTTAAAGCCTGCTTCAAACAAACAAAAAAAAGGTCTCACTAGGTCATGTCTCTATCGATGAACACTGAACAGGGGGTGAAATATTTCAACTCATCCGTTATCTGTCTGATGGGCAGGTGAGGCTGTGTAGCTGCTTAAAACTGGCCTCAGCTTTTAGACTGTCGTTAGATTGACTGAAAGTTACGGTCAGACAACATTTCCAGCATGGTGAACCATCCATGGTCTTTTAAAGTAAATACACTTGCCTTAATTATCATTGCTCAATAGATGATAGCGTGGGAGCTTGAGCTTCAGAACTTTTTTTTAAAGCAATTAGCTTATTCAGCTTCAACAGGTGAGATGTTACTGTAGCATCATGTAAAGTAATAAAACGTTATTTAGGGCGAAGGTCTGAAGTGCAGAAAGGCGAGTACATTGCACTTATGCCTGTGGTTACTCTGACCTCCTTTTCTCTATAGTCAATGTTCCTTTTTTACACAGTCTAAAATCATACAATTTAGACATTAACCTCTATTGCCATCTATTCTATTCTGTTGTTTGTAGTCTGAATCTCTGTCTAATATCTGGTAACTCTGTAATGGCCTTATGATCTGCCCAGAGGGATTTTATCTCATATCCAGGCAACTAAACAGATAAATAGATTTAATGACTTTTACCGTCAATAACATTTTTATTCCAAGTACAGCACTGTTGGAGGGAAATTGCATATATTATGAATGCTTTAATAAAGTAAACACTCACTTCGCTGTCATTATGGAGCCGCTCCATTCTTGCCATTTGTAAAATGATGTGTCTTTGGATCAAAACGCATCTCACAAAGGTGCCTCATATCTCAACGAGCCTGACAGAGAAAAGATCCTCTACCATAATTTGAACTCCATTTCAGTTTTCTCCACACTGCTCTCTCTTTATAACCTTTCTTCTTTTACTCCCTATTCATTTGAAAGCTGTATTTTCTGTCTGAATTTGAATCGTGCAAGAGTGATGACACATCTTTCCTAAGATGTAACAGGGAAAATGGAAAGTGTTTGAGGCAAGTTTGAGGTACCTGATGATCTGACTGCAAGCTGTCCCCAGAAATCCATGGCAGATGCTAAATGTTCTTCATTATCCCGTAATGATAATGTAGCCTTTAGTTATTTTACAGTATTTCAATTAACCCTTATATATAGATTTCTGGTTAGTCAACAATTCACTGTAAACTGTCCCTTAAAACACCAGGTCTAAAAAAACAGCTCTATTAAGAAATCATAACATAAAGTGATGATTACTTTAAGTCACTTTTCCATAATAACAAAATCAGGTAATGTTTGATTTCAGAACACAATATGGTGTGAATACATCAGGAGGTTTTTACACACAGAGAAACACATCTAAGAGCCCAAAAACTTTCATCCAAACCAAACACCTGCCCTGACCCCTCAGGTCATCAGGTGGAGGTCTTTTAACCATACCCAGAATTAGATCAAAGACTGGAGAGAGGGGGGCTTTAGCTACTGTGGTCCTTCTCTCTGGAACAAGCTTCCTGAGCGTCTCTACTTTGAAATCTAAACTCACTTTATTATCATCCTGGTTGTAGTTCTTTGTTTTTTTTTTAAAGATTTATTTTTGGCCTTTATTATAGAGGGAGGAAAGTGGACAGTCGGAAATCAGGGAGAAAGAGTGGGGAGAGACATGTGGGAAATGGGCCACAGGCCGGACGCGAACCCGGGCCACCCACGCGAGGACTGAGCCTCAATACATGGGATTGCGCACACTGCTGCTGCGCCACCGGCGACCCCAGTAGTTCTTTGTTTTTAACCTCAGTGTAAAGCACATTGATGTTACCTGAAATGAAGTGTGCTGTATGAATAACATTGCTGTTATCTTAAAACTCATAATGTGAAACTGTCAAAATGTGTTCAAATATGACTATGATTATTTCAACAAGACATTTTTCTTTGTTTGCTTGATTCGAGACGACTCGATATCATCTTTCTAAAACCAAAGACAATTTCTCCAAAACTTCTTTCAGTAATGGTACACAAGAAACAAAAAGAAATGTGGTATAGTAGTGAGTATCTCAGGCAACTTTAATGGGAAAATAATCACAGAGTTTAAATAAGGTCATCCCTTGAGTCAGTGTAGTTTCTCTTAAGTGCACTTCTCCCAGTATTGTTTGTGTTAAACAATTTTAAGCATTCAAGATGGTGTCAGTAGCTATTTCCTGAAAAAACAATATGGACTTACACAAAAGTAATGCCACTTAATCATCACCTATGTGCCACCATACATGAGTGGTGGTGACTGTGTCTGCAGAGACCCTGTCCTCTGACTGGATTTTCACGTTTTGTTTTTGGTTGACTGCGGATGTTTCTCGATGGGGAGCTGGTGTGATTCACCTCAGCCGACCAAAACACACTTTTACGAACTGAGTGCCCACATCACAAAATTAGTTACAGTAACTTCAGACTTACTTGTCTTTTTCCTTTAACACTGAATGTACACACAATTTACTGTTGCAGTGGCAGTGTGAGAGGAATCAACATTCAACTTCGTAGCCATTATCAGTTTGTACGTATTTTGCAAATTAGTTCTCTTATAGGGCAACAGCTTCAACAGTTGATATGACACACATCATCAATAACATTACCTGCAGTTTGTTTATAACTTCCTTGCTTAAAGGTGGCGGAGCTGGCAGTGCTATAAAAAGGTTGGTCCGTTTGGGTGGAGAAGCTTCGACTTGGTCTGCTGAAAAATGAAAGTATTTACAAGACACAAAGTTCACCATGAACAATCGTCAGCATGTCTATGTTGGCTGTGCAGGCCATTCTTTGTTTCAGGATTCTACGGCGCTGATGTTAGTGTAACCTTGTCAGTTGAACTAGATGTTAATAATTAATTTAATCCGATGTAGTGTTTTTAGTATTTCATGTGAAGTAAGTAATGGGTGCTTTTAAATGTCTGTGATTATAATGGCATTATTGAATATTAAAAGTAGCTACTGTAGATACATTTGTGACCTTAAATAGTAGTAAAACATTACAGACATTTTTTGGTCAGCGGCAGGCTATTTAATTGACACAGTTGATGAAACCCTGCTGCCCTTATATCACAATGCAAAAACAACAATCGATAAACCCTGTTAATTTTTACTACAGGTGGTAAAGATAATACATTGTTATTCTAGAGCCTTAGGAATTACCTTCTATTTCAGAAAAAAACCTCCTTTCTTATGGATTTTTATCAGTTTATGTTGATAGCAAGGAGGGAAAGGTAGATTGTAGATGGGCGAGCTACATTGACTTTTAATGACATAGAGAGCGAGAGCAAGGCACACATGAACATCTACTCTTTGTGCTGTTTGGACAAAGCAGAGACAATCAAAAAAGGCAGGAACATGTAGCACTATGTCCTCGGATTTTTTCTATGCTTTAATTGTAAAATGTTTCACAGCTACAGAAACAGACATGACTCGTTTACAAGAAACAGTGGTGGCCACTGTGGATGAGATCAATGAGGGGAAGGATGACAAATATCCTTGAGAAATTCAGCAACTTTTGTCTGGGTCAAAGTTAAATCCCTGTCCTTCTGTCTCTCTGGCGTCTGCATAGATCCATCTGTAGAGCAACAAAAACCGTTACTGCTGTTGTATGTTTTCGCACCAATACACCAAGACAAATTCGTTGTATATATAAATGTATTAGCATTAAAAAAAATTCTATGTGAACCTAATTATTAAGGGTCATAAGTGAAATGCTTCTTGATCATCAGACATCCACCCTTAGAAAACCATTTAAAGGGATACTTCACCCATTTGCATGAAGCTTTGTATCATTAAAAACATGGTAGTAGTGTTGAATGGTCGTGAATCCAACCCTGGAAGTTGTCTTCATGTGATGCAATATGCATCACATGAAGACAACCTTCAAGCAAAGAAAAACACATTTTTCTCGTCTCAGGGCAAAATGAGGGTTGGATTCACGACCATTCAACACTACTACCATGTTTCTAATGATACACAGCTTCATGTAAATGGGTGAAGTATCCCTTTAACTTCATGTCTTACCCTACTGATTTTCAGGTGTTATTTTAAAGTGTAACACACTGCAAAAGCAGCATCCTGACTGGATTGGATTCATGTGATAGATGATTTGTTTTTTTTACCAAGTTATTTTAGTTTGTTCAAGTAAATTAAAGAGACAATCAAGGATAAAGTACTCTAAATGATGACTGCTCGACGAAAAAAATAACTTGTAAGCAGATCCCTTGTGTCTGTGATGAAGTAGAGATGAAATGGTTGACATTTGGGGACAGTTGTTTTAACCATGCAAAATATGAATAAGCAGCTGTTTCTGCTACCTGCCTGCTGTGATCTGAGGATACCTGAGTCTGGCTGTGTTTTCATCTCAGGACTGTTGGGATTATGGGACAATTGTGTTTGTGAATTGACACTGTATTTGTGTGCATGCTTCTGGTAAAACTCTGTGTATGTGCATGGAGCAAGGGTAGATGAACCTCTTCTTTTTTATCTTGGGGTACTCAAGTGTCCCTTCATTTGTATGCATGTGAATCTCTTCCCCCTGTCCGTGCTACATGTGTTTCATGTATGACATTGGAGTGTGACAAGCGACAGGCCTCCTGTTTGGTAACAGCATTTGTCATCTTTGAGAACAGACAAGAGGAGCATGTTCTACTGTAGCCGTATGTTACCTGACCAGCACACTCTTAAAACTCTCTCATTTACATTTAGAGTGAATGCCACACTGTCAGTGAGGCTCCACTCCACTCGGACAAAGCTCCTCACAGCCTCTCTGCCTCCTACTTTGCAGTGCACAGAGAGTGAAACAATAGTCTGTCGAGATAGGGAGGCATCAGACGCACTAATTTGGCGTTATGGCAAAAGTCCTTATCAGAATGTGGAGTATTATTTTGCGGGCTGGATCGAAAAGCCTAAATCACAGCGTGTCGAAACTGCCAAAATTGAACTTCTATTTCTATGAATTTTAAAATGGGGCTAGAATGAGTCCATATACTTCTACTACTCTAGCAGTACTCCAAAAGCCTTTTTTATATCAAGAACCCCAAAATGGAGCCATATTACCCCACAGAGACTATTTGAGGACATTTTGCTGCAAATAGTTTCATCATTTGAAACTGGGTGACTGCTGGAAAACAATGGCTGTTGCTGTGACGTTGGGACGGTGTACTCCATCCAAAGTGCTTCAGATGGTCAAATAGTTTCAGTTAAACTCCTTCATACCTGTCCTATAGTTGAAATGAGCGCTTGAGTCTGATTGTGCCTACTTTCTGATACTGAAGCATTGATTGGTGTGCAGAAGTGAGAGTTTATTGTGTTATCCCCCCTTCTTTATCAAACTACTCCTTTCACTTTTTGGAAGGACAACCTCCTCAATGGAGGCAGGCTTTTCAGTGTAGCTATATTGTTAACAATGATGTCAACAAAGTGTTGTTTCTTTTACACAAAGGGAAACAACCTAAACAAAACTTACAACAACGGTTAAGACAAAACTAAAGGATTACAGTGAATAGTTAAAAAGGAAATATACAAGGTCAAGAGACAAGATAAAACTGAACCAAGAAAAATGATGAAAACATCGTCCCTTGTAGATGGGTAAGAAACACGGTGAAATCAAACCACAAATACACTGAGGAGGGCTGAGTGATCGCACAATCACACAGCTGGGAAAACATAGGAGTGTTGTGGTACTCAAAATCGGTGTTGGTCTAAACGGCAGTCTCGAGATCACTTCTTAAAGGTCTAGGTCACGTTTTGGAATCAACAGCATTTTTATTGTCTTGTCTCTGTCTTATATTGGGCCAACGACCGGTCAAGACCACCAAGGTTACATCATTATTGTGATGCGAGAATACGCCCTTTTTAAAGAACAAATAAATGTAATTCGTTCATAATTCGATTTTTACCCCCCAATTATGTCAACAACCTTTCCTAAGGACTAAGCGACTGACATACCTACAGAAGATGAAGATTTCCAGGATAGTCAGGGATATTTATGGTTTTGGTCATGTCTCAGTCTCGCCCTGCTTTAGTCAGACTCTGTCTTGATCCCTTAATGTCTTTGTTTTCTCTAGGTCTCGGAGCACTCTGGTCTCGGTTATGTCTTGGTCTTAGTGTTGTCTTGACTACAACACTAATAGAAGCTAACAATATATACAGTACATGAGAGGGCAGGGTAAGTCGCAAATTGAAACAGAAAATGAAAGGTCAACACTAAAAGAAATGAAATAACGAAACATCACAAAGAACATACACATCTATCAACTTATTAAATGATTATCTTTAAAAGAATTTGAATTTTAGCATGCTAAAATAATATTTTTAGAATTCCATGGAGACAATTTTTTAATTATCCTCCTTATGAGCACTCTAAAATACAGATTACAAGACAAAGTTTATTTTCAGGGGATCTCACAGAGGGAAATTATTTAAACTGTCTTTTCATTGTGTTCACCAGGTCAAATAATGTGGAGTTCCTTTGCACAGCTGTGGGGCTATGTTTAATACTATCTGTTTTTGTCATGTAGCGTTTGCAATCCTGCTACTTGTATTATTGTTAAAGTTTCAGCTTACTGTAACCTTGTTACTTGTGAACTTTAGACTAATAGATCAGTCTATTTCCACGCTTAGCTGTTAATGCTTTGGAGGGCTTACATGGGGGCTAAAAAATGTATTACCTTACCTCTCGACCTTTTTTCTTCCTGCTTCTTTTTCTGTCCCACTTTTCATCTCAAAAGTATTGGCACATGACTGTTTAACATAAGTCTGGTTCTGCTTGAGGTTTCTGCACGTTCAAAAACTTTTCCCTGCCACTGTAACTTTGCTAAATGTTGCTTGGTGCTGTGCGGATAACGTAAGGTCTTTTGTGAAGTGTCATGAGATAACATTTGTAATAAACTGGTGCTATTCAAAAAAAGACTGATTGTTCTTCAAAACCAATCTGCAGAGTCATGCTGAACAAACTGCCGGTCCACTATTCCTAAAATAGGGAGTCTTTCCAATTTTGTTCAATTGGAAAGACTTTACTGAACACCTGAACTTAACGCATAATTGTGACCTAATGAGAGAGACATGCTGTTGGAAAGTGACGCCCCCAAACTGCTCTGCCTCACTAGATATCCCAGTACGCTTTATGCAGCGAGTGGCTGCTTTCCATAATACACAATGAAAGAGGGCAAATGTAATTTGTCAGGGTGTGTGCAATGTGTATCATCTGCAGTTGCAGTCATGAGGGCACAGGTCTTGACATCTTTTCTTTGGTCACCCAGTTACAACTAGGACTGCAACCAATCCCATGCAGGCTAAATAAAATATTTTTCTACAGCCCAACATATAAAAAAGAAATATATTAACATTTTTACATCAACGTTTATTCCACAAAGATTTTTTGTTTTTAAAACTTTACAGGACAAAAGAAAAATCACAGGCACAGACAACTGGTCTGATTGCAGCATCCAAATGACAGGGCCATGCTAAAATGCACATTATGTGTTTATCAATCAATCAATCATGATTTGTGTAGCGCCAATTCATAACAAGTGTTATCTGGAGACAAAGGAGCATATGGGCAGGAAGTATTTCTCCATTGTATTCCTCGTGTTCCTGAAGGAGGAGGTTGGATCAGACCGTGCATGAATGATGGCGCGGGTTGTGGGGACATCACAGTGATGGTGGAGGATGGAGGTCAGGCGTTGGTTGTGGGCAGACACAGTCTGATGATAGTGGCTGAATGTCAAGGATGTTGGGTGGTAGTAGCACCAGATCCTTGATACCTGAAGCTTGGGGGAGGGGGGGTGAGCTCCTTGAGAGCCTGGCTTCTGCTTTCTGGAGAAGGCCTCCCGAGCTTCTGGCACGAAATGGTGGTGAAGGGGTCCATAGCTCCAGGCTGTCCTCACCAACAATCCCGAGAAACCTACAAGAGCCCTTTTTTGCACCCTTAAATCGTGTACATTGGTTTTTCAAGTTCAACATTTCAACTCAACAGAACGAGCAGGTGGCACAAATATAGCGCTAAGGGAACATAGACACACTTTCAAAATGACAGCATCCAAAACTTATTTAACTGTCAGTATAAAACGTTGGGTACGTTTAATAACTTCACTTTAAAACACACATGATAATCAGCTTTCTTTACAACCTTAAGGAAAACTGTGGTGTAATCTCTTAGCATCTCTGTCCAGCAGTTCTGCATCCCCTGAAGCAGAAGTGATCTATAACGTCTCTTTTGTTTGTGGATCATTGAATAATGCAACTTTTCTAACACGTGTTACTTTTGCAGCGACGCAGCAGAGGAGCAAGGGTGCTCCGTCTTTGCAGGAAGCACTAATTATCCCTCCAAGAGATAATAACTGTATTTATCGTCGGAGGTGTTCGTCTTCTGAAGGGTTATTTATCAAATACCATGTGGGATTAGAAAATCAATTCCGAGTGTCACAAATTAATTTGCAGCCATCATCACACTTGTTCCCATGAGACATCAGGCTGCAGAAGCACCTTACTAATGTGGAGAATGTTGCTGGGTTGATTTATTTTTCCACATCTTCCATATCTAATGAAGATTGCTAATGTGAGCAGGTGACTCAAAATCAACCTGCTGAAATCTGCTGCATTTATAGTTTTTACCAAGTCACTAATACACCCATGTTGTCTGTTGTTTTGCAAATTAAAAGTTGAAGCAGCAGAGATGAATTATAGCCAAAACGTTACATCTTGCAGCCAAGTACAGTGTGAATGTTTTCCCTCATAATGTCCCTCATTAGTTTAATCTGATTCGATATTCTGGCATTTTCCACTGCATCAAAGCCAAATGGATTTTGACTCGCACCGCAGCATTTCTGTCGTGCAACTGAATCTTGTAGGGTTCAGTGAATGTCTCACACTCACAGGATATGGCAAACTAGCAGCTGCTGTCATCATTATTAAAAGTAAAATCTGTTTCTCCCTCCTGTGGTGGCGTATAGATACACATTTGATGACAAAATATGGATATGCTGCAGAGTATTATGTTGTAATATGATTTATCTTTATGCATGTGTTAATTTAGTGTTAAAATGTGGTAGAAATGTCAGTATGAGAACACTAAAGGGGATTTGTTCAGTTTGCATTCTCAAAGTAACCCTGTCTTGTTTAAATTATGTTTATATAGTACTCACTTGTCTTCCCATTTGCAGTGTGGTAAAAAACTTAATTGCTGCCTGTATTATAACAACATTTTTAAGTAAAGCACATCCCCAGCCCTACCTGTGGTCATGCTTAAGCACCTACACAAACAACAGGCGAGAGAAACACTGTATATTTTGGTTCAATGTTAATTAAGTCAGTGTGTTCTTTTGGATGATTTAGGTCACTCTAGACTTTTATTTCTATTAAACAAGAACACAATCTTTCCCATCTCATGATTGCTTTGACAATGAGTCTTCAAATGCTGTAGTTTGGGTTGCTTTTGTTTTTCATAAACAGGTAATTTTGAGAAACAAACAGAAAAAAAACTATCTGGGAAGGCAAGGCAAGTTTATTTATAAAGCACATTTCAATAGCAAGGCAATTCAAAGTGCTTTACGTAAGACATCCAAAACATCATGGCAAAGGAAAGATAAGATACATTAAAATAGAAAAGAAATCACTGAAATATAAAAACAGAATATGTTCAAGTAAAAATAATTCAAATTACATTTATTTAAGTACGAATATAAAAAGACTTAAAAGTTACAGTGCAGAGTGAAAGATTACAATCTTATTGCATTTTTTTGTCACAAACCCAGGGAGGAGCACCCAATTGCAGATAAAAAATACAAAAGGTTTATTTAAACAAAAACTTCCTCAAATAAATCCAAAAATGTCCAAAACACAAGCGGAAAACAAAGTAAATCCAGGGATTACAGGAAAATAAACGACAGGCTACAGATTAAACACAGACTACACGTGACGCTCAAACAATCTACAAACAATGAACTGACAGCACGAGGGAAGGAACACAGAGACAAAATAGACCTGGGGTAATCAGACACAGGTGAGACTAATAAGACAGGTGAGGACAATCAGGGTAATCAAGACAGGAGGGAAAACGCACAAGGAGCAAAGAACACAAGGTCAGAACACTGAGGAAAATTACAAAGTAAAGCACAACTTGAACCAGATATTACAAAATAAAACAGGAATCAATGAAGAATAAACTAAGAGACACTAAAAACCTAACTAGGAACCTGAACACAAAAAAGATAGGAAACAAACTTACAGACAACATAGAAGGATACAGGGAAACACACCAAAGTAAACACCAGGAAACGGCAACACACAGAAACAGGGAAAAATGAAAACCACAACAAGACGAAACACAGAACAGAACCATTTTTTATTTAAAGGCAGCTGTAAACAGGTGTGTCTTCAACCTCCATTTAAAAGAGCTGTGAGTTTCAGCTGACTTGCAGTTTTCTGGGAGTTTGTTCCAGAAATAAGGAGCGTAGAAACGGAACGCTGCTTCTCCATGTTTGGTTCTGACTCTTTGGACAGACAGCAGACCTGTACCAGCTGACCTGAGCATTCTGTGCAGTTCGTAGTTAATCAGGAGGTCACTAATGTATTTTGGCCCTAAACCATTAAGTACTTTATAAACCAGCAGCAGGATTAAAATCTGTTTTCTGACAGAAAGGCAGCCAGTGTAAGGACCTCAGAACTGGACTGATGTGATCCATTTTCTTGGTTTTGGTGAGGACTGTATCAGCTGCAGTTGTCTGACAGATAGGCAGACCTGTAAAGACACAGAGTAATCAAGACGACTGAAGATAAAATCATGGACAAGTTTTTCCAGGTCCTGCTGGGACATAAATCCTGTAATTCTCGATATGTTCTTCTGGTAATAGTATGCTAATTTTGTAATTGTCTTGATGTGGCTTTTAAAATGTATGTCTGAATCCATCACTATGCCCAGATTTCTTGCTTGGTTTGCAGTTTTGTGTTTTACTGACTTAAGTTGCATGCTGACTCTTAGTCTCTCCTCCTTTGCAATTAAAACAAAAACTTGGTTTTGTCTTCGTCCAGCTGGAGAAAATGTTTGCACATTCACTCATTGACTAAGCAGAGACGCCCAGACTTCCCTCGCCCCAGACACCTCCTCCAGTTCTTCCGGGGGGACCCCGAGGCGTTCCCAAGCCAACCGAGAGACATAGTCTCGCTAGCGTATCCTGGGTCGACCCCGAGGCACATGCCCGGAACACTTCCCTAGGGAGGCGTCCAGGGGGTATCTGGACCTATCTCGACGTGAAAGAGTAGTGGCTCTACTCCGAGCTCCTCCCTGGTGACCGATCTCCTCATCCTATCTCTAAGGGTGTGCCCAGCCACCCTACGGAGGAAGCCCATTTCGACCGCTTGTATCCGGGATCTCGTTCTTTCAGTCATGACCCAAAGCTCATGACCATAGGTGAGGGTAGGAACAAAGATTGACCGGTAGATTGAGAGCCTCGCTTTTCGGCTTAGCTCCTTCTTCACCATGAAGGACCGATACAGCGACCACATTACTGCAGACTTCGCACCGATCGTCAGTTGATCTCACGCTCCGCCAACAAGACCACATCATCAAAGGGCAGCCCTGCCGGAGGCCAACGCACACTGGGAACAGGTCCGATTTCCTGCCGGCAATGCAGGCAATGCCGTTACGAGGAAAATGTGATGATTCAGTTTGGTTTTCAGTTGTAGGATGGTTTGTGTTTGTTTCTGACTGAAAATAGATAGGAGGGACAATCCGAACGCACCCTTTGTTTTCGCTCTACTACTCTGCCAGATAATTCCGTCATGTTCGGTAGAGGCTCCTGAAGCATTCTGTTTACTGAGCTACGTAGTCCTGTTGGATATTTTTTGTGCTACAAGTTATGCGTTTGTACTAACCTGTGTTCACCTGTGTCCACGTTCGCTGTTGTGTCTCAGTTTTCCTCACTGGAGCTTCCTGTGTGACATTGTGGAGTGTATTCTGGCCAGCCAGGTCCCTGCATTCACTGCCTGCTTGTCTTTTCTGTTGAACATTAAACTAGTGTTTGTCTTGTTAGGGTGGTTGCCTGAAAGGCAAACCACACTACTACTATTGCCAATATTCTCCTTATTATTATTATATCCTAAAATGTTGGTGTGCTACTCTTGGCCACACGGTGTGGACACAAATCGAGTGTAAGCAACAAAAATTAACCCCAATATAAAAATGAATGGCCAAAATTCAAATCCCAGAGTGTAACTGCCCAAAAGTTCAGTTTTGGAAACATTTGTAAATCACGATCCTGAAGTCATTGTTGCTCGCATATACAAACAAAATATATCAAAAGAAAGCTCTGAGTGTCCTCTTACTCATAAAGTCCAAAAAAAAAAGAAAAATGTTTCAGTCACCCAGGGGAGGCATTTGTTTGACAGTCCCCCACCACACACACATTGGGCGTGGATCAGGCTTGATTCCATCTTTGGAGATGCGGTGTCCAAAGCAGCTGACCTCTGTAGTGCAGTTTTTGCTGTTCTCTGTGTTAAGCTTGACTCCTCGCTCTCTGGAACATTGTAACATGGCACGTAGATTTTCATCATGCTCTTCTTTGCTTTTGCCACATATAAACTGGTGATTATCACATCATCAATTCGTGATGTTCCAATTCATCGAGTCTTCCTTTCAGATTTACTATTTCCCGTTTTTTTTCTTTGTTCATGATCTTGAGTCTATCCACTTGTTTTTGTAGGCTGTCCACCTGTTCAATTAACTTCAGTATCTGAGATTGCCGCATGGCAATTTTGCCAATCTCATGTTGAATGGTGCTCAGAGATTGCTTAATTTCATCCATCCCTTCATTTACCTTTTGATGGCACTCTACTCTCGAAAAGAATCTTAAAGATCTACTTTTGAACTCCAAACTCCAGGACAAACATCTCAGACAAAATGCAGAGGTAACCTCAGTGTCAGCCATCTTGCCTCAGTGAGTGTTCAGACTCTGCATTTACCAGGAGCATTAAGGAGAACATCTGGAATGATTTTTCCAAATATTTCTAGGTAACGTGACATTTGTGATGCCCCACAACCTCCGCCTTCCTCATTCATGCATTTCCTGCTCTGACCTACACATCAGTGGGGAGGAAGTGTGGAGAACAAGAACGTGAGGGGTACAAAGGAGAAATCCTTCCTGCACATCATACCCTTGTATGCTCATTTGTAAAATCACCACTTGTTATGAATTGGCACCTTGCAGATAACGAGTGATTGATTGATTAAACGTGAGAGACAATAAAAGCTTAGAAGAGAAGCAGAAAATGGTTAGCTTTCTGAGAGAAAACAAAACCGCCTTTCTGTTGGCACTGAAAACAAAATGATTGTCTTGCGTCTTTTTGAGGCTGCTTTGCAACTTTAGCAAACGTATACAGCTGTGTATGTATATTGTGAGTATATCGCTACGATATCTATTTACAGTTAATCTGAGACACCCAAATAAGAGATGATCGAGCAATCCTCAAGGGATTTAATACGATGACACACACATTGCAGGAGAGGGGTATTTATGTTCTGAACATGAAGAAGAGATCTATCTATCTATCTATCTATCTATCTATCTATCTATCTATCTATCTATCTATCTATCTATCTATCTATCTATCTATCTATCTATCTATCTATCTATCTATCTATCTATCTATCTATCTATCTATCTATCTATCTATCTATATATATATATAGATAGATAGATAGATATAAAGCTGTCCTCATTTACCTGCTGTATTGCATAAGGGAATGAGGGATGACCTCACATGTACGTGTATGTACTCTGACTTGCCCCCCTGCAACACATTTTCTGCAACATTCTATAGATGATGATTGTAATCTGAAATAAATGAAAGGGAAAAACACAGGAGTGGGGAGTGTGTATGTGTGTGTGTGTGTGTGTGTGTGTGTGTGTGGGGGGGGGGGGGGGGGGGGGACCAGGACGGAGAGAGAGACAGAGAGCATTATCACCTTGGCCGAGCATCAGGAGTCAGAAAAAAAACAAAAGAGTGGGAGAGAGAGAAAAGAAGGTCCATGGGCAAATTCATCTTCCCCTGCTACAATCAATCTCTGGCCAAAAGAAATACACAATAACTAGGCAGGAAGAGGCCAAGATTAAGTGCCAATTCTGGTGCTAGCCCTTAATAGGCCTACAGCTTGGCTCCAAACAGTCAATTTTAAATAATATTCTTTTTATGAATAGGCTACATTTGCCTCCTCCATTAAATGTATGTACGAATAGGTTTACACTGTATTTTAACGTCTTGGTGGTATGTACAGCCAAATATGAAGGTGGGACGCAGTTTTAAAAGTTAGAGAACCACTAACCACAATCTGAGGAGTCATTCTTTATTTGGAAATATGCAATATTGTACTTGTCGGAGCCAAAATACAATTGATGTCTAAGTATGGATAACACTGAATTAAGTTGGCCTGTGAACGTGCATTTCACTGAGTGAGTTATCAGGATAAAGATTTAGAGAAGAGACTGAAAAGTTTTTATTATTTCTTTATTTTTCGACCAATCCACATCACAAAGCACATTTTTAAAGCGTATTCTTTATCAATGAGAGATTCAATAAAAGTATGTTTGATAATTTACCTTTTTTTGTTTGTTTGCTTGCTTTACATAATGTAACCAGACTTGAAAGTCTAACATGGCATTTCCAAACTTGTTTTCTTCCATGGGACATAGTTTCAGTGACATCACCCACTGGTTTCAGAAGCAGACTTTTGAATCCTGGTAAATGCAATCGCCCTAATGGAAAGCGGGCGGCCGGGCTCCGTTCTCTCCCCACTCCCTCTCCCTGATAACTGCCTCTGTCCACCCTCCTACCTCTATAATAAAGGCAAAAATGCTATTAAAAACTTTTTTTTTTTTTTTTCTAACCAGGCTGTAAATGTTTTACATCTGCTTTAAAAAACGGGCATTTTAAATGGGTGTGTGTTTGATTTCAAGGGCTTGTTGAGCTAAATTCAAGTGGACACTTAAGGAACTGCAGGTTTTAGCACTTCCACATTAGCGTTATTTTCCAACAGTAAGGTTTCCCCTTGTTGTATTGAGATTGCCAGGAAAAAAAACAAAAAAAACAACAAAAACCTGGACATTGCAGATTTCAATCACGTTTTCCAATGTTCCCTTTATGACAATGTTCTGAGTCACCACTTTAACAAAGTTAAACATGTCTCCATTTCCCACAAATGGATATTATCTAGCCCTCAAACATTATTGAATTTGCTTGTGTTTGCATCTGTTTGTTGCCTGCGGAGCAAACATCAGAATGTGAGCTACGTGTTCTTCGATTCTGATTCAAAGATAAAACAGACCCTCAGTCTGAGCTGAATGGATAATCTGTTTATATTACTGCTCCAGGCACTTTCTTTGAATTAGTGCTTTACTCAATAAACACAGCAAAAAGGGAAAAAGTGCCACTTTCTTCTCGACTGTGTTAGTTGGTTGAAAAGACGACATCTGTCAAATGATCCTATTACAAAAAAAACCTCAATACTCTATGGGAACCAAAACCCGCAAATCAAAAGAAAAACACTCCTCATGGAGTAGATATATCAGAAAACTAAACGCATGCACAGTGCATAGTGGACAACTGCGAGACAAACAAGCATTTTTTACACCAGTCTAGTTGTATTTCAGCAGTCCTTCACAGAGAATGGCTCTTTTGAGTGAGCGTTTGACAGATGTCCTTTTTTTCTTTCTCAAACACTGGTCGAGCTGGAGCCTCGCAGGCTTCATCTATTCGATACCACAGCCATGCCAAGACTCTGGCACACAGCTTCACTCTGCATCTGAGATAGCCTTTGTGATGTCTGCAGTTTATGTGACATGAATAAGAAATATCATGCAGCCGACAGAGGACAGCTGAATAGGATGTAAGGTTGTCTGCTTGGACAGGACTAACAACAGACCAGAGGGATATGGGGTGTATTTTTAAACTGAGGTCCTGCCGCTGGCTTTTCCTGTCAAAGCCAGAGGAGGAAAGTACTATCCAACTATCTATACCCGCTCTCCAAACACACACACACACACACACACACACACACACACACACACACACACACACACACCACGCACACACTCTGGGAAAGAGCTGTGCAGCTTTCAGAGCTCAGCATGAGAGCATTTGATATTCATAGAAGGGAAGAGGAGGAGAAAGTGAAACAACAGCGGGACACTGCCTTACGCGTGATATTACATTGTAATTATGATTTGGATGCAGGCACAGAAGCAGGCAAGGAGGAAGCACTGAGGGTGCAGTACAAATGTGCAACAATGTATGCAAACACACAGAAATATGCAGAGCAAAGGTAACATAAAAGTGCACACTCCAGGTAGGAAGCACTTCGAACTTCAAACTGCTTGTGTGTTTTCATCATTTCAGAAGTAATGTGGGATGAGATACTGCCTGGTGCACCTTGCACTGCTTTTGAAAGCAGGAAGATGAGATCCACGAACAGGCTGCATATAGCTATCGACAGCGCCGTTCTGATTGGTTTGTTTACCATCAATATTTGCAGATGCCACTCTTGGCGCCTTTGAGAAAATGGATTTTCCAGCATAAAGCAGAATGTTCAGAAAAAATCATTGGTATTAGCGCTGCCACAGAGCAGGGAGAGACAGATACACACACACACACACACTCACACACACACAAATATATAGTGAGAGACAAATGCTTTACAGCAGGGGTGCATGTCCACACCTGTTAATTTTACTGATATCTACAGACAGAGAGACAGACAGACAGACAGACAGACAGACAGACAGACAGACAGACAGACAGACAGACAGACAGACAGACAGACAGACAGACAGACAGACAGACAGACAGACAGAGAAATAAATTGAGACAGAGATTGTCAACGGCCCAATAATATCCTGAAAGAGTGGGTTGTCTTAAAAATGACACATTCGGAGCGCTTTGTGGTTCACATTGGAAACTTTCCAGCGGCTTTTTGAATTTGATTTGTAAAGCTTCTTTTTTTTTAAATGAAAAACAAAGAGCGAGACTGTCAAGCCGCATAAAAAAACAAGACAGATATTAAAAAAAAATTTTGGACTATCGACTTATAACAAAGAAGAAACACATGCATATGTAAAAATCTAAAATGCCCATTAAGGCATTTTGCACAGATTCCTGAGGGATTGTTTCTATTGAATTAGTAAAGGTTTGGAGGGGAGAGAAAGAAAGAGCTGTCAGACTGCAATGCTGCCATATCTACCCTGCTTCTTTTATCAAAGATAAGTAGTATTGATTTACTTTGAGGCTGTAAAAAGTATTCGTCTTAAGAGCTGACATTTAATAATCTCCACCTAATCCGTGTTTTGCTGGGAGCCTCTTGAGATGCTGGTGAGTCCTCTATTGTTCTCCTGTTCTCTCCTGGTCCTAATGTATATGTAATGAGGGAGACTGACGGCTTTAAGCCTCTGTTGGCTCTTAGCTGTACATACAGAAGACGCCGGTGTGCAGTGTTTATCTGATAACCGATGAAGGGATGCATCAATTCTGGGTGGGAAAATTCACTGTGTCTCAAAAGATTTTTCCTGGGTGTGATTTCTTATTTGATTTTGTATTTCTAGATGACAAAGTCAGTGTGTATGTCTGTGGTACACAGTGCAGGAAATTGAGAGAGAAAGTGCAAATGCTGTTCCCCAAACATCACACTTAAAATTGTTTGATGCTTAAACCAAAGGATCTGTCGGGAGTGTTAGTTAGCGAAATGAAATACAATGTTCCTATCATGTTTTCTTTGTTATAAACACATGACAAAAGCAACATATTTGGATTGTGTTAAACTCTACATCTCAAGAAGGACCTTAATGGGTCGTGAATTATTTCTGCTTCATTCAGACCATAGTGTTCCTCAACTGTGTACTTGTTCTTGCATCAAGAAAAAAAAAAGTCAGAACTTTAATATAAAAATATAATTTAATATAAAAATATTATAATTGTGACCTTATAATAAATATTAACTGATGGTTAGAAATACTCAAAGTTTTAGCTGAAAATGTGTTGAACAAAATAGCTCTGGAATATATTGACATTCAGGTAATTGCTAACAGACAGGGGTTGGTCTCATATCTATTTAGTATCTCTTATTAATTCATCAAAAAAACAAAACAGGCACTATCAACTCTTTCATGTACAGAGGTTTGAGACAAAACATTCAGATCTAAGCCAGATCTCCCAAAGGGAAAGGTAAACAGCTTAACTACCTGTTCATGGACATGACATGCAAAGGTGGCAGTGATATGAAATAAACACAATCTACTTTTGCCCTAAAGAAAGTGTAAGTGCTCATCAAAGAATCCCCTCATCCCAAATGTCTCTATTGATGAGTTACCTAACATAAAGTGTTCAACAGACCCATGTTCTGATTATGCAAGCCAGGCATTTACTGACAACACTGATACTGCCAACCGTACCACACAGCTCCTACTGGCCCCCAACTATACCCAAGATATGCAGACCAATGGGCACCAAGAGCCAATTAAATCCCCAGGGTTGTCAAATAGAAACATCCCTTTGCCAATGTTTCATCCAGTTAGCGCGCCACATAGAGGCGACATTGGAAGGCTGGACAGTGAGCTCTGGCGTCTCCCCATTCATGCCAGCTCTAACTGCCCATCATATCCACTTGTGAAAACGTACTTGTTTAAACTGCTTCTTCTGACGTCTCTTTTAAGTTCTTTCACAAACTGTTCACACACTCCAAGGTCTCCCAGTAAAGAGACAGCTGACCACGCAAACAACCCCTTACATCCAACTTCTACTGGAAAAAACCCAAACTTTCAATCCTAATATTATTTGTTTTGTAGTATAAATATATAAGATGCACAAACAATTACCCTGAAAGTAGCCTATATGATTAAGTCTTAACAGTTGCAGAGGTCAACACGTTTTATTTGAGCAGTGAATTCATTTACTAGCTGAATAAAAGACCTCTGTGACACGACACCAGAGAGTTATCACTTGACTCGTTTCCTCAGCGCTACAAAGCACTTAAGCATCATTTAACACATTGATTAGGTTTTATGGTTCCCAAATTTACAGTTTTGGGTCACTCTTTCATCTTTAATTAGCATTGTTTCCAGCAGCAGCTGCAGCAGCAGCAGTAGTCTTCTCCAGTGAAAAAAGCTAAAAAAGACCCACTGTACAGCTAGCGCACAGCAAGATAGAGAAATTAGCAACAAGCTTGGCATGATGGAGAAGTGAGCATCCATCCATCTTGATATTTCCTCCAGGAGTCAGAGACCAAATAGATCTTAAAAGAGATGTATTTTTTTAGAAGGATGACCCTAATGAAGACAAGCATTGACTGTATATCTTTTTGATATAAATATCGGATATCCAACTGGGGCATATTTTTATTTTATGTTTTATTTAACTCTTTATTTAACCAGGTTGGTCCCATTGATATTAAAAATGTCCTTTTCAAGGGAGACCTGGCCAAGACAGGAAGCAGCAAAAAAACAAAGTTACAGACAAAGACAGACAAAGTGCAATTTACAAGACACTAAATGTTGGATTGAAATAGAACCATCTATGTGTCAAAACTGAGAGTCATTTGTTCAAATGGTTGAGCTAACACATCAGCATCCTATAGTTGACTTCCATGACTTGACAATGTTGCCCATATTTACTATGGATTCTCCAATTAAAGTTAGCTCCAATGGGTACATTGAGCCCCATAGGCCATTTTTGATATCATATGAGCCCAATGTAGTCTTCTTTGGTTATTGTTCAAAAAGAAGGTTGTCTATAACATCTCTCTGCAACACGATGCAAAAAAACTAGATGAGACTGTCAACACTCCAACACAAAGGGGAAAGGAAAGAAAGCCCTGAATGCGGCTCAGTGTGCGTTTGTGCACATCATACTACAACTGCAAGACCTGACGAATGGCTTCTCTGTGGGGACTGTAAATTCCAGGCCTGGCTGCTGTCCATTAGCAAAGCATTGCTTTCTCCCAACTGCCCTCAGTACCCAGCATCTCAGTGGAGGTGCTCTAAAACACAACACACCAAATGAGATGTGACTTGTGCAGCCATACTGTTCTATTTATACGGGATGGGACGACATTGAGGGAGAGATGCAAAAAAGCGGTCACCTGCAGCTTGATGAGGTCTGGTGGCTCTCCAAGCCCACTGAGGAGTCTGTGTAATTTTCACCCTCACATCCGAGGGTGTAAGGAAGCGTTATCCCCCCTTCAAATGCCCCTTCCCCCCTCCCTCTGCCAGCCTCGCCCACCTTCCCCCTAAAGGCAAAGAAAAACAGTAGATAATTACCTGGTGTGAAATTTCCTCACAGTCGGTGTTTTCACCACACGATGTGTGGGTGTCACAGAACTCATACTTGACTGCAGCCTTGAGGACACGCAACACGGCAACTGTGTTGATGCTTGTGTTGGAGGTGCTCTCTCCGGGATAAAGGAGCAATTCTAAAAATAATGCTTTTCTGTGTTCAATTTGTTTAAAAAGACATCATGTAAAAGCCCTGAACATGTTTTAATAATTACATCCGCATAGTAAAAGTGGTGTGGAGCTCTGGCTCTAACTAAGTGAAGAAGATACATGGATAAAATCAAACACTTTCACTCCCACTCTCAAACAGAGCAATAAAAGCTAATTATCAATTTTCTTAGAAAATGAAACACTCCAGAGCTCTCTTACCGTACGCTTTCTTACTGCAGAAATAAAAACAGAAATGAGCACAAACCTTCTGAGACCTCGAAACCATTGAAGAAAATACTAACACAATGTTGAAGCTATCATGAAATTCAGAATATATAGGCAGTATTATTACAGGTTGAACATTTGAGAAGACGTAGTAATGAGTGAATGACTTGTTTTCAATGTCTTTCAAGGCAGTGTCTTGTACAGCACAAATTCCTTCCTGTTCAAAGTTGTTTTTCCTTTTGTTACTTTTTAAACTCATTTGCATTCATTTCATAACGTTGAAAATTCTGGTTCTTTAAAGGAGCACTCACTGAAAAATCCTTACACCCTCTTGACCACAACAGAATCCATATAGTCTACCATGAGCAAACAGTGGAAAATGTAAGATGTAAAGAAGTTAAGCAAAAAAAATGAGCAAGAACTGGCAAAAAAGCAGAAATTGCCAATTTTTATTTTAAATCATACAGGAAAGACAAAGTGTATACTGGTTTCTCTTTTTCTCTGTTTTGCTGCAGGGCATGCCTGAGAAAAACGGACCATATCTTGTCTGCAAAAACAAAGCATTATTAAAAACTTATATATTTTTGGTGTTGACTCTGATTATATCTATAAATTACAATTACCACAAGGACATGTCACATCGTTGTCTTTTTTTTAATATTCAAATCATTTTACAAAGGAAATTCTCTCGTGAAAAACGTATTGACATCAGTGGGAATTTCTCTGTGCGTTTTAAAATTGCAATCTCTTATCTGAAGATGACAAGCCCCTCCCCACACATGGGTTAAATCTCCATCACTCAGGCCTCATTTAGTCCATGCCCTTGTGACATCAATAAATGCCAAATATGGGGAAAAGGCAGGGGTAGGGGAATGGTGGTGATGTTTAGAGGGGTATGGGTTTGTTGTTTCAGATCAAGGCTGCTGCAGGATTAATGATCAGAGCTGCAGACTTGGCTTTTGCTTGCATCACGTAATCAATGGCGTTGAGAAAGGCAGACGTGCCGGGCCTGGCCGAGAGATGCGAGAGCCGAGACGAAACTCCTCTCATTTCTCAACAAGACAGAGGGCCCCTCGCTGCCAAACAGACAAGGTGAAACACTGTGGGAACCCTGGTTGAATGGCAAGGGCTTTTATGCAGTTTAATGATTTTATTAATCTGATGAGTCAAACGCTCATGTCTCAGGTTCCAGTGATGTGTCATTCTTCTTAAGTGGCTGGTTTCACCATGGTGTTTTGTCCTTGACTAGGCTTGGGTTGAAAAGTGAACAAACTGGAAAATAAGAAAATAATACTTCCAGCTTGGCACAGAAATAAAAAAGAAGCTGTGTTACAAAGAAATCACGGCACTAAAACAGCAGCTCTATTGCTAAAAAAGGGACAGGGGTTATCCAGTAAAACCAAAGCACATTTATAAATATGCCCGCTCTGTTGTGAGTGAGTTGTTACAAAGCACATTTTCACCACAGCCAAGATTCTTGTTTTTCTTCTTTCAAAGACACAACGGATCTGATTGACATGTTGGTTTGTTCCAGATGTTTAATTGTATTTTCAAAGCTCTCTCGGGGATCAGGAGGTTGACTAGTTGTTGTGTTTATCATGTTGCGCTGCTTTCTTACTTGCCTTTGATCCGACTTCTTATGCTCTTGAACAAATGTCTGCTTTCATTTAGCAAATGCACCCTGCTTTCTAATTGAGGCTAAAAATGTTCCTGTGCAGCTGCAGGGACTTTTTTTCCCCTTCATCATTAGAAGTCAGCACCACTATGAGATGCCTCGAATCAGAAGTAAAGGGTCACCATGATGACATTTTAATGCTGCATGTTGATGCCTGAGAGAGAAACGCTATAGCAGAGAGAGAAGGACTGTGTTCTAATAGCATGTGCAACTAAACACACCATAGCTCCCTGCTTATTAATAAGTATATATAAGAGACTAACATGTAAAAGCAACTTCTGAGAATTTAAAAAATATTTTGGTGATTCTTTTACTGTTTTAGATCATTGTTATTAAGGACATTTTTTCATGAAAATATAATCCCAATGGATGTTATTTCCAACAAACAACAATTTAAATGCTGTTTTAAATTATAATACATTTTCATTTAAAGTAGTAAGCAATATGTAACTTTCCTGCTTTAAAACAGTATTTTCAAAGTAAATGTTAGTATAATAACTTTCAACAGGGGGAATGTTGTCCATCCTTTTCTCACAGAGCCTCTCATTACTCTCATACTATAGCCTTCAGTCAAAAAGTAGCCTTTTTGCCTGTCACTGAACTGTTTGATGCAATGCCTGTGGCTCATAGACAAAAGAGGACAGTGATGGATGGAGCTAAGAAGAGAGAGGGACCGAGCAAGAAACTGGACTAGAGGAAATATTGAAAAGGGTTTAAATGTCCCATATTCAGCCTTTTCTGGTTTTAGATGCTCATTCGTGTATTTTCCACTTGTGCATGTTTAGACAAATCGATTTGCAAAAATTCAAATTCTGCAGAAACAGTTGCAATAGCCGCATGAAACGCTCGGTCCCTATTGATCCAAGACCATACACGGTGTGTGTGTGTGTGTGTGTGTGTGTGTGTGTGTGCACATTGGAGGGCATGGCTGGCTGAGTTGGGTCTCTGTCACTAGGAACACCTGGTTATCTTTATGTAATCACTCCTGCCATAAAAACCTGTTCAAGACACCACTCCTGTGCCAGATTATCCCTTTACAGCTAACACTCTGGGTCATTTCTTGTCTCGTGTTATCTTAAACTTGCAGGGATTTTGTTTGAGTGTATAAATTATGGAGTTACGAGGCAGATGGCTTAGCGGCTAGCTGACAACACATGTGCAGAGACTGTAGTCCTCCAATTGGGCGGATCGAGTTCAAGACCGACCTGTTGCTCCTTTTCTGCATGTCATTCACCACTCTCTCACAATTTTCTATTCTATTCACTGTCCTATAAAATGAAGGACAACCCCCAAAATGAAATAAAAGTCTTTTGTTGTAATTTGCAACCTACCTGTCTCACCACCCACCAAGCTTCTGAATGATCTCACAGCCCGAGGGTTTCTCATGGTAAAAACTTGCCGACTTGCCAACATTTCTTTAACCTTTTTTCATGAACTAAAATTTACATTAAACAACTTAAAAACATCTTTGTCTCTGTCTCTGCATCTTGGGGTCCAAACTCAAGAACTCTACAAACTTCACATTTTTAGATCTAAGAGGAGTATAATGTTTAACCTTTATTTACATTGTTTATTTAAGTTTTGCAATCTACAAAATAATCTTCAGGATTATGCAAATTCAGTTTAGCAAAGTGTCCTTCAAAATGTACATGATGAAGTGAATGGAATGCATTGAAGCCCATTGCAAGATATGAGAAACTGAAGGTACAATTAGAGAGATGAAGATTGGACTTTTGATGAAAACAATGTCATCCTGTGTCTTCTGAATAGTGGGTAACTTTCTAGCTCACATCTGACATAATTGTATTTCTCTGAATACATCTAGTGGGTCAAAATGCTGTGCCATCCTACCAAAGAATTGTATTTATTGATTTAATATGCAAGGACAAGTATAACGTCAATATAGACACAAACAGTAAAGTATTTTTTAAGCTAGTTTGCCAATTTTCTTGTACCTTCTAAACACTTTCATAGACACATAAGTCAGACGATTTATGAGAAATAAGATATTTATCATAACTTGAGAAAGATTTTATCAGTGGATACGTGTCATGAAGTATAACCATACATTACTGATCTTCAGTCGTAAACAAGTTGGCCTTCCGAATGAGAGGAAATCAGCTTCTATTTAAGAGCCCATTGGAGTGGAGTGTTTTAAGCATGAGCTACACTGAACAGCTCATTGAAAATACCTTGTTGCTCTACAATGGTACATATTGTTTGACAATAACTCTATGTATACAAATAAACTTAGAAGTCTCTGGTGTCCCTTATGGTTGTTTATCTATCCGGCAAACTGAACCCCAATGTTTAGGGGGGCCAGAATACCTTAAATGTAATGAATTCTAGTGACACTGTTGATGTCAAATCTTTAATTTTATGTCAAATACTTAATTTTTTTTCCTAATAGTCATAGTCAAGGTTTGCTTTTTGTGTTAAAGGCATGTTTTTAAAGAGAAAAATAAAAATATACTTTACAGAATGTGTTAAATAACCTAGAGTGCTTTGTTGCACAAAATCCTCCTTCATAGCTAAAGCTTGACTGTTGGATCAATAGAGAGATGTCAAACAAGAATGATGCACTTCAGCCATCTCTCTCATACTTTAAATTGTTCAGTTCCCCTCCATTAGTGCTTCAGTAGCTGTTATATTTCATACACGAAGGTTGTCATTCCACTTTTTCGGTTTTTCAACCTCTACTAAATCCATAACTCAGTCCAGAATTGGCAACTGCAGTACAGAAGGTCAATCTAACAAAATCCTTTCAACCTTAACTTGTTCTTATCATACAGCCAGCTGCCTGCGAGGTGGGTCACAGTCATGATGAAACAGCCATTAGCTGGAGCTGCCTGACCCCCACAAAGGAAAACTGTCACAAACTAAGTTCTCTGGAGTATCCAGCCTCCAAAAACGCATGATCAATCGAGCTGACTCAAGAGTTTCTACGAGTGCGATTCTCAGTCAAGAGTGTCAGCGCGTGATTACACCTCCATCTATCATTGTGATGGGACTAAGTATTGGCTCCTGGTGACAGACTCTGAGGAATAGGACTCGACTTGAAGACAGACTTCACAGACTCACTAGATCAGCAGTCTGGGGCGTTCACGAGAGACGACAGGCGCGCAGCTTTTTCCTTATCCTCTCAACAACTTCTTAATTTATTGTCCAGGGCATACTTTCTTCTCGGAGAGCTCTAAGGCTGCTCTCTCTTGTCCATCCATGCCATGAACTCTCAATGCCCTCCTTGTCTGATGGGCTGTGAAACAAAGAGGAAGTGTTAAAGGTACAGGGAACAGACAACAGCAGGTGAAGTTCAGTCCATCTGAACAGCTGCTTTAAAACAGATTGCTAAAAGGGTTCCACTGTATGGGAGTTTAAATTGCGTAACTAGATATTCCCGTAAAGCACTTATTAATTGCAAAACCTTTTTATTACCTGCTGCAGATGGCACTTTGTTTTTCTCTTAAGAGGAATACAGAAAGCTTTCTGAAGAGGCAGACGAGACGTAAACTCCCCCAGAAGAATTGACGCTCATCAAATTAAAGGCTCCTCAGTAGTCTATTGTTACAATTAGAAGTTAGTGAAGCTATGCCTTACATATCGGCAGCTGTTGTCTATTTTCCTTTAATTTGTTGTAATTTGGAAGAAATCGACTTAATGCCTCGTCCGACAAGAACACGTTTTACTGATATGGATTGTCGTAAGGCGAGCTTAATTGATGCTGAGCGTTGCAGTAGAATTCTCAATGAAAAGGCGATGAAACAAGTGAATGCTTGACAACCTACTACGCTGGAACTGCTCCTCTTCTTCTCCCCGATCATGTTATTGGAGAAATAGTGACTTAAGAGGCGCGACGCATGCTTGGCCACAGTTATTTTCTTGTCTCCTCAGTCAGCGCTGTCTGTCACTGTAGTGAGGTGTGTGCTTGTCAAAACCACTGATTGCATGGTGACTTCATTTGAATAGTACAGGCCAAGAAAAAAAGGGCCCTATACTCCAGTCTTAACCTTTATATATTTCTTTTTTGTCTGATGAAATTACATGTTTCACTGAATCTTAATTGCTTTTTTGTGAACCTGCTTATGTGATCTGATTTGCAATTTTCAGTGGGAATTCTATTGTATTACTTGGAATATCAAGCAAAGTCAGAAAGGGCAACAGGCTTCTCCCTATTTGCTCTTGCACTTTTAACGACATGACACATAGTCCAAAGAATTCAAAGATTATAATTTTCAGAAAAGACAAGTTCAATTGTTCCTAACTCAAATGACTGAAATGCGGAACAATATGTCCACATACACAACAGTCCCAGGTGAGGGTGTAATGAATATAGGTCCTCATCTCCAGTGATCATCTGCTGTGAGATTGGCGCTTAAAATGCATAATCAGCTGTAATTAATCGAACAAAGTGATTAATCACGTTTAGCTCCCTCTCTGTTTGCATGCAACCTGTCATAATCAATTATTTGTGGGATAAATCGGGCCTCTGGAGAAAGGGGTGGCAGGAGTGGAGCAGGGAGCCTGATGAAGACTGATGACAGCCCCAAACATGGGACATGACAGTGGGAACATGCTGGAGATTGAATCTGTAACCCTCAAAGCACATCATAAATTATCCCTCTCAGAATAAAATGATTGATTTGCATCGCTCCCCGCTGCACCTGGAATTGCTGTCCTTCACAGGAACAAACCAGGTGGGAGAACACGACATGACGGCTTGGATTATAAAATAATGTTGGAATAGAAAACACTATAAAATGTGTGATGTGAGGCTGGCATTCAGAAATTTCTTTTCAAGCAGGTGGATACTTCTAGAAGCTGGAAGTCAGACTACTAAACAAAGTGTGCAAGTCTGAGAAATACTCTTACCTTCAAACAATAACCTACTGCAAATTCACTTCTTATACTTGACCAGAAATTGCTCACGCTCACAAGGTGAGTCCTTCTTTTTGTCAAAGCCTCCTGCTTATTTAAACTCTTGAAAGGGTGCCAGCGAGCAATGTGTCACACTGGTCTTATGCTGCTTATTTTGATGTGTGAAAATAAAAGATTGGTGTGAATGTGGTGGCTCTGTTTTGCACATACATTACAGGCATTGTGTGAAGAACAGGTGTGACACGACAAACCCATCATCATTCCTGAATAGCAGGCTTGGCTTGAGTGTTTTCTACAAAATATAGCGTCAAATTTGTAATATTGTTGATGAAATACTTGTAGTTGAAGGTGTTGCTGCCTGAATAACTGTTTTGATTTTTTTTAAGCAGTTGAGGTTTGATCCTTTATGTTTACTTTCTGAATATTTAACCAAGACTACCAATTCCCATAACCCTTAAAACAAACTGAATGAAACTGACCCTTTTTGATGCACTGATGACAGGTGTAAATGATCTCTGTGAGCCTCTTGGAAGGAACTGAACTTTTGTAATAATACTACTTCAGCTAATTCGACAGAACCATCATTCAAAATTGCTTATATGGTTTTTAGAACAAATGGAGCTCAGTGGAAGTTGAAGCAGGAAGACTGGCTTTATTCTCTCACACACTTTTTCAATTTTCTTCATTTAACTTCTCTGGGGCGGTGGGGAGTCCTTGCCCCAGATCGATAAACTTGGCATCCCAACAGAGGGGTACCAAAAAGTAGAATGGTCCCATTCTACTTTCAAAAGATCCCAAATGGTCGGTAATTGGGGGATCTTTCCCGGCTTTAGTCTATTAAAATGCTGCAAAATGCATGCCATACCGAGACGAACCGAACTGAACCGCTTGGTGGAAATGGGGCTTTAGACTATGTTCAAACTTCAAGCCTTATTGCTTATTTAGATTTTTTTCAATTGAACTCATTGATGCAGTTTACAAGCTGAATTTCCAGGAACTTTAACACTGTGAACTTTACAGGAGGGAAATAAAAACATTGCCTGTCTCTGAGTATGACGAAGTGAAGGTCTGGACAAGTCCGGACAGAAGCCTTGCGTTGGCAAAGCCATGTTAGCAGGTCAGCACTCAAGGCACTACCACACTGTCAAGACTGTCATCTGGTATCAGTACTTGCGTCTCTCTCACACACTTCAAAGCAAGCCCTTACATAGAGTCTGGACCATACACACACACACACACACACACACACACACACACACACACGCACATGCACACACACACACACACAGTATAACACAGTCCTGTTGAGATATAGAAACATGCAGTAAACACACATACACACAAAACTCAGAATACAAAGAGGATTGTTGCGGCTGAAAAATCCAGGGGGTTCATGGGTAGTTATGGCAGGTGACAGAGTGTGCTGCGAGCTCAGACAAATGGAGTCTGGCAGCTTCACCTCAGAAAGACTTGCGGCTGTTTTTTTTATTTCCCCCTCTTTTTCCTTTTTTGTGTTTTATTACAGCCTGACTGACTGCTTCTGCCTTTTACCAAACACCCATTGTTTACCTCTGTTCTGTTCAGTCTCACCTCAGATGACAAGCCATCCATGGAGAGCCCCCTTTTTTCATTCTCTCTCTTATTCCCTCCTTCCTTCCCTCCTCCCACCCTTTCTGTTCCCTTTCTTCCTTGCTTTTCGCACTGTTCCTTTTGGAGCCTTTATTCCATCACGATAAATGAATCTTAAACTGAGACGGTGTCAGCCTTTCTCCCGTGGAGGTTGATAGTTTTATAATTAAGTCTGGCAAAGCTCTACTATGAACCCGGGGGAACAATCATGTGACTGTGAATAATATCTGTCCATATCACCCTCAGCTAATCCGGACATGTGTTTCGATCAAGATGAAATACTAACTGGGATTACTGAAGAAATGTAATGCATTAGGAATGTGGCTGATGTTAAGTCACAGATGAAACAAAGTTTGCTATGTGACATTGTGAGCTGCTAAATTAAACCATGTAATCAAAAGCAATGTCTCCTACATAAGATATTATGATTTCAAAGTAATTCATTCAAACCTAGTGTAAAAAATGCATCAACAACATTGAAATCATGTCCCCTTTTCTTTACTTCCCTCTTATTCCCCTTCTTGGCTCATGCAGTCATGAGAGATGGATGCTTACCAATAAATCTGGTCCCACTCAATGTTTCTGCCTGTTTAAAGACATTTTATGCCACCGTTACCAAGTTCTTGCTCATAATGTTTGGTGTCTGAGTCAGTTAATCCTGAAATTAGGAAAAGACTGGGTTTTCTGTTCCAGAAAGAGATGAAGGGGCTGCATGATTCTGCAGGGAATGAGATCCTACATTTACTTCAGAAGGTGTTAATTGAATTAGGACTAATTTGTTAACGAATCGGGATGAACAGGATAAAGGTAAGTGGACATTTAGACTATGTGTCTGAAGCTCTATGATGGGGGTAAAGCTAATACACTTACAAATAAATACTGAATGAAGTAGGCCTATAGCCTACTTTGTTCAATATGTCAAATATGAATAAAATACCACCATGAGCCTAGTTTGTTATTAGCCTATATTTCATTCTTTAAAGTCCCTCTTCTCCCACTGGATTGCATCTTAATGAAAATAAATTTGGGGTTTAACATCATTCCACCAGTATTGACCAGCAATAGGCCTATTATAATTGTGATCAAATATTAATTGAATAAACTAGGCTATACTGACAAGAGCAGTTCTTTTTTAAATTTTTTCCATTGCTGTTGCAGCACTATTATTTTTTTTTCCATCTTAAAAACTGTTCATATTCACATTATGTCCACATGAAGATGTAGGTCTAGGCTCTATTTCGAGAGTGTTAAAGTACGTGGTGAATCGTAGTAACGGGGCTCCACAAACGTTGGCTTTTTATAGTCGTGGTGCACGCACTGAACTGTGAACTTACTCAGAGTTGATTTAATTCAAGTCATCTGATCTTGAACCAGAAACTTAGAGTTTACATTGACTCATAAAATAAATAAATTTGTTTTAAATGAAATATTAAACATATTGATTTTGCTTAAATATAAAAGCAAGGTACTTAACTTTTGTTAGTATTCAAATCATTGGTAAAATGTCTGCTTATATGTTTCTTCTTTTCACCCAGCTGTCAAACAAATTTTCTCTCGGGGACAGTAAAGCTGAAGTTGAAGTTGCCTTTAAAAATGTATACACAGTTTTTCTCGCATTGCAGAGGCAAGCAGAAAGAGCACTTAGAGGAATGACTCTGTCTGGATAAATTCACAGCAGACACAGACACTGATTCCTTGTGAAATGAGTGACCCGTTTGTAATTATATTGTATGATGAAGTATGTTTTTAAGACGGTTTAACAAAATGAAATGATTAAAGGCATCAAGTGTATGGATATTGTCAGAGATAAAAATGTGCAGGGTCACACCTCTTTGAAGTAATGTCTCTTAAGCTGCTCATTTACACCTGCTATTAAAATGTTATCTTTACCGAGACTTCTTATCTGGAAATAAATGATGCTGAACCCCACTGTGCATTTACACTGAATTTTTCAAATGTATTTCTGTTATTGATTTCTGATGTTAAACACAGAAACCTGCAGCCAGAGGTCAGGGCACAATGAAGACCTCCTGAACTCATAATAGTTATAATTGTTATTAAAAAATTTCAAGTCTCTCTCTTGACTTATATACACTTTGTAATTGAGGTATTTTTATTAAATACTGTAGTACGGCCAATAGGAAACGATACGTGTCCAATCGCTTCAGAGTGTGTTTAGGATTCTCCCCAGCACAGCCACAGAGAGGAAACAAGAAACTGGACGTCGAAGTCAAAAGGTCACGATCCTTCACGCGGTGTCGCTCACGGGCAGCTAGGACACTTAAATAGGAGACAATAAATCAAGCTAATTTTATAGCTGACATTTGCGACACATGCTGTTAGGACTGGCTGCAAGAATCACACTGGGTCATGTGTGCGCATACTTTCAACTGATGCTTTTGGAAACCTATTTCAAAATAACTTACAGTAAATTTTAAAGTACTGCATTTTAGAATCATCCTTAGAAAGTGTTCAACAGACTCCTCTTTAATTTCAGATCAATTGTTGTACCAGTTTGAGCTTTTCAAGACAAAATTGCTTCACAGGGAATTTAAACCATTTGTTAACTGCCAACTTTGAGCGGCATCAGGTAACAGATCCTCTAACCAGTCCCACGATAATGGGGTTTTGTGCTTCTGTCAGAAATAATCTTGATCCCTGAGCAGGCTGATGCCAGATTAACCTTCAGTTTGATTGATTCATTGCTCGCTTGCTGTAAATGTATCAGTCCTAAATATACAGGTGTATGATTCTAGCTCTAACCATGGCTACATCCCTAACAGCTAACACCAGAGGGGAAATACATTGAGATATAAGGCCATGCAGCAACACATCATTAAGTCCTGTGAAGGCCAGTGAACATGTAATGTCACTGAACTTCGACAAGTCTATTGATTTGTAGTAAGCCTTTGGACAAACAAGCCATTCTTTGAGTTGTCAGCATACCGATAAACATATGCAAGTCATTATTGACAGACCCTGACATTATTGATCTGAAGAAGTTTCACTTTCAGCCACAAATCCCTCTCAGGGCAAAGTCATCTCTGCAAGGAATATTCAACAGACACCTCTGCAGGTTTGGTATTTGTTGGAAATGTTATATTTTTGAAGGTGCATTTGTGTTTGCTGTTGTCATTTCATGAAGCAGCATTGCTTTGTATTGCAGCACTGTTGGAAAATGTCCTGTTGTGATTGACTGTCTTTGAAAAAGAAAGTAATGAGTCAATTCTGGTCGTTTTAAAACTAGTATCTTTCAGTTTACCATTTACCTGCATAAATTGATTTATTGGCAATTTTACCCAACATAGCAAAAACTGTGTTCATATGAACAAGTTGGCAGTTTACTTGTTTTTAAAACTCTAATGAATCATCATCCTAAATTCATATTCATACCCCTCCCACTTCAAACCCCCAAACTCCTCAAACCCATACTCCTGATGGACATATCCTCTCTGGTTTTATACTCCATATTGTCTCTTCTGCAGTTAAGAACGGATGTTTTCACCTGAGCTACTTGGTGATTAGATGGGTTTTCCAATTTAAGAACTAAAAAATGAAGCCAAACACTTTGTCTACTGAATGTAGGCTCTAAAGGGAAGTCATTCCCCATAGACCTCTGAGATTTATGTTATGTTAAACATGAGTTGCTATCCTGTACATACAGGTTTTGGCCTCTATTACTGATTCCTTATGACAACTCTTCAGGGGTTGAAATGAAGCCTAACTTTTCATTAGAGTGTTTAACGCACAGTAGGTACATTCTGCCACCAAGGGGCTTTAAATCAATACAAAAACAGAAAATGACGTAAAAATGAACTTTGCGTTGACAGTAGTGAAGACGAACAGGTGAAACCGACCTGAGGAAAAGAATGTGTTTATCAACAATGTATGGCAGTATAATCTGACATTACGTTTTTATCACAGTGGCACAGACAGCAACAGTACTGCAGCTTTCAGTAACAGTTCTCACTACCTTATGTCGTGGTCTTTGGCGTAACATCTGGTGTTTTCTTGGCAAAGATAAACATGTAGTGTCTATCATGATTTGTCTTTAAATAAATACAACTTTTAAGGGTTGTATTTATTCTTTGTTTGTTGACACCTTTTGGGGATTGAAAGATAATGTCCAGTATTGACTGTAAACTGCATGTAGGTATCTTCGCTTGCTTGCAAACGAGACATAAAGCTAAAAATATTATTAAGCCACAGCCATAGAAACCTGCCTTGTAACAAGAAATTAGAAGGCGACATCCAAAATGCCAAATCTTAACAGTCCACAACTCTATTTGTATTGCAACAGTAGCAACAATCTGATGTTTAGACTGAACTTTTTTTTGTGTTTGAACAGAGCTGAACACAACATGGAATAAGAAATACTCCCATACAACATCCCATGTGCTGGTATTATGTCAGTGGTGCCTTTCCAACATGTTTTTTGATCTAACTTTCCTCTCTATAGGCCATGATGTGTAATATCCTGCTGACACAGTGGGCCAAGACCAAAATTATTATTTTTTTGTACAAGACCAACAAGCAGTTGTCAAGAAATACACTATGCCGCGTAAGATCTTACATTGTTCTGTGCTGTATAGGGAATATCCTCTAAGGGGATACTCATGGAGAAGTATTGCTTGTCAGGATATTTTGAAAAATCCAGAGCAGGTGTGTGAGGCAGCGATCACATCTGAGACTAATATGTTATTCAGGCAGTCTCATTTAAGATAAGAATATTTTGCCTGGTCCCCGTCTGCACACAGATTGAGAGACCGCTCCTGAGATGCTCAGACATTCTGGGCAATTATCTGGTAATGATAGTGACCGTCACACACCTGCTGATAGTCAGAGCCGAGTGCTGTAAAGCTTTACAAGGTAAAGTTAATAGAATGTTATTTTGTCTTTAGTCCTCTTGGTTGTTCTGCCCTTTAAAGAGCTGTGTAAAACATTGAGCTGAAATGCGTGGGTCTCCAGAGTACTTTCTTACAGGGTCATTAAAGTCACTTAATATGCACATTTAGTTATAAAAAAAAATTCGATCAGCCACGTCCACTGACTGGTAACCTTGGAAACTTTTAAAATCAAGTGTTAATCTGCATAAAACGTTGAACATGTGGACATTGATCCTTTTATTACTCTTTTAACTCCAAGAAAGCTCACTCAGACGATCCACTCATCAAGTGCTTTCAATATAAATCAGTACAGAAGATTCAAGATTGTCTTTATTATCCATGTGAGAGGGCCATTTGTTTTGCAGTCAGCAGTAAAACCTTACATACATAAAGCCAACAAGTACAACATGAATAAGGACACTAATAAGTTTAAGTCTAATACAGTAGATTCAAAATGACAAAGCAACACAATTAGTCATTTAAAAAAAGAGAAGGCATTTTGAAAATGTGAGAGCTTAAAATCCCTCTTAATACAGTTCTTACTAAGATAATCTTTGGTTACATCAGATAGTCGATCTTTTTCTGACTTTGTTTGAAAGGGGGGGTATTCAGCTAAAAATTTGCCTGATAATCTTTTAGTGTGAACCCCATTCAAGTCTCTTTGTCCTACATGTTGGCAGGCTTAATCCACAGTTGGACAGAATTAAACTTTTTGGACAAAGGATGAGTGTGAGCAGCCAGGACTGAATGAGCCTTTTTCAATATCCTTATCTCATTCAGGTGTGTTAGTTCAAAGAGGGATGAACCTGCCATCTTGCCCTGCAATTTAACAATTCCCTGCATTCTATGTAATCCCTAATACTGAGTGACTCGTACCAAGTGAGTATGCAGAAAGAAAAGAAAAATAAACTATTCAATGAAACCAGAATAACATATCTTTACTAATGTAAATGTTATATTTAAAAGTAATGTTGTTTACGAGAACTTCTGGCATGGAAACATGACCATATATGGTAGCTCAGCACTGCATTGTATTTTATCACACACCTGATGACACCATGGAGCTGGCAAAAGGTTTGTTTCAGAATTCATAAGAAGTAATTCAGCCTTTATGCGTGCAGTGAATCTTCTTTTTAAAAGTGTCATCAACATTAAACATCTGAAGCTTCCTGAAAAGTATATGAGCTGGTGGGCTCTTTACTCACAGCATCAGTGAGATTTGGGGCAAAAAAGTTATTGTGTTTTGACTTAGCATTTGTCAGTGCCAGTTATTACATTTTGGCTAGTTGTTACATTTGGGGCTCAAACAAGGCTCAAAGGTCAGTTTAGATAGATAGATAGATAGATAGATAGATGGATGGATGGATGGATGGATGGATGGATGGATGGATGGATGGATGGATGGATGGATGGATGGATGGATGGATGGATGGATGGATGGATGGATGGATGGATGGATGGATGGATGGATGGATGGATGGATGGATGGATGGATGGATGGATGGATGGATGGATGGATGGATGGATGGATGGATGGATGGATGGATGGATGGATGGATGGATGGATGGATGGATGGATAGATAGATAGATACTTTATTGATCCCGAGGGAAATTCAAGTTTAGCATTGATGATATGTACTCACAGTATACTGATGCTGCCTGACCAACCTTATTATGTACAACAACAAGGGGAGATACCAGAAGGAATTTTCCTAAAATCCACTTACTTTTCTTTTGTCTTGAAGACATTAAAATCCAAGATGCAGACTTTAAACAATACCAAACCCACACTGTCACTAAACGGTGCAGAGGCTCTATCTAAACCTTGGAATCTGAAAATATATTGTTAACAGTAAATGTGAATAATTGGCAAAAATTAAAAACGTGTGAAGCTAACATCTCAGTCTCAAATGTTTGCCACTGAAGAGAATATACATGTTTGTTTTTTTTGTTTTTTTTTATCACTTACAGTTTTTAAGGCGTTTTCATTTTTCATGAACACTTTTTTTTTTTTTTAAACTGACAAGTGCAGCTTCGTGTAACTGTCTCCATTAACCTGCTATGTCCTAGAGCAGATTTCAGAGTTCATTCAAAAGGTCTCAGCTTCAGAATCTGAGCCGTTCTGAGGGTTGGAAAAATAACCGAGAGCAGCTCATGCCATTTCAGCTTGAGATTTCTCACTGACTCACACTCAGCTGCCAACAGTTGCTGTGGGGACAATGGCCATGAACGTTCTTTTTCCTTTTGCTGTCAGCAAAAAGAAGAACGCTAATGTCAGAATTTAAAAACTGGAAGGAAGCAATATTTTCATCTCCTTTAATGTTTCCCCAAAGCTGTACAAACCTGTTCAATTCTCCAGGGGAAAAGAAACTGCGGCATCTCTCTTTCCAGCAAAACACTTTTGAATCACAAGGGAGTTCTGTTACAATAAACGTGCAGTGTCCAATATTTGGCTCGTTTACCTTTTACTATTTATATCAGCTTTTTGATTTCCCCACAGATCCAACAGTGACAATACACTAAAGCTGCATCTTATCTATCTTTCTTGGTGGTCATCCAGCAAACCACCCACTGACAGGAGAATTGTATTTAATCTCAGACCTTTTTATGCCACAGACACCTGAAGCAAGAGTTCCATATTTATTTTCTCATTTGGATTACTGTGACTCGCTGTGTTTCTCTCTGTAGTTTCTTTAAAGTGCCCCTTCCTTCCTTTTGCAACTCCTTCAAAATGCTGCAGCAATGCATGAAGGAGAAATGATCTCTGCTGCAGCTACCTGCAAGCTTCAGGATTGATTTTTTTAAGATTCTACTTTCATGGCTCAGCTGGGTATGTCCCCCTGGCTGTATCACAGTCCTTGAAGTCCTGTGCAAGCCAGAGTGCACTTTGAGAGCCTCAGGCAGCATCTTTTTTCTTTTTTGTCTGAGTCTTGATCACAAAGAATAAATGTAGATTTTGTTTAAACTGTTTTCTGGCTTAATCAGGATACCCTTCAATATTCCAATGTATAGTCCATGACCATGTTTCTTTGGTTATCGGGAAACCTTGTTATGAAAGGCTTTCAATAAACCATTGCTTTGTTTTGGATGAAAATAGGAACTCTTTCCCTTTCATAAATTCTCCACTATTTGGACTGTTCTTTGGCCTGACAAAAAGGTCATGGTCTTCACATCTTGAGAATAGTCATGGTAATTGTAAAATATTCTGGGACTTCAGATCTGTAATGACAGATGTGGATGACATGAAGCATATCTATGCATGATGTTCATATTTTGGCTGACACCCACAGATTCAAGTGATTCAAAGCAACTAAAGATATTGTTCTTAATGAAATTAAAATCAAGCTAATATTATACAATTTCCTTTGACTTTGGGTACTAAAGTTATGTCAAGTCAAAATTGTCAATGTAGCAATTCCTTTTAAAACAGTTTAACTTTGTTTTATTGTTACCTTTAGTCAGTTATGCCTCTTGGGAAAAAATCAAAACAGTGTGGTGACACTTTTCCTGTTTTATTTTGTTACTTTCGTCTTCTTTCGTGTGCTTCATTAACCCCTTATTGTCTCTGTTTGTCCTCACTATTGATGTCTTTTGTACTCCATACCCCTTACAGTCGGGCGGCAGTCGACGGCGGGGGCCTCGGCGACCCGATCCCCGGACGCAGCTTCTGGCGTTTGGGACGTGGAACGTCACCTCACTGGGGGGGAAGGAGCCTGAGCTTGCCCCACAGCTCAGCCGCCAGGTGTTGGAGTTCACTCCGGTGAACGAGAGGGTCGTGTCCCTGCGCCTTCGGGTAGGGGACAGGTCTCTCACTGTTGCCTCGGCCTACGGCCCGAATGGCAGTGTGGAGTACCGGCCCTCTTGGAGTCCACGGGAGGGGTGCTGGACAGTGCTCCGACTGGGGACTCCATTGTTCTACTGGGGGACTTCAACGCTCACGTGGGCAACGACAGTGAGATCTGGAGTGGGGTGATTGGGATGAACAGCCTCCCTGATCTGATCTGTTATTGGACTTCTGTGCTAGTCACAGTTTGTCCATAACAAACACCATGTTCGAGCACAGGGATGTCCATAAGTGCAAGTGGCACCACGACTCCCTAGGCCGGAGGTCGATGATAGACTTTGTGGTTGTGTCATCTGACCTTCGGCCGTGTGTCTCGGACACTCGGGTGAAGAGAGGGGCTGAGCTGTCAACTGATCACCACCTGGTGGTGAGTTGGATGCGCTGGCAGGGGAGGAAGCCGATCAGACTCGGCAGCCCCAAACGTGTAGTGAGGGTCTGCTGGGAACGTCTGGCTGAACCCTCTGTTAGTCTTCAACTCCCACCTCCGGACGAGCTTCTCACAGATCCCGGGGGAGGCTGGGGACATTGAGACAGAGTGGACCATGTTCTCCACTCCATTGCTGCTCTGTGCTGTGGTCGTAGGGTCTCTGGTGCCTGTCGTGGCGGCAATCCCCGAACCCGGTGGTGGACACCGGAAGTAAGGGAGGCCGTCAAGCTGAAGAACGAGTCCTATCGGGCGTTCCTAGCGCATAGGACTCCTGAAGCAGCTGACGGGTGCCGGCAGGCCAAGCGTTCTGCAGCCTGGGCGGTCGTGGAGGCAAAAACTCGGGCCTGGGAGGAGTTCCGGGAGGCCATGGAGGAGGACTTTCAGTCGGCCTCGAGGAAATTCTGGCAAACCGTCCGTCGCCTCAGGAGGGGGAAGCAGTGCTTCACCAACACTGTTTACAGTGGAGGTGGGGAGCTGTTGACCTCAACTGGGGATGTAGTCAGGTGGTGGAAGGAATACTTTGAGGATCTCCTCAATCCCACCGTCACGTCTAAGTATCTCGGGGTGTTGTTCACGAGTGGGGGGAAGATGGAGTGAGACCGACAGACGGATCGGTGCAGCGTCTGCAGTCATGCGGTCGCTGTATTGGTCCGTCGTGGTGAAGAAGGAGCTAAGCCGAAAGGCGAAGCTCTCAATTTACTTTTTTCGTTCCTACCCTCACCTATGGTCATGAGCTTTGGGTCATGACCAAAAGAACGAGATCTCGGATACAAGCGGCCGAAATGGGCTTCCTCCGTAGGGTGGCTGGGCGCACCCTTAGAGATAGGGTGAGGAGCTCGGTCACCAGGGAGGAGCTCGGAGTAGAGCCGTTACTCCTTCACATCGAGAGGAGTCAGTTGAGGTGGTTCGGGCATCTGGTCCGAATGCCCCCTGGACGCCTCCCTAGGGAGGTGTTCCGGGCATGTCCCTCCGGAAGGAGGCCTCGGGGTAGACCCAGGACACGCTGGAGAGACGATGTCTCTCGGCTGGCTTGGGAATGCCTCAGGGTCCCACCGGAAGAGCTGGAGGAGGTGTCTAGGGTGAGGGAAGTCTGGGTGTCTCTGCTTAAACTGCTGCCCCCGCGACCCGGCCCCGGATAAGCGGCAGAAAATGGATGGATGGATGGATACCCCTTACAGTCTGCATTTGAATTCTTTTAGTGTACGTCTTTGTGTCATGTGGTTATGTTTTTGTGTTGAGCTGACGCCGAAAAATATATGATTTTTGTAGTTCATGTAAACTCATGAGAGTACAGTAGAAGTGGCATAGTCTCTTAGTTTCCAAATTGAAGCTAAATAAGTATGCGCCCTGCACCCTGCCTCACTGGCTCGGTTTTAGGAATGTGAGCCCAGGGGAGTGCAGACATAAGCAGTCGTACACAGACCACAGGAGTATGCTACGAGATCACGTAGGATCTTTTGTTTGTTTGTTTCGAAGCATTATTGATAAAGTGATGGAAAATACGATTGCGAGTCTGTATATTGTATTTTATTTTAGAATTGAGAAGACGCTGTGTGGATTTTCTTGTCTGACTTCCTGTCAGGGTGATTTGATTATGTCAATCATGCTCTGTCAAAAATTGACTCACAGTGTATTTGAAACAAAGCAGAATGTAATGGTGCACCATTATGCTATGGCAACACAATCAATGACTAGAGTGGAAGAGAACAGCAGCGTAGAGCGTTGCGCTGATGGACCTCAGCGAACAATGATTGTAGGGCAGTTGGGATTTAATCATATTTCATTGTAACCATTTTATACAGAATTTAGTTTCGTTCAAAACAGTACAATGTTCCATTTAAAGAAAGTCATGATATTAGTGAAAAAATAATTGATACTGTAAAGGCAAAGTATGCTTGAGAACTGTACAAACTATGATTGCCAGGCCGCTATGTCTTTGGTCTGTCAACCAGGACAGAGATGTAACGTTGCCAATCCAACATGTTTTCCAGTCATCTCTGGTTTAATCGAACAGAAAGATGTTGACTGATAGAATAACAAAGTTGAGGCTTGTTAAAATATTTTCATAAAAACAATTATTATACAGTCAATAATCTAAGTTCAATATTTAATGGCCCGGAATCAAGCAGTTAATTTCTGATCATAGTTGATTGTGCTCATTTATATGCATTCTAGTATGTTACAGTGACTCTACAGTGAGATCCATTTTTTATAATTAGGTTATTTAATATTCATATCTATTCACCACATTTTCTTGTAATCCATCAACCGCACTGAGTATTGGCTTTGAGATTTCAATCTGCACAAAAGACACATCAGTATATTATTGTTGGCTCGTTGCGGGGAGTGTGTGGTAGCTGCGTAACATCTGAGGAGATTTAAGAACTGTTTTATCCCCAGATAATACTCTTAGATGTGAATTATCTACTTATCTGTTAATCCCATCACACTTCTTTCCTGAGGGTTACAGCGGGCTAATGTGATTCTTGCATGTTTTGACATTTCTCATCATTGCATGTGCAAACACACTGTCATGTTAAGCACACACACAAAACATGCAAACACTGCTTTTTCTGTCATGTTGTTGTTGTAAAGCGTCCTTGGAGCATTCTTAATTCCCGGGTGACTAAACATTATCCCCGCAGAGAAATGAAGCAGGCGGCTTTTATCTAATGCCTTTCTGGTGACAATTAATGTCGGTGATGTGATGTGGCCTGGCTCCTGGGTGGGGATGTGAGGGGACAATGGGTTAGAGGTGAGTATGGCCCAGATCTATAGACCAAGGAGAGGCGGTGGCAGTGAGGGGGATGCATGTCTGCTGGCTGAGAAACTGTGGAACAAAGCCAAGTTCTCCATTAGGGAGGCCTGCAAGGTCACTCCAGTATGCAGTCCTTGTGCCAGGCGACCCGGCTCTGTCCTACAGGGAAGGGAGGGAGGTGGGGAGAGGAGGGGAGAAGACAGAGAGAGCAACAGATAGAGAGAGACACAGAAAGAGAGAGAGGGGGGCGGGGGGGCTGGAAGAAGTGCGGGCCACCGTCCAGCCCATCTGGGATGCGCTCCACAGACAGTCGGTGCCAGAGGTCACTGACAAAGCCGACCCCATCTTTGTAGAATGTCTGAAGGTTCCCAGCGAGAAAATGAGTTTCAGGACGGAATAAAAAATGCCCGCAGAGTGTTCTAGATCTTTAATCAGAGCAAAGGTCCACGTGAAAACAAGAGTGTCGGAGCGCGGAAATACTAATGTTTCCCCCTCCGTGCAAGAGTATCCGTGGCAGCATGCCAGCGGGGGGGGGGGGGGGGACGACTGGACAGTTACTCCTTTGCCCTTGAGAGAAAAAAACAAGTAAAATGCCTTGTTTGGCGTCTTTTTTTTCTTCTCTCAGCACGTGTGCCGACAGAATGTTAACTTTCGTTCCCAGGGGAGGAGTGATTTACGCTCACTAATATGATGAGCGCTCCTCAAATTAAGAAGAAAAGGGGGGCCACTTCACAATAAACGCTGTTTGTGTTTACCACTTGAAAGGCCCACTTGGTTGTCGCATATGGAGTTGGAAGTATTGTGAGGAGGCCGGCACATTGCAATACAAGACTATTTAGAGAAAATTGGAGCTCATTAAAGCGACTGCGTGTGTGTTAGGGAGTGAGTTTATGTGTGTCCATATACCTGTATGCACGAGGGCCTTTCAGCCGAGCATTCATCCTGCTCTCCCCTTCAGCAATACTAGCTTTAGAGCTTTTAAATTGTAATGTGATAGGGTTCACCTGCAAAGCCACCACAATGAATTATTAAGCTCTCCACTATGGATGACTGAGTCTCATTATAGCTCCCCTCAGTACTGCAGAAAGATAAGCATGGCTGATTATTTCTGGGTTTCTCTTTATGCCGTGCTTTCTAGAGTGCCTGGAAAAGGAAGAATTCAGCGGTACAGGCGGAGTGAGATAAGATTTCGAATGTGTATTCAGATGTTCTTTCACGCTCTGGGAACTGGATGCTGGAAAAAAAAAGAAAAGGTATGGCTGCGCATGTCGACATCTCCTTCTCTCTCTCCTTCTCTTCCTCTCTCTCTTTTTTCATCCCCAAGCCAACAGTACAGGCTGTATGGTGATAACTTTTCAAAGTGAACAAAGGCATCAAAAGGATGGAGGAGACCCGGGGATTATTTAAATACTAGGTGCATTAGAAGCCCCGGTGTGCTTTCCATCCCTTAAGTCATCAACAAAACCTGCTCCACTTTTCTCACTGTGGCTGAGGAGCATGTATACTACTGACAAAAGGAAGGAAAGACGGGGATAAAAAAGACGCAGCAGCAACCTGGCTTAAAAGTATTACGCTGTGTTATACCAGAGAATAACAGAGCCAGACGGCGCTCAATCGGCGTGATGATAACAACAAAAGTGACCGTAATGAGCATCATTATCCGTACATTAAAAACAACAAACAATGTATTTTTTCCCCTCTAGCTCTCTTCCTCGCAAAAGAGGCAGTCTCAAACATGAGTAGTTTAAAAAACTTCAAAGCTCTGACACTCAGCCTACTTACATGTTAAAAAGGACACAGCAAAGTCATGATGTGTTAAGATTTTTGTATGGATCATTGATTTATGATTGCTGATTCGATTTAAGGTAGTTAAAGGTAATTATTTAAAAACATTTTCTATTGTGTATTTCAGTGATGATTTGAGTTCTGAAAAGTTGTTTTAATCTGACAATCTTGGATCCATTGCTTTTGTCTAGTCGTACGTTCAGAAATCAATACATTTTCTCCACTCAGCCACTCTTGTAACTAAAGGAACAACAACCTCTGTCTCTCTCTCTCTCTCTCTTTCTGCATAGTCTTCTCTTCACATTAAATCAGACATTTGCTGATTAATGGAGTGACTGTAAGAACTGGCTTACACGTCAGGAGTGTGAACAGAGTCTTAAGGTTACATGATATCAAGTAAACCTTTCTTTTTAGCAGATGGGACTGTTTTAAGCTCCTTTGGGCTTAATGACATGTTTGAGAAAGAAACATGGATTTTTCAGGTCAATTATTGTGGCAGAAATATAATCTCAACTGTTTACACTCTAATTTTCCTGTACAAATGTTGATGTCAAAATTTATATTGTTCCATAACATATGTTGGATTTACATGTGTGAAGCTTTTCTCCAAGTTCATGAAGGTTTCTGAGCCACGTCACTGATGTTGTTGCATCGCAGCAGTCAAACTGCAAAGAGTAAAAAACAGAAGAAAAAAAAACAGAGTTGTGCAAGTGCCAGTAAAAAGCAGCACAAAGCTTCAGAGTTACATATCATTCTTTGATCAGCCGAAACAACAACATGACACCATATTGCAGGTGCGATCGGCTCGAGGCATAAATCCTTTCGTTGGTTTGGCATGTTGTCTGCCCCTGGTGGTTCACTGAGTGGCGTATCATTAGCGCTGGTTGTCATCACTTTTCCTTGTTTCAGCTGAATTAGATTATTTTGTTTCTGCGTCGACATTAAAGCGTGGCAAAGACAGAAAGGGATAATTATTGAATTAAAACTTGTATAATAGGAGTATGAGCCGCCTGTGCCCCCTTAAAACCCTTCAATATGTTTCAAACAAGGCCTTTTTTTTTATTATTTTGGGAGGAGCAAACCTGTTAGAAATTAAAGGGTTTCAACATAATGTTTTTTTACACAATTGTGCGGTAGAAAATTCACACTTGGGAAATCATATCTGATTTTAATGTCATTATCTTAAAATGAAAAAAAACAGGACTATCAAAGAATTTACTAAATATCACCTGAGGTGACTGTTATTTGTTTCTAATTATGTTTAAAGGTGTAATAAAACTGTTAGAATGGAAGATGAACGACTTGTTTTCAGAGGCAAGCGGCTCAATACAGCACCTCAAAAGGCATTAATGGCAGTAATACTCCTCGCTCCTCAATCGATGCTGAGTAAAATTAATATTGGAGAGTAAATCTTTCATTTTCTTGATTGATTACCATCATTAAGAGCATTGATCAGCAGCGAGTAGAAAAACAGAGAGTGAGTGTTGCTTTGTATCTGCCTCAGATAACATTAAAAGAGGGAAACACAGGCTCATCCTCTCCTCGCTGCCGTCTGAAACATAGATGTCAGAGAGAAATTTGCAACCGTCGAGGGAATGTTTTCATCCTAACCTCCTCCAGCTAAATGAATGCTCGTCCTTGATCGTGGGAAATGGATGCATAAAGGGTATGAAAAAAGGAGAGATGCGTGCAAAGTCTTCAAGGTTAATTTACTCTTAACTCTTATTAAGTGTTCGTCTGTGGGGGCTTCATTAGGGTGACATGCTAGTTGCGGCTGAGGACGAGATTAACCTTGCGCAGGATGGGGGAGGCAGGCTTTCTCTCCACATCTTCCATCCATCCTCGTACCAACGCCATCGCCGTGGGGAGGCTGACGCACGTGCTCCGTAAACATCTGTAGCACATGAGGCATCTGGCATAACAAGGACACAGAGGCAGCACCAAGGAAATGTGGAATTGTGGGTCACTGGCTCGGAATAATGAAATGAGCTTGTGGAAAAAAAAGGGAGGAACACTTTTAACGGTGATAGTTACACCCATGCACCTGCATGTGAGCACAATAAGTTTGCTGTGTGATAGTCCAATTTGTCCTTTTAGAGTGTTCTAAGGACAGAAACAGTTTTAAATACAGTGCATTTTAATCAACAGTAAACTTTATGAGAAAATGAATTTCATTTAAAAGATTCATTTAATGAAAGGCTTTTTGATGGACCTGTGCTGAAAGCTTGTGTGACTGCACACACTTGTACAATGAGGGCAGAGCCACCAGCTGATTCCCTGACACCAGTTGTTTTTTTTGTTTTTTCCCAGATTGCGCCTCCACAAACTGTCAGACATGCCAATAGCAGGCATGCCCGTTTGATGTGATGTTTGTTTGTGATGCTGGGTTGTGTGTTGGTCTGTGTGTATGTGTTGGAAAGGTGTTGGTATTTGGGTTGTGCAAATAAAGATAACTGAAATACAGATCTGACTTGGTCCCAATTTTACGCATAGTGTGAGCACCCTTTTCATGCCTGACAATTAGATTGTACATGTGAGCATATAAATCGTGATCGTATGTTTTAAACAGTGTGAGCTGACATTCAACCACAACTTTTTTTTTACAATCATACAGAATACGCCTGGCCGTAGGGCTTCTGTATAAACCTAATGGGTGATTGATTGAATTCCTATGTCTATGTCGTGCACGGTGTTGGTGTGAAAGTGAGTGTTTTCCGTCAATACACCTCCTTCCCAATGCATGCTGGGATTTGAAAAGGCACGTGTAAAAAATGGATGGATAATGAGGCTTGGAGAAATCAAGAGGACTAGTTTTATGACCTACAGTCCAATGAGGCCATTGGGGGAAAAAACACACACAGAATGGCAATTGAGAGAAATTGACTTTTTTCGTAAGCACCACCTGACATGAGTTCATTCCCAATAACAATATCTGTTTTCATCAGGATGATCTGCATGTTTGTGGCTTTGTTGCTACAGAAACATATTTATGGGCTGTTATTCCTTCAAGACTAATTAAATCCGCTAACAGACAAGCTTGACATTTAGCACGTTTCGCAGCTAAAAAGACTTATGAGTACATAGTTATGACCTTTCCAAAGCTTGTTTTCCCAAAGTGCTGATGATATTTTTGAATACCCCAACTTTCCCAGGATTTCCAAGTCTGTTTGAATGTCGGACATGCTGGCAGCTTGAAGAATAAATAAGAGCTTTGAAAAGTGCTGAATGCCCCCAATTTCAGACAGTTGGCAAATTTAGGGGTCACATTTCAGTATACATATATTTTTAAACCTGGTCGAGGCCTTTTATAAACACTCATTTCCATATTGTTTCCCCAACCCTTGATCTTTAAATATTCCGTGAAATGAATAAAAAGCACCACCCAGAAACCTTTAGCTTTTCAGTCTCTGGCATCAATCCTGTCTTTGGGTGCCAAAAACAACACCTTTTCCTCACCCAGGCGAAGGTGCTGATGCTTCAAAGTGTCAAGCCGAATCCCCACTAATGTGCTTTAAGGTTATGGCTTGGTTTCAGAGCAGGTCACGATTAGATTAGTGAACTCCTGCCTTTGTTTATGACCGTGAACTCCCAGGTTCGCAACATGCCTTCTGTATAAGCAGCACAGATACCAGAAACATGAGATTCTGCAGTCTTCCCTGATCATCAGTCTTTCTGCGCCTACGTTCTGCGGGAAAACGATCTGCATTTTACTGTAATAAAGATATAATTGACCTGTGCCCAGCAGGAGGCAGGGAAAAATGGGATTGATGTCCCGCAGAGAAAATTCTTCTCCTCCTGGGTGAAGGGTGGAGGTGGCTGTGACTCAGGCTAAATACTATGGTATTCCGCTCCTCTATCCCACGCCCCTCCTCCGACCCTGTCGCACTCTATTCCCAGCTCCCGTTTTTCATGTCACCATCAATTATTTTCCTCTTCTCTAAGAATAAAAAAAAAATCTCAGTGGCAAGACACTGAACACACAGACACTAAAAAATGACTGCTTTCTGAGATCTTCATGGCATGCTTGGCACTTTGAGAAATGTTCCTGCGGTATAAAGAAAGCAGATTTATGTTTCTGTTTCCATTGTCGTAGTCTGTCCATTTTTGTAACTACTATTTTAGACTTGATCTGAAATCATAGATATTCTTGTAAATATTATTTGCACATGTTGTTAATGTAGGTTAAGATATCATGCCGAATAACACATATACAGTAAAGGCATATAATGCAAAAAGAACAATAGAGAAGAAGGATAATGAGTCATGTACACAGAATGATAAATATAAAAGCTGTTAGTACGACATCATAAGCTTATGTACACCATTATACTGTATATTCACTCACCCACAACATTTCCCTCAATACCAATACATTCATTTTATCTAGCAAAAAAGTGTAGGATGAGAATAAAGATGAAATAGGGCTTGTACAATGTGTATAAACTATGATTACATAGTTGTAAAAGAAGACTTGTGTAATGTAGGACAACATGGGGTGCTTGTAGCCTAACAGTTAGTGCATACGGCCTATGTGTGTAGTCCTCCAGGTGTTCAGGGTTCAAGTCCGTAGTGAATCCTTTCCCGCATTTAATTCTCCACTCTGTCTCTCTCTCTCTCTCTCTCTCTCTCTCTCTCTCTCTCCGAGTTCTAACAGTGAAAACCCCAGTCTCTTTTCCCCCCTTTTGTTGCCTCTGTCTGTTTTTTTCCCCCTGTGAATGTGCATGTGTGTTCACCTGGAGCTGGGTGTGGATCCACACACCTTTCCACCAATCAAGCCTGCAAACCTGCTGCTCATCTGCAATTAAGCTATACACACTCCACAGTATAAAGCCAGTTCAGTCTTCCACTCGTCTTCCACTGGTCTGCTTACCCACTGTGATTATCATGCTACAGGTGTTTAATGTTCAAATGTCCAGCTCTAAGACCTCCCCTCTGCTCCATTGACTTGACTGGAGAAACTTAACCAGACACCAGGGGCCTGTACTATGAAGCGAGAACATATCCAGGGTCTCTTTGGGTTATCTGGCTTAACAAACCCTGACATAAGAGATTGTGATTATGAGTCCTACGAAGCTAGTCATCAACCTGATCCGTCAACCCAGGGTTGCCAAGAGTGCGTTCACGTAAAAGGGGCGGAGTTAGCGTCATTTAACCTATCACAATCATCACCGTGTCTGCCGTCAGCAGATTGTTATATCTACAAAGATATTTACAAAAACTACAACCTATATTAACAATATAAATACGTTAAGACAAACAGGCTGCCAAGAGACACAGCTGCAGTAACAAAGGCAGGTAGGACAAAAAAAAAAACTGCGAGTAAAACTGCAGCTTATATTTGTCCCATCATTAGTTCACCTGAGAACTGATGATATAATAACTTCTTTCTTCTCTGAACTGAATGTGTTGTTGTCCATGGTGATATACCCAGATAAAAAGTAATCAATCCTCATAGGACTGAAAACCCAGGGTTAACCCTGAAGTTACCTCGCTAAACTCAAATCCTGCTTCGTAGTATAGGCCTCAGAAGCCTGCACTCATACTTTGGACCCCCCTTTCAAAATAAAAGACGCACAATAAATAAATTCTCAACTTTACTCCAGAACTGTTTGAGTTTGTGCTTCTGTCTGTGTTGATAGACACCAAGTCTACCAAGTCTCACCAAGTCTGATAGACACCAAGTCTATCAACCACCCCATAAATCCCAGTAGTGTTACATCCGTAGACCACAGATAACTTTGAATCAATCATTGGTAGATACAAGATAACATGAGACACGATCAACATTTTTTTTATTAATAATTCCCCAGTTTCACTGCATGCTGCCAATCCACTCCCACTGTTCCACTCCTGTCCAGCTGGTGGCACTAAAGTACCCCTAAGCCAGTTAAATAAACCCCAAATATGCAAGAAGAAAATCCAGACAGTCACAGATATGTCTGGGGAAAATGTTATCTGATCATTTTGCATCATATTTCATATCCTGAAGTTAAGACTTGAAAATGTTAATACAAAGAAGTATTTCTTCAGGAGCCTCCTGCTCGCACTTTCAGGGAGGAAAAGAACTGCACCAGGGACAAGGTCTGATGTCACTGATTTTAGGCACTTTAATGACAATGTGTTTTTCGGTGCTGCTATGGTTGGACGTATCGGACAAGGAAAACATTAAGATGGAGTAAAACTATCCAGTATGAGTATAGGCAAACTAATTATGTTGTTTTTACATGACACCAAAGCCAATAAAAAAGCTTAAATCTCATAATGATATTTGGCAAGCAATAATCCATCCACTACAGGTTGGCAGTAAACTCTGGCCAACCACTTAATTGGCTTTAATGATACATTTATTTTTACAACAATGGATTATTTTATTTAGCCAGAGGAGTCAGCAGAATCCCATTACTTTCCTTTTTTTTCCACAGGCTATATTCTATCAGCATGTGTTGTGAATGTAAGCCCCTAACAAGTGAGGGAAATTATTTATTTCTACAATGTCCCCTATTCAGGATTATATATATATATATTTTTTTTATTGGAGAACCTCTCCAATAAAAAGCCCCGCCATAGTTTAGTTGAAAAAGTGAAATAAACAATCCAAGTGTACTTTGCACACATCTCTGATTGTAACAGAACAAAATCATCACTGTTGCAAAGCTGCACAATGTGTGCTGTAAGGATATTGCTGAGAGAGTACACGCTCTCTTGCATCCTGCACAAGGTCCATGAAGACATTACGATGTCCTCAGATGAGCTCATAGTCATCAATAATTCTCTCTCCTCCCACATAAAGTGTGTGCACATCCGTCTGAATGTTACTTGGGACGACCCTGGCAGCCGTCAGCTTTTACTTCCCTTTAGTCTGAAATGTTTTTGGACTTCTTTGCAAGATTTTCCCCTCCCAGTTGGTAAAAAAAATATGGAAACACATCATCAATTTTCCTCCTCTGATCAATGATCACCTTGAATCTCCTCTCTGCTTTTATTGAAACTTAAAACCAGATATGTAGCCTCCCTAAATATATTCCAACATACACCCCTTTGCTATCAAGGACACACAGTCGTCCTTACTTTTATGAGGTAATGAAATATGTTCTTTTTTTAAGCTAATGTCCTCATTTCATGACTTTTAATGTCCCTGCTTTCTAAGTTGAACTAATTTAGAGAGAAAAGAGGATTTTTGAGGCAGGACATTTACTTAAGTGAGGCTGTTTGAATTTGAGCAGGTGGCTGCAGAACCAACACAGACCGTCACTCAATGCTTAGCTCATACTGTAATCTTAAGCTTACAAAAGGAAAAATAAAATAAAGACTCAGCCACATGCGCCACACACACTAACTCAAATTGTCTCCTGGTTATTACTTGGTGTTCTGGCAAACTTTGAAATAACTACTAAATAAACTTTTTTTTTTGTCTTAAAAGTAAAGCAATGATAGCTTTAAATAACAGTTTACATAAAGTGCAATGAACGGGCTGATTGAGTATAAAGACATCCTGACAGACTGATGCTAGACAAACTATAGTTGCGTAATAAATGGCTAATTGCGCGGCTACCAAAGTAAGATACTTCAGAAAAGTCTAGTCTAGACTTCTGACTACTTGAAAGGCTTTACACCTTATAACACACCTACCCATTCATAGCTATTCATATACTGATTGCAGAGGCTGCTATGGATGTGAAGTGACCATCACAAGTTATAAATCCTATTTTTACAGATTCATATGCTGCAGATGAAGCAGTATGAGCAGGGTGTGAAATACCTTGTGGCAATTGGGGGGGGGGTCCTTCTCCCAACACAGGGTATAAAGTAAAAAACAATCTTGAATGTGTGTGTGTGTGTGTCCCTTGTCTGAAAAACAATAATGAGCCATTTTGATTAATGTTCCAAGGGCTCATCAGACTCATGTTCACTGAAGACTGCATTTATTTGGATCTATAAAAGAGATGCAGGAGCTTGGGATCCAATCCTTGACCTTACCACCGATTCTAAAACTGATCCACAGCTGCCTCAATGGTGAAGGGAGACGAGCTGAACAGGACTGCACAGAGTCTAAGTCAGTGGACATTTTCTTCTCCAGTCCTTAAATGCCCTGTCCTGTTCAGTACAGTGTTTACCTCATGTCTGTCATCTTCAATTTTGTCAAATTCTGTCGCCCTGCCTATTGTGTCTTTTTCTTGGTTTTTGCTGCAGAGTTTTCCTCTCATCATATTCTTTTCTTCTCTTTCCTTTTAGGACACTGAAAATGAGATGGTGTTAATTGAAACATCATTGTTGAAATGTACTTGACTTCATCCCATCATTTGGTATGATTGGATTTAGTCGTGCAGAGTCTGTGAGCGTAGCTGAGTCTAAATAAATAGTCTATTCAGAGCAATAGCAAAAAACAGAGGAATGTCCTATTTGACCAATAACAATCTAATATCCAAAGGAATTGTTAAATAACTAAGGCCCTGTCCACCCAGCATTTTTTCATTGTGCCAGCGTCTTTTTTCAGTTGTTTTTATTTAGAAGAGTGCGTTTGTGGCAGAAAGCCGCCGCCTGGAGAAGAAGTGCAGAGCCCAGCGTCTTTCAAACAAGTGGTCTCGCGTTTTTGTGCGGCCGCTTTGAGTTGAAAATATTTAAACTTTTCAGTTGAGGTCACTGGTGCTATTGTCCAAATGTATGATATTCCCAGTAGTTTTTCTGCTTCTGGATCGTTTCTTGTACCCACACCCTCTTTGCTCTGTGTCTGATTGGGAAATAAATGAAAATAAAACAGTATAAAGTAACAGTGCACAATCGCTTCATGGGGTGGCACAGCTGTGGCTCAGTTGGTAGAGTTGGTCCGGAAGGTTTGATCCCCAGCTCCTCCAGCCACATGTCCGATGTGTCCTTGGTCAAGAAACTTCACCGCAACTCACTCCCACTGAATGGGATAAGTAACTTCTGATGGTCTCACTACTGTAGCAACTTCTGCCATCAATGTTTCAATGTGGAGCTGTGACCTGCAGTGTGAAAGCGCTCAGAAGGCTAGAAAAGCAATATATACAAACTGTAAGCCATCTATCTTTTTGAATGACTGATGCTTTTTACACAGCATAAGTTTGTAATGGATGAAAAAAACAAAACTTATTTGACTCAAATCTAATCTAATTGTCAGAGAGATGCCGATAATAAGATCAAGCTTTGAGGAACAAAGTGAGACAGCAATTAGTCACCTCACTGTAACTTCAAGACTCCAACAACGAAGTCAGGAACTCTTCACAGAGGGCCTGTGTGTGTGCGTGCGTGCGTGCGTGCGTGCATGTGTGTGCGTATTGCACAGACAGCGCTGTGGGCAGTGTGACTGCACAGAAACAGACACTTACATCAAGTGGCTCGCTCCCATTACACAGGTACCACTGTAATCATTAATATGCATATGGCAAATGATTAAATGTGCAGCAGATAAAATGTGACGCAGCATAATGAATGGAAATTTTAAAGCACACATTCAAACTCAATTAATCATTTAAGGCTATCACAATGTCACGTTTATCAGATGGCTGCAGGAAATCAAAGGGGTGATGAAAAATGAAGATGGAAGATTCACACACTGCTGCAGCACCTGGGCCACACTGCTGGAAGTGCATCTAAATATGAAGAAAAAAATGTTCTAAGTGATTATATCTCAGTGGGAAAAAAATACAACAAAAACACATAAGTACAGTCCATAATGAGGCTTTTGATCATAATGACCTAAACATTAAACGTTAAAATATTAATAGGTATAAAGACCTTTGAACCCATTGAAAATGTCTGAGGATGTTATGCCTTTAAGAATGCATGTCACATTCTCCGTAGTGCTGGGGAAGCCAGCCAATAGCGTTAACCATTTTCCAGGCAAGGATTCCTCGTCCACATGATGTTAACTTATAGCCAGTTTATTTGTTGTTTGTCTCAGTTCAACATTAAATAGTAGGTTACACAGCAGCTTTACTCTGCCTTCCTTCAGCGGTATGAGTCTGAAATGAGTACATCATTTTATTATGGTTGACTTGCTTTTAATGAGTCTTCAGTTTGCTGAAATAACAACACAATGACGCAGATTTTAAAAAGTAAAAATGCAGGCTTTGTCAAGTCATTTCTTTTCTTTTTGTTAAGAATAACGTTCAGAGACAAAAATATTTTCTTCATCTAAACGCTGATGGCCACAGCTATGTCGTCCAACCAGAATTTGTCACTCAAACTGAAATGTTTTTGATTGTTAGCTGCAGATATTTTTTGATAGAGACCAATTCTCGTAAGAATACCACCGGCGGAAGTCAGATTGTGTTCCACCTGCTTTTATGATTGACTTTCTTGCACAAAAGCCTTCTTATATGTAATTGCTTGGCACATTTAGGACGACACCAACTACAAATGGAAACCTGAACACTGCTTAAAATCGAGACAGTTAATAGAGGGCACACATCTTATCAATGACATGTTTCATACCGGTCATTGCTGATCTCTCAGCTTCTTATCCTTTGTTTACTCAGCTAATTTTTTAAGGATAGTTTTAACTTGCTCTATCCTCCACATGAGTGCACTTGAATTCAGATGATATCATGGAAGTAGTCCATCACTTCACAATGCCCCACATCAGCATTTCCTGTGATTGCCTTGCCTTTCTAGTCCTTCTGGTTTCCCCTCTTAGTGACAGACCACACCGCTCTGGGACCTTATTAGCCTAAAATGAAATAGCAAATAGAATTTGAGCAATGTAGCCCTATCTGCTACATCTACTTTAGGGGGTGCATTTTGTAATACCACCTCTGTGATGGGCTGAAATTGCTTAAGATGAAAGGCCTGAATGTCACTTCTGTTTATTGATTTTTAAATCTCATGGAAGAAATATTCTGCTGCTGGAAGAGGGGTTGAACAGGGGCGGGAGAGTTGGCCAAGAAAGGAAGGGGTGCGTGAGGCCAGATATGAATGTCATGTGACCCAACAAATCCATTGGAGAAACCTGTGAGATCAGCTGTCAACACATGACAATCTGTTGAATAAAGAGTGAGTTTGTGTTTGAGGAGAAAAGGTCAGACAAACTGATATTTAAGATTGAACATGCAGAAAGCTCACAAACCCAAAACAAACTCTGCATTCCAACTCAGTGTGTACATTTTTGAGAAAAGAAGAGATCAATCAATCTGAAACATCAATATCCGTTTGCATCCCTTTAGCTGCACACGTTTGCCAACTAATGAAATCTTTGCATGGCTCCCCTGTTATCGATCTCAGAGAGGCCCTAATTTGCCGCTTGAGATCAGGCAGCTACCTCTCTCTCTCTCTCTCCTCCTCTCACTCTCTCTCACCTTCTTTTTCTCCTTCTCTCTCTCCCTCTTTTACACACACACACACACACACACACACACACACACACACACACACACACTCTCTCACACACATCTTGTCATGTGTAACAGTCATGCCTTGGGCAGCATATTGAGCTGGCTGCAGCTGTGGGGAAATCCTGTAGGGCAAACTGTTTAGTGCAGTATCTGAAGTCATTAGATTTGATTAATAATGTGCTGAGAGGGGCTGTAAGCCATCAAACAGCTCATCATAAGAACATATCACCTGGTAATTACACATTCTCATTACTCATACATTTATATCTGCCATTTGGACTGGAGATACTTATCAAAGTGCTTTACAGCTCTGTGAGAGGATGAACTTTTTACTGCGGGGGCTGAAAACTCCAGCAACACTTGGAAGTAAACAGAACATCTTCTATGGAATCAGGATAGTTCTGATGAAGGCCAAAATCCTCAACTCCACAATGTCACTGAAACGATGCTTTCAATTATCTGTATGAAGGACTTCTCCTGGCACTTTGGAAAAAGCTCAAGTGTGGGAGGTTTCTCTCAGCTTACATTTCAAATTCGCAATCTATAGTATCGCTGAATCCTAGACTCTATATGAACATGAAAAACAGACAACTTCCATCAAAATTTAAGCCAAAAGATTCAGAGCTCCTCCAACTGTAAGGTTGCAATATTGGCCTTAACGCCTGCGTCCTCTACTTAACAGATGGGACATGGGGTGAGCTTTAACATTTAACTACATGTGAATTAAATCTTCTGACACCCTATTTCTGTTGTTTATGAGCATGAACATGCATCTACACAAGCATATGAAAGATGCCATTCAAATAGTAGTATATGAGCAGTGTATGAAATGGAAAATGAGGTGATGCACAAACAACAGGCAGTGAAGAAGACACTTTAAAGTCTGACAAAAATCTTGCCTGTGAATGTTTCGTTAGAGGTGAAATGCATCGAACACATTTGTTAGACACATAGGTTGGACACTAAACAGCTTCTTGTTGTTTGCACACAGTCTTGGAATAACAGTACCTGGAAATACAATTTAAAAACAGTGCAGCAATAAGCTTTACACAGAGATATTAAAATTCATTATACAATGTTTCAAGTGTGAGACAATTAACTTTGTTTTATACTGTATGTCCCTCTGAAGATAGATAGCTCAGATAAATATGAGAAGACATGGGTATCAAAGGATTGGCAGTATCACAGAATAAATCACACCTTTGGGAAATAACATGAGACACCTCAGTGTAGTAGAGCATCAGAGTGCACTGTTGACTTTAATTATGGTGGTATTAAAAGCATTAGGGGTGTAAGTTTAAGTCCTTGAAAGACAGCTAAATAGTACAATGACATCAGGGAGTGCCAGATGCTCACTAAACATTCCTGGGAAGTAGCCCCCCTGCCTGCGCTGCAGTGGGAGGTCTCCACACAAGACAAGATGCAAATTGAACTGAGACAAGAGCAGTATCTGTGCGACGTGTCATTTTTTTGGCCATGGCTGGTTTGTGAGCACAATATGGATCAAGGCCAGCCGTGATGCCAAGGACTCTGTACACTACAGCTAAAGATTCAAGATAAAGTTCGGGAGAAGTCAGGTAATAGAAAGTTGCCAAGCATCTCTCACTCAAGAAAGGGGTTATTTAACTTTCTTTTCAATAATTAACATTGTATTTTTTAAGTCACAGGCAGCAATTAACATGATATAGAGTTTGAGCAAAAAACTAACAATCTCTTCACTCCTTCTAATCAAGGTGCCCTGTTGAGTATTTCACAACCATTGGGGATGCAACATATCTTAATGCTCTAAGTTACTTTGAGACCTTTAAGTTATATCCAGTTACATTCATATTAAACCAGCAGGGTGTGTGTGTTCAAGTCTGGACGGACAAGGAACCAGATGAACTTTCATCTGCTCAATTTTACTAAGGGGGGAAAAAATGTACTTAAGGAGACGAACGTCCCTTTCCTCATTAGCTGAGATGAAAGGATTTCTGGGTTTATATGCAAAATATTTAAACAGACAGGTCTGGCTTTCACTGCCATTTGGTGCACAGAACGATTGATGCTCATATTATTACTTTTCCAAGTAATAAAATGAAATTAAAAAAAAATCATTATGTCATCATTAGGTGAGACAATCCTTTGTAACCAGTGAATGGTCTGACGTGGTTAAAAACAGATAATTTTAGTGAAGTTCTGCATGTAAACACACCTGAATACACAAAGCTGTTGTAAACACTATGGGCCAGGTCCACATAAGGATTGTGCTTCATTTGCAGTCGCTAAATGTGTGATAATGAGAGAAAATGATGGCATGGAATCCAAAAAGTATGTGGTTAAATGAGTACAAAGAACACGGAAACTGCCATGCAGATGGGGTCCAACAGTATGTCCTCCTGTCCCATTAGTTAGTTAGCACTAACTAATTAGTTATTTGTCAAAAACAGAGAAAAGGACATATATACAGTGTAAATAGCAAAACAAGTTTAAAAAACAGCTATGAACATGTACATTTAGGGAAAGTTAAAACAATTTGTTTGCAAAATTGTCCCCTGCAAATAAGCATTATTGCAAATACCATCTCATCTAGAAGGACCAGCATTAATTGTCTTAGGCATTTACAGTGTTGCCAATAAACGCCATTGAGATGCAATTGGCACAATTTCTCCATCTCTCTTTTTTGCTCTCTCCGCTTACTGACATGAACGCAACAGAACAGCACATTGCAGACTGTGCCACAGTATTAATAAGAGATGTCACACACAAACTGTCCAGTGATCAGAGAACAATTCCTCTTCTGTAGGACTTCTGTAAAAATAACTGATTTGTTAAAGTCTGTATACATGACTTTGACATTACCATTATTACTTTACTCATGGCTGTAACAATCCAGGGCTTACAGCGACACTTCGTCTATATCTGTGGATAGGTTTGAAACCATTAGGTACCAGTATGAGTTTGTTTAGTTTTTCTCCCCCTGAGTTTCCCTTGCTTGCTCCATTCAGAGAGGAAATTGTGTTCTACACAGTGAAAGAATCTTTACATTTTACAAGCCTGGCTTCGAAATAAACCCTGAAACAGTTTCCACTCCTAGCTCTTTATAAGCTATTTTTACCGTCATAGCGAGAAGCTCTGTGGATATAAGTTTCCCCTGGTAAACAGAAAGTGTATTTAAATAGACTCAGTGGACCTCTCTCTCTTGTCTTTATCTCTTTCTGGGAGCCTGCAGAGTTCCCAGACCAACAACATGTAATGTATGTTGAGCGGTGCAAGGGAAGGGAGATCAATCGACTTGTTCATTGGTCTTAAATGCAGATTGTCTGTGTGGAATACATATACCTAGGCTGCTGTGATAAACCTGGATGGCCTGTCTACTGTAGGTGGGAGGCCAGCCAGGTATATGGTGAGGGGTGAGGGGCAGAGACGGATGAGCGGAGCTGCAGAGACACAGTTGATGTACATAAAATGTTCTTTTTATTTGATTTCAATATTATAACAATATTTATTGGTAAATGTGCCAATCTCATTATCCATGCTTTTTTGAGAAGGTTTCTAATCTACTGTCCAAAGATGGTCACTTGGCCACGCAATGTTGATTGGTCTTTATGATCAGTGATGACTGTATTGAATATGGCTTTGAAATCGGAAACTTAGAGAAGACTTCACACCCTGTTTTAAATTCACAGTCTCTGAATAATGGCTCTGTACATTTTTCCCATCTATATATTCATAAAGCAGCTATAAACCTGCTATTTAATATACAAAATAACACATGGAAAGATGGATATGCCTGTTACACTCTTTGTCTGGGTGTCACTGTCAACACTGTCAGAAACTGCCATTTTGTTCTTTTAGTTGATTTCCATACAATGTTCTTACTCACCTCTTTCGCACAGCTGAAGTGCTATTAAAGGAAATAAACACAGCGCAGTGTGTTCCTTTAAAATGCTCAGAAATGATTTGAAAGTGAAAGAAGAGGATGAGTCAGGCTGCAGTGTGGAGTGTTTCTGTACTGACAAACACAACGTGGGGGTGGAGGAGACATGGCAGGTCTTCTGAAAGTTCGAGAGAAGACACAAAAAAATGTCTGAAAAAAACAAATAAAAAACATCTCCCTGTCCTTATACGCACTGTGTGTCTGTCGGGTCAGGTGTTAATGATGCGTTAATTCACTGCCCAACATTTGTTGCTCTCCTCTCGAAATTACCTTCACTGTGAGCGAACATGTGTGCATGTCTGTTGTGTGAAGCTCGGAGTTGTGGGACGTGTAGGTGTGGTGTGTGTGTGTGTGTGTGGGGGGGAGTGCAACAGCAGGTGGCAACAGACTGCAGAACCTTTGGAGTAAGACTACATCAGGCCTGATAGCTGCTTCTACACTGATGTTCATCTCGGAACAATCTGACATTTCAAAATGAGTGAACAGCTGGATCTTTTTTGTTTTTTTCTGAGAGCAGCAAATGAGCATTTCTTTTGTCTTCATTAAATTGACACGTCCCTATTTCAAATATGAGTGACATAATTACCAAACCTTTGGCCTATATCCACAATAGTCTTCTTGTTATATCATTTAGGATCTTACATAACAGTAAGCCTCGACAAGTATTTACAATTATTTTTAATTTACATTGATGATCACTTTATTAAGCTCCGTGTCCACCAAGCATTTTTTCCATCAGAAAATCTGTGGCTGTGCGCACGGGAGCACTTGACAACAGTGTATTGACAAAGGCCACTTTACTTTTTACTGTATGTTTATATATTGTATATATGTTATATTTCACATTGTATAATTCCCAATCAGAAACAGAGAAAAGAGGATGTGGTTACAAGACACTATGTTTTCACTGTAATATCATTTATCATTAAGACACATTTCCAGATGTTTTATGTTACAATACTGGCCTTATATCATACCAGATCATTTTTTAAATATTGCTATCAATGTAGACGACATCAGGACTGAGCTTATAATTCCCTGCTTCCCTTTCAAAGTGAGATTTATCAGCACAGGGCACATTGCTAACATGACCGATGTTGTTGTAGCATGGTGTGTCAACAACACAAAACCACCAACATTATCACACCACACACTGCTTCTCGGCGACAAGATGAAACAGTGTCAGAGCCGCAGAGCGCTGCCTCATACTGAATAACAGGACAACATCTGGCTCACCAGCCGAGTTAGAGGATCTTTGCTCACTTCACGCAGCTCGAGAGAAAAAAAACAAAACATCTCTACCTCTGATTGGAACTACTTTTTCAGTCCCAAACATGTCTCTCTGTGCGTTTTCCACTAAGTGGTTAACTTTGAGAGTGGACTTTGCAACAAGTAGAGAATCAAACTGGTGTCTGCAGGTAGTCATGGAGAGAATTTATTTCTCGCTTGCTGTCTAACAACTGTCTGGCTAAAAGAAGGCAATTGGCTTTTGTGTGCCTCATCTCTCCGGCTGCACCCGCACGCTGACACTTCATAACATAGCACTCCCATGGTTCTTGACAACCAATTTTCAACTATCATATTTCATGCTGCAGCAAACTACCAGGGAGAACAGTAAAACTAACACTGAAGTCACTATGATGAAAATATGTTCTCTGTGTGGCAACATGTGAACACTACATATACTCATATTGGACTTTTAATTAACATTTTTCCTCAATTAGGTTCTTACTATACACAACAGGTTTTTTGTGTGCAAAAGTTCAGACAGTTTTGGTTAAATCCAATGACAGATTTGTGTCTCTGAAGCAGGCCAGGTTTAGTTGGATGAAATTTGTGTCCCATCATTTTTTTCATCTTGGCAGATAAATAAACGTGATGACATTAAGTTGTTTAGCCAACAGTCAATTAAACAGGATCAAACGAAAAATTGAGCTTTGCATTAGTTCAGGCAGGCTAGTGGTTCCCAAAGTGTGGGTATGGACCCCCTGGAGGGTCGCAAGACAACATTAGGGAGGTCGTGAGATTCCTTACAAAACATATGAAATAGAAAATTGTTTAGAATTGCACATTTTGCCTACTAATAATACATACAAAAAAGGACTTTCTTACAATAAATTACAAAAACAATATGATAATGTTTGGGCGATAGTGTGGTGTTCTTATGCAAAAGTTTGAAAAGGCCTAATTGTTAAATGTTTTAACCTCCAGGGACAATCAGTGTCAGCTGATCTCACGCAAGCCTCATCAGCTGATGGCCAGCTGATTAGCTCAATGCATCCTATTGGCCAAATAGTTATGCCGCTTCACTTACACTGCTCTAGCCTGCCTGTGTATGCTTAGCTGCTCCCTCTGCAAGCTGCATTTGTAAGTGCATTTGCATCCCTCCTCCCCAGCTCCGCCTGTTATACTAATTCATTTTAATGCTCCATGCATCCCAGTGCCTCCCAGTAAGGCGCAGGGATATGGTTGGTGTCTTCAGAGCCCTGACCCATCTAACATCTTAGGAATAAAATGCAACACTGACTGTTAGCCAGACCTTATCAACCAACATCAGTGACCTCACTGGCCTTAGTGTTGAAGTGCAATGGTGCGCATATGCAGGTGCATTGACTACCCACTCCTGGCTTTTGATATTTAATGTGAACTATACTGAAAATGGTTTTTGAGTATAAGCGTACAGCACTTGCGGGGACAGACTGCAACAGTCACACTGGTGTGTTGAATGGCAGTGCCTCCTTCTAGGTAATGTAAGTACCCCTATAAAAATGGACTGAGCCTGAGGAGAAATGCTGCCTTAAGGACAAGCTCTGGGAACAAATGTCCTTTTCCTTGCTGTCATTCCTTGACCATAACTCAGAAAGTCATAGAAGGCAGGCTTAAATGGATGACTACAGTTAAACCTTGGAGCACATACTCTTACATGTATGAATCAAATACACACAAGCACATTAAAAGGCTTTGTCTGAAATAATTGCCTTTTTACCATAGATTGGACAGCTACAAGGTAGGATGATATCAACTTGTAATGTGGTGGAGAAATTTAGTTATTATTTTGACAGTTTTCATTTTTAGTGTTGTTGTTAGGTAGTGGATGATGTTGTTAGGTAATTTCTGTGTCTTGTGCATGTTTAGGCACACTTTTTATGCAGTACCAAAGCAAACCACTAGTAATACCTGTTAGTCCATAATCTAGGCTTTCACAAGTTGATAAAGACCATTTCCAACTTAAGGCTGTTTGGTCTTTGGGTTAAAAAAAAAAAAAAAACTTTTGGAAAAATGCTTTGGTCAAGAGGATGTAAATTCACAAAAATACCTGTTGAAATAACATTAATTGCCAATCGACTAAGGCATTTAGCACATATCCTGGAAAATCTAGCAAAATCTAGCAAAATTAGATTCTGGTACTTTCTACCATTACATTTTCAGTTATCGTCCTTTAATCGAGAAACAGGAAATATGACAAGAGAGAGTGGGTTGAAATTGAATAAGCAGCTCCAGAAATGGGAATCGAAACCCTAAACGATGCTGCTCTGCCAAATGAACTTATCCAGCACACAAAAAAAAAGTCTATCTATCTATCTATCTATCTATCTATCTATCTATCTATCTATCTATCTATCTATCTATCTATCTATCTATCTATCTATCTATCTATCTATCTATCTATCTATCTATCTATCTATCTATCTATCTATCTATCTATCTATCTATCTATCTATCTATCTATCTATCTATCTATCTATCTATCTAAAACAAAGAAATATCAGTTTGTTTTTGGAATAAGGAGAAGAAATACCACTGATCATGATCCCTGTCACAGGGCCGACCCAATGACAACAAATTCCTGTTTCCACATTTCAAAATCTTGTTTGCAGCCTCCCCAAATAGCAGATGTTGTCATAGCAGCAGATTAGTGTCCATGGCCATTTTAAAATGAGAATAATAACAAACACAAGGTTGTATTATCCTGGAGTCCAAATACTTTTTTCACATACAGTACGCTGTATTTACCAGGGCCAGGAATGTGGGGCCGCAGCCTGTTCTGCTGCATGTTGCATCTTTTATTTGTTATGATCCAGACAGGAGTCGAGGCCTTTGTACTCTTGCATCTGCTACTGTAGTCACTGCTCTGCTTTATGCCTCTGTAGTGTCACACGGAGCCGGCGAGTTCCAGATGAGATGGCTTGGAAACAGGATAGCGCACCTGGCCAACGGAGAACGTGGAGAGAATATGTAAATTGACCACGCAGCAGAGGTTATTTGGTATTTGTGAGATGAATGAAATTCTCCTCTCTCTTTTTCCTCATTTCCCCTCTCACGTTTGTGTGACTAGACTAGTTAAGTCCCTGTCACTCAAGCTGCCAAGGTCTACGGGGCACCAGAGCGAGAAGCCGGGTAATAGGAGGAAAAGTGAGAGAGAAAGAGAGGTAGGGAAGATGAGAGAAATTGGGCCAGGGATGATTGCAAATTGTCTGTCTAATGGCTGCCACCCAGGAAGCCATTTCAGGTGACTTGTTATCCGTCATGAGAGAGGCAGACCTGCCAGGATCCAGCTTCTCACTCTACTTCTCAGTGGGCCACCAAACCTAAGAGCTCCGGGCTATCACCAGTGACCTCTCCTCTTAAAACTCCTCTGTCTCCAATTTTTAGATGCCTCTTCTCTCCTGCCTCTCTGTTGCTGTCTCCTTGTCTCTCCCTCTCCCGCTTCGCCTCTTCCTCCCTGCAGTGTGTCTCTCTGGCTCCTGCTCAGCAGCTGTTGTTTAGTGATAGATCAGTGAAGCAAAAAATGATGCTGGGTATGAAAAAAAAATGAAAAAAGATCTTGAAGCAAAGCACAGCCTCCCTTTTTCTCACAACCTATTGTTCGGCATTAGCAGGGAGACTTTAGAGATTTATTGAGAGGTAATCATTTGTTACTCAGGGGCACTGTGTCTTTCAAGCACTGATGATGGAGTCACCTCTGAAAGGGCCACAAATGGGAGAAAAATCCTTTGCATTCTAAGCATACTGGATAACCAACGATTAGAGGGACAACAACAAATAAACACCAAATCAAATATCTGAACATCATTTAAGCCTTTCAATCTCTTCCTGGATGACAGTGTTTTTGACTATACACAAAGCATAATTGTGTATATATTCTGTTAAGATTCGTGGATTTAAGCTGGCTGTTACAAGGTTGAAAACAACACCGATCCCTCCACTGCCTCAGATTGACATTAGAGAGGAAATTGACATGCAAAGCAACACTGCTGAAAGTTAATCTGTATGTGCACCGTATCACGTGGATCACAGCTCGGAGGCAGCTAGCATTAAAAGGAACCTGTCAAGCTAAGTGTGCTCCTCAACCTTTCTGCTATTACTCTGACATGTTTTGTGACCCGTGAATTGAAGTCTTGTCAAGACCTGGTCATTTTACCAGCTCTCAACACAGACGGGAGGGCTCCTAGTAAATCTGCCTCTCCTTAAAAAAAAAAAGCTTTCTCCCTCTTCTGCACAGCAGGTGGCACTGATTGGCTCCTGCACATATCACTCACTTGTCAACTTGTCCCTGTGATGGCCCAAGGACTGCCCAAGGAAACCTGGCATTAGCCACCAGCCCTGCCAATAACACACGGATGAAAGGAGATGCAATCACTCAGATATGGATGTCAACACATCTGACTGATCCGACCATTTCTCTCTGAAGTATTGTTATGCTGCTGTGTGATTCAGGCTTTACTGTGCAGAATAGTGTATTACTTCTACTTGCTTTAATAACAAACAAACAAACAAACAGCTGAAACAGATAAAAAGTCAATCTTGGTTTTTGCTGTACACGTATAAAATTATTTTACGATCAGAGCTGCTCTGATGGCAGAATCATTCCTATTGGTTGAAGTAAGTCTTATTGAGGAGTGAAAATATCAACAACCTTTTATTACAGCGTTGTTATACTACTTCTGATAGGAACAATAACAAAAATGTACCTGAACAGTTAATGTACTTATTACAGAATTTTTTATTAATTTCAGCCTATCAATTCAATCTTTTCAAATTATTTCCAGTAAATGAAAAATAAAAAATTCATGTTGAGTTTAAAAGTTTAATTTTCAAATAATTGGTAATTAAACAGAATTTACTGACCCGTGAAATAACATAAATCCGTGTTGGCCCTCATTTGGCTCCTCACAATACAAATGCTGGGATAAGGGAGAAAACAACTATGCAGACCTGTGGCAAACAATTATTATCTTAATCACGGCAGTGTCTAAACCAAAAGTTTGTGCATTCAAACGTTTAGCCCACGTTGGGGATATTTAAAACTTGATCTGAGTGGACAGCGCCACTCTGGGTCCTTTTTGGGAGTGTAATGTTAGTAAAGTAATACTACTGCGAGTCTATAAATTAGGTTTTATTTAAAAACTAAACTGGACGTTCAGTGTGTTTCCTTGTCTGACTCCCTTTCAGGGTTCTTCTCTTCTGTCCAGCTTGACATACCGCAGCGCTGCAGGGCACAACGCTGGGACCACAGGAGAATGTCATTATAGTTGTAGTTTGTTTGTCGGACTGATTGCCAAATTAAATACAACAAATGTAGATCGTAAACAAACCAGCAATTTATAATAAAAATGTTTCATGAATGCAAATCTCGTGAGATTTTTTAAAAACATTATTATTATTTACATGGGCTACTTGGTTGAAGTGTTGTCTTTGGCCCTACAGAGCCATTTCAACACGTCTAAGACCCAAATCAGGTCTTACAATGCATCGTATGTCGTATTTTTTCGATTACGTGTAACCCCTAGAAACAATTTCTGACTGAGCTGAGCTTCGCGTGTGAACACAAAGAGCCACATTTTTCACCTTGACTTAATGGGAACTTTTCCTTTAGCAGCCCCTGCTACATTATGTTTCCATGATGCTGTATTTCAGGTGCAGCCTGCCAGATTTTTTTTTTTAAGGAGTGCATATGTGATTTTTTGTGTCGATTAGGTAGGCGTTGCAGAGGCGCTTCCAGGGACACACCCAACAAAGAGTTACAATCTTCACAATTAATTATCATAATTCAAAAGCTCTTCTGGCTTCCCTGATCCTGTCTGAGGTGGAGATGTCAATGGAGTATATGATAAAAGTACATCATTCTGGAAAATACGTTATTTCCTGTTAGCTGTAAGGGGCATTACAGTATGGTTATGGGGAGGGAATATTTTGATGTGAGTATGTTTTATTGGAGACTCCAATCATACATGTATGATATACTGAACATAGAACTTTATATAGAAGAGTTACAGTGACTTTCTGTTAAAACACCTTTTTCAGAGTATTTGATTCATTTAAACACCACATGATAGAACAACCTTCAAAACAAAGCTCAGCAGAGAAAAATGACTTCAAATATTATATTCCACAAAACCATTGATGCATCGCACAGACCCTATACTACATAATCAGCTGTCACCTAAAGATCTTTCTGGAGCTGGCCACACTGTGTCAGACTCTCTAGGGATGGCTGGACAGCGTGTTTTGATGCTTCAGGGCTCTCCAGGCATCTGTCCTGTGGAGCCTGATTGCCTTGGAGCCCCTGCTCTGTCGAGAAAATGAGGTTGAGGTGGGCTGCTCGGGCCTCTCCAAGGCTCAGAGTCATCGCAGTCGAAGTGGAGCCCTGACCCCCAGCAGATTTCTAATGGATTTTAGGCGTCACAGGCAAACACACAGCTGGGCTCCAAACAAACTCATCAAAGCACCCCAGATTTGTGGCTCCCCCATCGACCCACGCACCCACCCACACAATCCCTTCTCCAGCACACTTTTTCTGTACTTGTGACAAGCAGTCACCGCCTGAGAAACTGAAGCCACTGCCTTCCTTGGTTCTTCAGAGCATTGTAAAACAAGATCTATTGCTACATTAGCCCGTTTTCAATAAAATCAGCTATCTGTTTTTCATGTTTTGAGTATTTCTTGTGTTTGTGTTTTCTTCTTGTATTCCATAGGGAGAACTGAAGTGATTTCAGTGGTTTATAACTCACTTTTGTAGGATTTCCTTTATTCCTCTCCTCTCTGTCTCTATCTGTCTCTTTTTCTGTTCCTGTGTGGGTGTATTTTTTTGTGTGTAGTCATATTTTTTGTTGAATCCTGTGTTGTTTTAAGCCACAGAGACAGTAGTTCACTTCACTTTCAGTTAGAAAGTCAGAAAATAGCACAGAGACAAGCTGGAATAACATGCATTAATAAAAAGAAGCATTGAAACTCAATCGTTTGTGTATTTGCTGCAAATTAGAAGAAGTATGTCTGAAAAAAAAACACATGATAAAGAATGACAGCTTTCAGAATAAAAGTGGATTTAAACTAAGCCAGGCTTTGACACTGTTTGATGCAATGGATGATCCAGTGGTTTTTGGGCTTCTGCCACACATGTGAAAGTCATGAGCACCTGTCATGACTGTCCCTGGCAAGGTGGCTCCTGGCTTGGCAAGGTCTTAGCTTTTGTCTCTAGAAGTCAGGGGTATTGATTCACGCTTGAGGTGTCTCTCTGTGGAGATTGGCTTGCTGCACAAGCATTATCTTGGGTGGCAGCGTATTCATAGTGTACTGAACAATGGTGCTGAGGGACGCTGGAGCTAAATTGTTCAGAATGACATTCATAAGCAGCAGGGGCCTGTGGGTGCTAAGGAAAGAAAAAAGAAAAACAGGCAATACACTTTAGAGGATACTAAGGACAAGGGGACCTCGCCACTCTCAAACTTTTTAGCCGTAAAACTCATACCACAACTTAACTTTCAGCTCTTCCTGAATTTCACAAATTCTCAAAGCCAGAAATTTAGCAATATTAAATTGGTAGGATTAGTCACCTACTTGGGATCCTCTTTAAAATGTCATTCTGTTTGGTTATTTTCAGTGTCATTGTTAAGAAAAGCCTTTCCTTCCACCAGTAATGACAACAATCTTTCCTGTTTTTTTTGTTAACCAACTTCATCTGTGTTTGCTCTAAATTTAACCCATAAACTCAATAATTGATGGATGTCAAACAGCACAAACAGTTAAGGGAAGAATATTCAGAGGGAATGTGAAATGGTCAATTTAGCAGCAAGGAGAACAGTAGCAGTTGTGACGACAAGCTAATAGGCCAGGTCCACAATTATCCACATCAGTACAATGTGTCATTGACAGTGTACAGAACATGGCTGTCAAAATAGGCGACAGGTAAGAACATACAGGTAAGAACAAATAGTTCAGGCTGGGATTTTCTCTCAACCAAAAGGTTGTTGGGCAAGATACTTAACCCCAAGTTGGTCCCGCTGCTTTGTCTACAGCTTATAAGTGTGTAAGAATGCATTAGTTCATACTGATGGACACTTTAAATAGCAGCCTGTGTCATCGCTGTGTGGGTGGGGGAGTAAACGTGTTTGAAGTAGTCCACTACAAACCTGCAGTCACATGTCAAAGTAAGCAAGAGAGCCCAAATTGCCCCTGATGCTTCAGTTGTGAACACAGACAAAGGGTTAAAAAGAGATGATCCAACAGTCGTTCATTAGCCATTTCAGGGACTCAATTTAAGACCACATTTGATAACAATTGTTTTCACTCATTTTTTCTTTCAGAAAAAGAAAAAAAAATCAGTTGTTCCATTTTTTTACCATCTTTTCAGCAAATGTCATAATGCAGATGTCTAAAACTGCATATGAATTATGACTGTCACTGCTCAGGTGATAAAGGTTTGAATTGTTTGGTTTCACACAGGTCAGTAAGATTTTTTTCATTCTCATATTAAACATTTAATCACCTGAGCTAGAATTAGCTTTTAATATCTTTGTCCCATACTGTACAGTATTGCTCCGAAAATATTGCTACTTGCATAACACATTCGGAATGATTTCAGATTAATTTCTCCCTCGTTTCCCCATCATAACCTAAAGTGACCTCCTGAAAATGATGATGACACTAAAGATAAGATTCCTCTTAGATGATATATCAGTGACTTGCGTCTATGACTTACCACTATGTCTTCATTGCTGGAACATTGCTTGCAGGTTGCCTAAGGCAGGAAAAATAGGAAATTACAGCCCAGATGGTTTCAAATAAGTCAAAAGGGAAATAAATACACTGAATTTGGATGTTTTATTACAAAGTCCAGTCCTGCAGTGTTGCCAGATGTGCAATAACTATTGTATTTGTAATTATTTTGCCCTCTGTACGATGTAGGATCATTAATTGTAGAAGAGGCCACACGTACTAGAACTGGCAATTTCAATGTCCCTGTAACAAAACACTGATGTGATTTGAGAAAAACCAATCACATCAGCATGACTAAGACAGCCATCACATACTGTACGCACCATTTAACAGCTAAACGGCTCGACTGCCACTCTGCTGCCAATCAGATCCTCACCTAAAGCCCTGCTTATGTCTGTGGTTAGTTATGACAGACGGACTGAAAGAAAACACACAATGACACAACAACTTTAGTCACTGCTAACTTAGCTACACAACGGCTGGAGATGGAGTAGGTTTCCATCAATTTACACTGTAACAGTTTGTTTACTTACAGTGATGTGGTGTGCAGGGCATAGTTTTGCCATTAAGTGTGGTATTCAGGACCTGTTTAATTTTTACATGTAGGATAGCTTTCAGTAAAATCTGATCATTTCAAAGCTGCCGTACGATTTGCTGTATTTCCCATCTGGCAACACTGGACAACTGTATTCATTGTGAAAGGCAACCTTCTAAATCATCTTTGAAAAATACCCAATCATTATTCTGTCAGTAAATGTGGATTTCACAGTAGTTTTAAATGGTGTAAATATCTGCTTTGTATCATGTTATTTAAGTTATCATCCTCTTCACAGAAGTCATCAAAAACTGCCTAAAGTGTTCTAAACCCAACGGCAACAAATAGTGAGAAAACGTGGAAAAAAAACCAGAATCACCATAGAAACAGATACTGTAAGCAGCTCAAGGTGAGCTTCTCTCAAAACAGAGAGGAGCAACAATCCTTTGTGGAGGAGGAGAGCTGAGGCGCACCCTGAAGTGTATGCATGCTTACCATTTGTCTCATATGGCTGCAGCCTCCAGTTCAAGGTTTTCTATGTCTGCACTCACCCCCACTGTAGATTGGACTCTAATCCATAATTTAAGTTTCTGTGCATTGTGATAAATGCTCTGTAACATATAAAAGTACCTGAGTTCACATCATATTACAGTAAGGTATTGAGCAATAGGAAATGTGACAGCAATGACTTACAGATGCTTCCTGTTTTTTAAGCTCATTGACCCACATAGCTAAGAACTCCCGTTGCTCCGAGATCTTGGTTTCTGCTGGAGAGAGTTTGACGTACCAACAGTGCATTTTCGTTCTCTGTCCTTCAAAATCTCTTCGCAGTTGTGCCACTTAAGAGTCTGACGTGTGTCCATATAGCCTGAGGCATCAGATTTTACGGTGCCCATAGTGAATATGATGCTTTTTGTAGCATACTAAAATAACTGGAAGGCAGAAATTCAAATGCTTGTTGTGCTTTTGTCACGCCAAAGTAGTTTAGTTCTCCTTTAGAAAGCCAAAGTAACAAGAAAATCCAATTGTGCTGTTATACATCAAAACATCTTTTTCATAGCCCCCTTACTATTATAATGACAAGATATGTTGGGATAAATTATCATAGTTTCAGTTTAACATAAAAATGTCAAAATAAGGACATTGTTAATAAAAACATCAGAGAAGAAGAAGCACACATCTGTAATGTCAAGAGATTCTTCTCTTTATTTTTAAAGCCCACAGAAGCCAGTCAGCTTGGAGGCAGCCGAGTCTCCACATTTCAAGCTGGCTCAAAGATAATAAGAAATAGGCTCACAACGATTACTGTCAATATAAAATAAAGGAACATTTCTCTAGAGGTCTCAAAAGGTCATGATGTCTAATGGATGTGCCAAGATGGAAGAGAAACAGAGTGTGACCTTTATAACAATGCTATTTGTAATTGAACATACTCACAGTATTTAAAAATAATAGTGAGCAGAAAACATAACAAAACAGTTTGCACGGAGAGCGCTGTGGTTGCAGGATCACAGGATACACCCCTCCTCCACACTCGATGATTTTCTGCTGATCCTGACTTATTGCAGACATGGTACAAGATGGCAGGATACAGTCAGAATAAGATTGGGTTGGAAAAGTCATTGGTTTGTGTTTACACATGCAGCTCACCTGAAAGTATCAGGAAAATATAGGAGCTTTGTGCATGTCTGAATAGGACTTTGTTTTGACTTTTGTACATGGTCACTGGCTTTACTGACTGACTTTAAAGGTATAAGACATTTGACTTTTACATCCCTGGATGAATGAAAAAACATTGTCTAATAAGTGAGGGTTTTTTTCTTTTTGTACACGGTGTTGTTATTGATGACATACTCGGTTGCTCTGTCTTTCGCTGTCTCTCTCTGTCTCCCTCCATTCTCTCAACTCAACCCGACTTTATTTATAAAGCACTTTAAACAGTCGTAGTTGGGACAAAGTGCTGTACATACAGGAAGAGCACAAAACATAAAACATAAGTTATATATATATATATATATTATATATAGTTTTATTTTGTTATTGATTTAATAATTTGCATGACTGTTAATTATAATGTAACACTAACACAGACAAACCCTGGCTTTACGCAACACAACAATGTCAAATTGTAGTCGAAACTGTAGCGCACAAAAACGCAGAACAACAACAGTCGTATGTTATCCGTCTACGTAGGAGGGACAATCCTGCTTAAGCACAAACACCTTGTTGTGTGAGTGTCCCCAAAGACACAAGTTTGAAACTAAAGGAAGACTGTGGGCACTGATTGTGTTTCACATTATAATCCTTATTTTAGTCTCTTATCTGTATTGCATTGTAATGTCTGTATCATTATTTCTGTGTTTGTTTGTTTGTTTTTTTTAAAGTCTTTTCTTTCTGTTTTATTCATAAAAGCCTAGTGAGGGCCCAAATAGCCCAGACTAGAAACATGTATGTGTGACAAGTGTAAATTATGTGGACTAACTGAGAAATTAAATATAAATTATGGAAACATACATGTGATTTTAGTGACATAAAACAGTGAATGCTTTAAGAAAATGTCATAAAACAATTGTAGGAGATTATTTAAGGTTGATGATTTCTAAAAAAAAATATCAGCGTTAAAACGGATTCAGTATGGTGGATTTAAAACACTTATATATTAAATATATATATATATATATATATATATATATATATATATATATTTGTTAAAAAGCCTTTGAAATGTGCAGATAAGTCTGCCAGGACTTTTTGACTCTGTCATCTACCTGTTATGTCTATTAAGAGATAAGGTATGCGATTGACTAGTTATGCCTGCCGAGGCCTGAAAGGGAGTTCTGAGCCTCATTCTGCATGACGCTGACAGACGGAGCATCGTGTCCTGAGTCCTTTAATTCATTTTCCCTTTTTCAGGGCACAACATATGCATGGTACTATTTCATATTTTACATACAGTATTTAGCAATGGTCATTGCACGTGTCCCTGTTGAATAAACAAATATAAAAAAAGTGCACTGAATTATAGCTAAATAAAAACCATGCTGTGTTAAAACATTTAAACACAAAGTGAAGAGACATGTTAAGAACATGGTGAAGTCAAATTTAAATCCACCATGTGAAAAACTGAGTTAAGAAAATGATGTGTCCTGTGCCTTTAAGAGCACCTTTTAATTGAGCTGACGCTCCCCTTTTAAATCTACTTATTTTGAAAGAATAATTGGGTTAGAAAAAAAGTCATCGTTCAAGCTCTCTGTAAAAGAACCAAATGTGACCCGTTTTAAATATAGGATGAAATCCAGGGAATTTAAATGCTGCATGAGTTTCTCTCTGGTGGAATCATGAGGACATGTTTGCGCCCTTTTTACTGTAATCCTGACAGCTGTGACAGTGGCTCTCTTGAATTGTTAAAGGGGAGGCAGAGAAGCTGCCTTATTGCACAGCAACCTTTTTTGCCCTAATGTCTCCTTCTGTAGCAGCTTTGATGTCAGCTCTGCTCCAACAGGAACATCAGTAAAGAGACTGGTCTTAAAAAAAAAAAAAAAGAAACACTGTATGATTTAGCTTTGTATCTTTATTATCCCTCAGCAAACAATACAATTTTGACTGCCTGCTCGCATCCTGTTTTATTTTATCAGCAGGGCACCATGTTATCTCTGGATTTACTAAATCAAGCTGTGTGGATTGAAAAAAATATGAAAGATCACCTTCTATCAAACCCTTAATGCTTTAAAATGTTCTGTATAACTTAACTGAAAAGCCTGTTTATTGTGTTTGTCAGGTTATGATTTTAGTGTAAAATATTACAACATTTGATTTTACATCTTTGTAATGTTAAAAAACAAACAAACATGATTTTCTGCCAAAGTTACAAAAAAAGAAACCGTTGAAAGGCAGAAATATTTGGTTCATTTTAACCTGGAAACATACTCAGCTTTATACTTGTGCACCTGCAGAGCAGAAGATGGGCTTTTTTGGAGAAGGTGCAATGGCTTCTCTGCCGGAGGCCTCATATGGGACTACCTGGTGCTAGAATAGACTGGAGCTCAACAGGGATCTGTGGCTACAAAATCATTACGACTGAAATCCAGTCGCGACTATATGCAATCGAGTTTCTACACTTGATGCTTTGAAACCCCTGTATGGCTTTTTTCTCCCCCAAGAACGCGCTGATCAATGCATGTTAAGTAGCTGCAGAGAAACAAGGTGTGAAGAGCTGCTTATCAAGAAACCAAATAAAACATCCAAAACCTGGCTTGTTGAACCTAGTTCATGATTTAGTCATTGAAATATGTATGCTTCAATGACTCTGATTATAAATAGTATTTCTTGGTCAAATATTTGTATTTTCTGTCATATTCTATTACCTAGGTTTTCTGAAATGAAAGATAACTTCAAGACATTTTCTTGAGGTGGTCTTGTGTAAAGTGTTGTTCTTCATGGGGAATGATGTAAACATTTTTCTAACCTGTGTTTAAGCTGTAATAACTCTGATAATCCCTGTTTAAACTATGATTACTTGACATAAACCGTGGCATCTGGTGTCCCAACGTGAGAGCTGAGATTTACTGAGGGGAGAACTCAATCTACGAGACCTGTGTAAGAGCAGATGAGTACGTGTTAACAACATGCCCTCAGTAGGTGGAAGCAGCTGGAAATGGAAAGAGCCTGCAGGATCAAACGGTGGTAGTCAGTCGTAGGCTCTTGGACATATTTGGGCTTTCTGGAATATGGAGTTAAAGTATCAGGTTCAGAATCGGGGAAGGGTTAGACAAGAGCCACCCTTTAAATGAAGCTCAGAATGTAATCAGGACGACTGCTTCATATACTTCATTTATTAATAATGCTCCCTTTCTCTTGGTATCTCTTCCGCTCTACCTTCCAGCTGACGAGGGGAATTTACTCCAAAGTATTTAACCACCTACATTTCATCAGGACCTCTAAGCACGATTCACCCTGCTGCTGCCAAACTTGAACTCTATTTTCCTCTTTGCTTTATCAGTGACATTTCAACATGGATTGTTGCGACCATCCTCTGGTTTCAGATCCACCTCTTCAGATGTCCACTCCTTCATCACATCTTTCCTTCACTACAGCCACCACCAGCGTCTAGACTCCATCAGGAGGGTGTCCTCTTCTGCTCACAGCCTTACTACCCCTTTGAATACCTGGTAATGATAATCACCAAGGACATCACACATTTCCTATCCTTCCCTAGACTTATAGGAGTCACTTTAAATTATAAGAGGCGATGTTTTAGAACTTTGCACTCAGTTTTCCGTGGAAAAACTCTAGTTCATTGACTGCTTGTCTTGAAGAGATCAATTTAGTTCTTAACTTCCGACAACTACAGATTTTTCTTTGAGTGTGTTTTGAGACTGCAACATTTTTTAACTGAGCTATTTTGACCAAGAGTTCGTGAGGGAATCTAAACTCATCTTCTGGTCCTGACCTGAGTTTTTCTGACCCAACAGTGGTGTTCATGTTTCACTAGATTTGGAGCTGAATTAAAGTGTTTACAATCCCTTATAAATAAAAGAAGAGCTTTTCCTTCTTTACTTCCTGAACACAGATGCATTCTTAGATGTACAACCAAAAGCATTTCCCCTCACGTTCCAAGTTCAGATCTCCTGACTTTGAAGTCAGATAGTTATTTCATCTTCTTAAGATGCAGCTAAAGGCTCATTTATACACCCACCCTTTGTGTGTTTGTGATATTTTTAGTGTTTGTTTAAAGACTACTTTCTGTTAACAGGTGCTGATGCGCTTGTAATGAGCCATACAAAAGGACAGAGATCAGCTGATTTTCACCTCATTACGGCTGATTGTTGACAACTTAGTTTTGCTCATTTATTTTCATAGGCCGTTAGGTTTTTACTTAGGCTGGGATCACTTTTAAAAAATATTTTGAACTGGGCTTTGCATCAGTGATAGGCCAGTCATCTTTTAATCAGAAGGTCGTGGGATTGCTCTCCAGCTCCTACAGCCACATGTCCTCTGTGTCCTTGGGCAAGACACTTAACCTCCAAGTTCCTCCTGCTGCTTCATAGCAGCCTCTGCAATCATTGTGTGCATGTGTGACCTGCTTTGAGAAGACTAGAACATTGCTATACAAGCTCAATCCATTTAATAGCTACATACTTTTTTTTATTTGGCATTTTACAGAAGCCACAATATGTTAAAATAGTGACATACTTCCACTTATACCTTATTCTTTGTATTTAACTTTGTAATGCTGTCATTTAACTTTGTACTTGCATCTTGACACTTTATTATTTTGTTGACACTTTATCTTTGGTTAATTTTTTAGTGTAGCTGCACTGTCGTTCATTTACTGATCTGTATGCCTTTGAATTGCACCCCAGCGACAAATATAGTTTTTTTTAGTTGAACTGAATCAAATTAAATACACTGATTTTGAATAATGACCATGCCAGAATTACCTACAACAGCTGTGCTTGATTGTTGTGAATAACAGCAGAGGCATATTAAGGATACTACTGGTTAAAAAAACTTTGATTCAGGTCCTCAGAGATCATAGAAATGAATTGAATACAGATATTTCAATCCCAGAGCTATGATTCTGGTGTTTTTGTGAACTGTACCATAGGCCAATTGTCTTTTAACACTGTCGTCACAGCTTTGCAGATGGATCGATTTTGCAACATATGCATCAATACATGGAGGGGAGCACATGACTGTACGTTGCCATTTCTTTTAGCACAGCCTTAATTCACACTGTTTCTATAAAAGTACAAGCAGTGCTGAGGTATTTGTCACATTTAACACACTGTGGCTCAGCAGATTTTACAACTGTCTGCTCATTATGTTCTTTCAGACAAGAGGTGGAACAACTGTTCTTTCAACTGACCCTCTTGTGATAAGTATAAAAACAGAAAGTCAGCCTTTGGGTTTGACTTCTCATTTATTTTTGCCTTGAATTATTACTATAAAAAGGCCCCAGTGGATGAACTGCGATTCAAGAGATGATGGAAATGTTTTGTAGTCATGGTTTTGAAGGGTTTTTCTTTTAGTTAAACTACAATGAGGGAGCACAGAGCAGGTAAATGGTCCAATAAAGCTCTTTGAAAAATGAGAATGAATGATGAATTTAGATATGGGAACTTTCCTCAGGGTCCTGACATGCCAGCTGAAGAATTTCAGAGTTTATTTCACTATGTAGCTGCAGTGCCTAAGGTCAGACAGTTTATATTTGCATATGTAAGTACAAAGCCACCAAACTCACAGATATTTCCTTCAGCTTTCAAATGATCTGTAACTCCTTAGTGCTTAAATCAATGTGAGGCTGCAGTGTGATGTGGTGAAGGTGTAGATCAGGGAGCCAAATACTTAACACATATATGAATTACATTGACATCAGAACAAGTGATGCTTGTGATGATTTAACTTTGAGTTTCATCATTTTGGCGCTTTGTTAGTTAGATGGCTTTTCAAGCATTCTTCGATATCTAAATGTTTTCTCTTGTTCTTAAGAAAAGTGTAAGGCAGATTTGTGGCGCTTAAACTTCAATATTGTTCACACCTGTCTTCTTTAACTGATGAATAAAATGTGTCAACTGCTTCTAATTAGCATATTAAGTAAATGCCCCCCCCATGCCCATAAAAGGGCATGATAGGACTGCAGGACTGTGTGCCAGTTTTTCACATCAGTGCGGGCACTATGCCACTATTCGCTGGCACTCTAGTCAATGATTGCGGTTACACTATAATGACCAGACATCCTCGATTTCCAGGGACACTTCGCAATTAGTCCACCATGTCCCCGGTTAAAACTGTGCCTAAAAATGTCTATGATTTGAATGGGAGTAAAAAAAAGTTGCGTGCAGATGCAAACTGTAGTTATTCCGTTAGCCAGTCAAACTGCACTCTGCTACGCTCACGTTCCAGACACAGACCCAAACGGAAGAAAATTGTGGCACTGATGGCCCATGGCTCGTATGGACTATGTTGAAATTGGGGGTGAAAGGGAGAGGTTCAATCAAAAACCATGTATGAAACATGTTTCACATTAACAAGCTGAAGGAAGGGCTGTGCTGTCCATGAAGACACAGAGCTCAGAACAACGTCACAACCAGCTAAGTTACTTGTGTTCACATTTTTTCTTTTTAATTTATTTTGGTAATTTCCTGCTTTACTTTTTACTTACCATTGTCTCTGTCTTTCAGATCCTGCTCCCTGTGATTTCCTGCCTTGTGCTCCCCTGATCGTGTCTTGTTACCTCCTGATTGTCTGTGTATTTAATCCCTGTGTCCTCCCTCTTATTGCCCGTTCTTTGTACTGTATATTCCCTTGTGTCGCCTTGCTCCAGCCTTTTCTGCTCGTCTTCTATTGTTTTTTAATTTTTTTTTATATTTACTATTGCCTGCATTCTTGTTTTTGCCTTTTCCCTGCCCCTTTTGAATTTGTTGGCACTGCAGGCTACTTACTTATGTATCGACCTGGACTTTCACGTAAAACTCTGTTTTTTCTTCTTTTTAGAAAAGCACACACAGGGTTGAAAGGAGATGTACAAACATTTCAGGACACCCTGCCCAAAATAATAATAAAAAAAACAACAACAACAACAACAACAAAATGGATGTAGTGCTACTGTTGAAATGCAGAATAATAAATAGTTTTAACAAGCACACATCTCTCAATACATAGCTCAGTAATTGGAGCCTCAGACTCAGTTATTGATGCAGTGGTGCCAGGTTTGACTCTAACCCTGGGCCTTAAGATACATGTCATCCCTCTCTCCCCAGAACTGAGCAAAGGTCAAAAACAAAGGAAAAAAAAAAGAAGAAAAAAATTCATCTTTGAAAAAAGATTGTTCTGCGATGGCGATTCTTTCATAAATCATTCCCATTTTCCCAAGCTACTTCATGACATCCTCAAACTAAATCTCTCCTGACAGTCACTTTTGTAGGTAATCGGTTTAGGTGTGGTCTGTAGTGCGTGTTTACATACTAGACCCTGCGAGCATGTATTGTACTCTCAGTACACATGACATGCTTAGCTGGCAGAGCAGAGGTACTCTATGCCTCAACACATTTTGGCGGTGCTCTGGCTCTGTTTAATGTTTTAACACACATTCACAATTGGAATCACTTCCTCTTGGCACTCTACAAGGGACACCTTACTGCAGTAAACGATCCAGCAAGCTGATTTGCAAAGTTTATGAAGTAGAATGATGCCTCGAAAGCACCATGTCTGTGCAGATTCATTACTGTGTGTGTTCTGTATACCTTAACTTACTCATTAACCTGTTGATTATTTTGTATTGTATAAAGCCAGCATTTCTGCTAGCTTTATTTGAACTACAGAACAAAATAAATAGCACTTCTTTGCTGCTGTCCTTCTTTCGGATTAGTAATGCTGACAGACTTTTTAAGTATTTCCAAAATATGAATTGACTTTCTACATTGTACCTGTTGTTACTGTCTATAAAGACAAATCGAAATGAAAAATCAAAAAACTCAGACACACATCCCATAGTGAGTGCTGGATCCAAAAACACAACATGTCTTACAATGCAGGGAAATAACTTTTAAACTGACATTATTTTTCTTCCTTGTAAAATGGATAACTTACAAGGTAACACTAAGTTATATGCTTATTCTTGGATTGTAGTTTTGATGAAAATAAACAAAGATCCTGTTTTTAAATGTTGGCCTGACATTGGGGTGATATTTAACCATCACTGGATTTATAATTCAATGTGAACCTTTTGTGAAGGTTTGATGGTAGAGCTAGTCTTCGTCAACTGGAAAGTCAGGGGTTCGATCCCCAGCTCCTGCAGATTCATAATTAATGTGTCCTTGGGTAAAACCCCAAATTTCCTCAAATGAAGTTGGCGGTGTATGAATGTGTATAAATGAATTGGAGCTTGTGCTTGCAACAACGAGCCAATGGGCTAAGTGACATCATCAGGAGGTAGGAGAAAAGGCATTTCCTCTGACTTTGAATTTTTGCACATAGATGTGCCTAAACGTGTACAAGACACCTGAAAAACACACTCAAGAGCATATAAAACCAATAAATGCTTAATATGGGAGCTTTAATACTGATGATAGATAGATATGACTCAGAATACACAGATTACAAATTGAACCTGCACAATTAAACCTGTGAAAAGTATTTCAATTTGAGGTAAGGGATGGAAAAAAAAAGAAAAAAAAGATGACATTTTCAACAAAGAGGCCGCTACAGAGCGCTGCCTTGATTTGTCAAAATGTGCAGCAACAATGTGCAGCAACACCAGTTAAAAGGGATCCGGCCTTCAACTGGGATGGCCTTTAATTTGAAGTTTGAAGGTGAGTAAACATTCTGAAGTATCTTTTTATCATTGCATTATTCTGACAGCTTATTCCCCAATTCAAGCCTGACTGAAACCCACATGATGGAAGGATAGAGATGCCATCATTATAACATCTGAATAGTTTTATTTTGAGTTGTTTTTAAGCAGCAAGATTTTCCCTATCCAACTCATTCAAACATTTTGGCAGAGGTAATGCTCATTGATTTCAGCATATTGTTTTTCTAAACTCATTTAAGGTAAGATTGGATTTAAAAGTCCATCAAACCTTAGTTCAGCTTTGCACAGGAACATTCTAAACCTCTTCATCTTTTACACAAAAGTCTGCACATCTAAAAAAGTAAATGATAAATAATAAATGCTATCAACCTCTGCACTAAGATAATGAAGCAGGTTAAGAATTGTACAGGTTGGTATATGCCCAGCGAACTCTGTGGCTGTGTTCAGGGAGACACAAACAGCCTCCAGCTTTTGTGTGTGGTTCCTTTTTATAGAAGAGGGTGCTTACAATGGACATGCTGACTCTCCACCAGCTGCAAGGCCTCTCTGATGGCGACAGCACCTGTAGGAAAAAGAAACAACTGCAACAAGCACACATTCATATCGGCTGGTGTCAGCTCACCAGAGTTGAAGTTCATAATCTTCTCACCCACGATATTAACATCTGTAACCATTTAGCACGAGCGTGTTAGCAGGCTTCTTGTTCGGCTTCATGTGTGTGTGTGTGTGTGTGTGTGTGTGTGTGTGTGTGTGTGTGTGTGTGTGTGTGTGTGTGTGTGTGTAGGTGTGTGTGTGTGTGTGTGTGTGAAGGTGTATACACAAACACACATGTTTACTATTTGTCTATGTAGAGCAGCCAGTGTGAGGATGCACTCATGGGTGGTTGACAAATAGATGCTGGTGCTCTGCCAGTGCCTCACGCCCTTGTTCATGAATTATAAAACCAAGAGCAATTATGGCTTTTACACAAATTAAGCAAAGCATGCTGGATGCAAACTGTAATTGGGTCAGTGGTTATTTCCTGCAACACACCTGGGCTTGCAGTAAACACTTGGTATCAATTATGAATGGCTCCTGTCCTACACAGTCTGTGTAGCAGACCATGGCCAAACAAAGCATATACAAGTACATTAGCATACACATGATGACAGTAATAATCTCCATGATAATGTTGTAGTGTCTCTTAGTCATACTGTATCAGTGTGTCTTCAGCTAGGAGCGTTTCAATCTATTAATCTATCTTCTGTCCTTGTCATTGCATGTTTTTTATTGTTTTCGAACACTGTAAAAGCATTGTACTGTATCTTAAGTAAATGCTTAATGTACTTGAGCTTGTAGTGCTTTTATAGGTTTCTAGTCAAAGCACTTTTTCACTGCACGTTACACCAACTGTATCATTCACACCCACACACTAATGGTGGAGGCTGCTATGTAGAGTGTCTGTCTGTCTGTCTGTCTGTCTGTCTGTCTGTCTGTCCGTCCGTCCGTCCGTCCGTCCGTCCGTCCGTCCGTCCGTCCATCCATCCATCCATCTTTAGTATGTAAGCTGGTGTCTTGTTCACGTTTAGGCATGTATGTGCAAAAACCCAAAGTCAGAGGAAACGCTGCTTGTCCTACCTCCTCCTGTTAGCAGTAGCCGCATAAATTTCTTGGTCCCTAGCCCCCCTCATTGAAAATGTGTGGAGTGACATCACAAGACAAAGACGTCACTGATCCAAGCCAATTGGCTCATTGAAGCATGCTCCCCTGCTACTGACTGTAGAATTCCCAATAAGGTAAAAGGGGCGTTATATATCCACGAACAAAACTGAACGACTGACCTTTTACGAGAGAGCAGATTGGCTGACCAATCAGATCAGACTTGGCACATGCTCGGGGTCTCAGTTTTTCTTTTCTCTTTGTGGGGGATTCTGAGCGTTAGAAATACAGGCAGATGAGAGAGCCTGCATGAAGCGGCAGTACATAAAAACAGACAACAATTTTTTCAAACATTATAATGATTGTGAATGCACTTTAGAAGACAAAAAAATAGATTTATGAACCCCAAAAAGGGCATAATATGGGACCTTTAACGAATCCATTTATACACATTCATACGCCGCCAACTTAATTGGAGGAAATTTGGGGTTTTACCCAAGGACACATTAAACATGAATCTGCAGGAGCTGGGGATCGAACCCCTGACCTTCCAGTTGACGAAGACTAGCTCTACCATCAAACCTTCACAATAAATTCACATTGAATTATAAATCCAGTGATGGTTAAATATCACCCCAATGTCAGGCTAACATTTAAAAACAGGACCTTCATTTCATTTTCATCAAAACTACAATCCAAGAATGAGCATATAACTTAGTCTTACCTTGTAAGTTATTCATTTTACAAGGAAGAAAAATAATGTCAGTTTAAAAGTTATTCCCCTGCATTGTAAGACATGTTGCGTTTTTGGATCCAGCACTCACTATGGGATGTGTGTGTGTTTTGATTTTTTATTCTATCTTTTCATGGGCTTTAAACAATTAAAGACACAATGAAGCAGGTCTGTTGCCTCAGCAAAGGAAATAAATAAAAGAAAAAAAATAAAAATAAACAAAGAAAATATAAAATAATAATAGACACAGGTCTACATAGTCCTTTTAAAGTGAAAGATTGAATTAATTACAAGGAAAGGAAAAGGTTAAACTGTTGACCAACAATAATTTCCACACTGAGGCCACAGTCTGTAATAAGAAGTCACCAGTGGACACTGCATCATTTTAGAGTATCACAAGGAGCACAGGCTTAATGGAAGGTGGATAGAAATACAAACAACCCACTTTTACTGTCAAAAACTGACTAGCCAGGGAAAATTTCACTGGCCTAGGCATGGGGGGAGGAGGTAATTGGAATCAGGCTCAAAGGCCGTGTTTTCTCCCCACACTCATACTGTCTTAATGAGCGCTTGATCGTTTTAACTCTTTTTAGCTCAACGCACACAACAACTTCAAGCTGAGACGAGACCTGAAACAAACATTCCTCTGAAGGAAAGAACACGTTAGCTGTACTGAAGCTAGAAAAGACCATCACGTAGCCTACGACTCAAACTTCAGACTTTTAAAACTGTTATACCCTACAGAAAAAAACAAAAGTGCTTTCAGGCAATCCCATGTACAAAATGTAGTCATGTATATTTAGATCATGTGAAGAACTATTATTGTAGGAAATTGAGTGCATAGCTGTGGCAATACCTAAGACTGCTTTAGTTGAACACTCACAGTTTCAACAACTGAGTCACCTGCAGGGAGTATTCTGCTGCTTTTTCTGTGGGCTTTGTTTTGTTTGTTGTTCCTTTTGGCCTCTGTGAAATAATACTTTTTATTTTGACAAAATAACCAGAAGGGCATTCATAAAGTCCAGAGGACACGCAATGTCACCCACGGTGTGAACTCAGTGGAAAACTGGCTTCAGTTAAAATTGGCATTTAAAGGTTTCAGATAAAACATAAAACCATAAATGTGAGCAGCTGCTAGAACAAAACAATACAATCCTTTAAAACATGGATATTTGTGTGTCTCCATTTTAAGTTTCACACCAGCAGCGGCTGTTTGTGTTCTTTATGATCTGCTCAAGGTGAACTTCAGCATGAGAACTATTTAAGACAGGGAGGGAGGAGTCTTTCGAGCTGTGACTGCAAATAATACAGACGTGTGAACAAGATTGTTATGGTGTTACCGCCAACAATTATTCATCTTTTAAAGAAAAACAAACAAACAATTGAATCCATGCATTTGTTCAGTGCTCGATAACTTCGTGGTTACGTGATCAAATTCCGAGGAATTCATATATTTAACCAAAAAGACAATTTTGGGCATCTTATCAGTCTTTAAACAGTTTTCTATTTAGAAATATTCTCATTGAGAGACAGGCTTTTTCACACACAAAGGCCTGAACTCCTCACATCCTGACCTCCTCAGGACCTGAAGACGCATTAGTGGAGAGACGTCAGAGTGAGACAACTTCATACTGCTCCATGTGGAGCGCTCCAAAGCTGTTGCTCTTTGCTCAGGGTCTCCAAGCACCTTTTCAACGAACAGACCAATTTCCATACTTTGGTCGGCACCGGGACTTAAGCGGGCGTACAGACTGCGACATCCATCTGAACATGACATTTGATTTTCAGCATTTACGCTCAGAAGAACTCAGAAACACATTGACACCTTCCCACAAACGTTCAGGGAGATGAAGGATTTTTTTTGGTTGCTTCTAAAGTGGTACTCCTTCCTACCTGCTGGATGTCTCTGCTCCGTCAGAGCCACTACACTGCTAGATGTTTTATGCTCTGGTCTGCCTTCACTGACATTTTGTTCAGTTCTTTTAGCATCTCATAAAGATGAACATCATAGGTTATAGTGTCTACTGCAGACAGATAGAGAGACAAGATAGCAATGTCACCAAAGTCCAAACCTGTCCAAACCTGTGGACAGTTGACTCTGAGCTTCAACACTGGCAGCCATATGATTTCCTCAGTAAGAAAATTAGTCTTAGTGTTAAATTAGAAATTAGAGTCAGAGAGCAGAACCAATGTTTCATATTTATTTGATTTTTTTGCTATCAACACTTTGCCAAATGTTTGTATCAGATAAGTGACCCTTTCTCACAAACAAGCAACAACTCAATAATGACAAAAATCAAACAGTTTTGGTTCCTAGGAAGTCATTTTTTTGTTGCCTGGGTATCGGAAAAGTTATTGATTTTATTTTATTTGTTAGTATTGTGTTGAAGTTCACATTTCTGGTGTCAAATGAACTCTGGGTATGACACCATGTTAGGTCTGGATTCATGTGCTGAACACCGGAGTGTCCTTTTTCTACAATTTTTTAATTTATAAAGATTACTCGTTCAGCAGTAAACATGGGAAATCAATAAGTTAATTCTTCATTCTATATAGTACTATTCTGAGCTTGTACTGTTATCTTTTTGTTGCATTGGAGGATTTTGCTATGAGCTTGCTTTATGTATAAAATCGTTCTTTCTTTTACGTTTCTTTCTTTGAAGGGTTACTTCCTTACTGGACTGTGTTTTGTTGTGCTGTTTCTTCCCGTGTCTGTGTCGCAGGTCATCCTCCTGCTCCACATTGCCACACTTCTGAGAGCTCTCCCATCACCTTCTGAATCTAATCTGCTAATCAGAGGAGCTGGAGATGAATGCCCCCTAGACAGTACTTCTGGTCCCTCATTCTGCCCTGTCTACAATTGGATGATGCTGCTGTTATGTTGTTAGTATTACCCAGAGTATTTGAAAGCTAGATTTGGCTTTGTGAGAACCCTAAAGTCTTTGGCTTCCAGTAAGATGTTTTCCTTTTCTTAGCTTCACTTCTGTGGGTAATTTAAAAAAAGAAATATATTTATATTTCTATGTGAACATTTTATTCAGTGAACATCCGACTCTGTGGAATTGTGAGTAGATCATGTTTATCAAAATAAATGATGATAATCTTAACTTTAAAACCTCCTGCAGTAATTTTCTGTGAGTTATTTTTATTTCTGCACCAAATAAAAACATAAAGCAATCAATAATTAAATAGAAAATTTATAAAATATCATGTTGGAAAATATATAAACAAATAAATAAATAATTTGGTTTATTTAGTTTATATTATTTGTGTTGAAATATGAAATTTGTAAACCCTTTACTAGTTATAATATTATGACTTATGTGCTTGTGCTACTTTTTTTCTTCTTCCTCTGTCTTTTTTTTTCTCTTCAGTGAGAGCTACAGATTTTTATGATCCGTGTCAACCTATCTGAAGAACTTGCAGCCTGTGATTTTTCTCAGATAATCAGATAAAATGAGCAATCACTCCTCATAGGGTTTCAGCCTGACTCAGGGCTGATTTTATACAGTATATCACAGTAAGAGAGCGTGCAGGAGAAAATGATGAGGACTATACTGATGAAGGGAGGGGTGAAGGGAGGACGGGATAGACAAGGACAGAGGGAGAAATGTAGAGAAGACGTATAAAGGATTTTAAAGACTCATTTGTCTGGCTCCTTAATGAGAGGAAGCGGAACAAAGACCCCGGCTAATATTCCGAGGGGTCTAATTAAAATTAGGTGTGATCCGATGGTGGAAGGAGCCACAGAGGTGATTTTAGTCACAGCCCAAAAGAGACCAGCTAATTAGGGAGAGTGATGGCCTTTACTTGGAAACCACTGGAGAGTCGCAGGGCACACACATTGTCCATGTCCCTCTGGCCTTGGCATGGAGATTGCTGCCTTACTCTGAGCTACAACCAGGCCAGAGAAAAGAGGACACTACAGGGGGAAGAGACAAGAACACTGGGCAACAACAGGGTCGCTGGGCCACTGTGGACTGTGATTGGACATCAGAGTGAAGAGGAATTCCATCCATGTCATTTCTCACTTTCAAACACCACCAGCTGCTCGATTCCTGCACTACTTTTTCTGAGAGAGTTTTAGACGCAGTGCTAAATGAAAATTATATTCGCAAAAAGGAACAACTGACTGTTGCTCTGCTTTGGTGGTAAACTTAGCTCATATTAACCAAACTAAAGGTAAATGGATTTGAGCTTGCATGCTTTTCTTGTCTTCTGACTACTCAAAGTGCTTTTACGCCGCATGTCACACCTACATGTTCACACACTGATGGCAGAAGTCGCTATGTAAACTATCAGAAGTAATTTATCCCATTTATGCACATGCATACGTTGCTGACAAAGTAGCACAAGCAATTTGGGATTAAGCATCTTGCCCAAGGACTCGTTGGACATGTTGCTTCAGGAGCTCGGGATTGAATCTCCAACCTTCTGATTGAGAGATGACTAACTCCACCAACTGAGCCACAGCCGCCCGAAAAGCAAGAAATTAAAGCATTAATATTGTAAGATTTACTATTATTTCTAAATTTGCCAGCAAAAAGTTCAACTGTTGCTAGCTAGCAGTTGCCTGCTATTTAGCAAGGCAACCCATGGATGACCTGCCCTCTGCTGGCCGTCAGACAGACAAAAAGTAGCAAACTGTAAGTTCTCAACACTAATATCAAGACAGCTTGTTCAGACTCTTTTTTATCCCCTTAATTATCATCCACATTTTGTGTCACCTACCCTGAAAGCAACTAAGCATTGTGATTGCTGGGATTATCCCTCTAAATGGTCACAATAGAAAGTATCCACTCTCTTTGTAACTTGTGACAAAAGTAAAATGAGTAGCTGAGTATCTTTAAATCTAAAAAAACACACACATGTTGAATTTCACAATAACCATTTAACACTTTGTAACTAGAATATTATTAGCTAAAGTAATTCAATACATGTTATGTCATAAAAAGGTGCTACGCTTAGTGGGGCTTCGTTTTTATCTCTAGGGGTGGTAGAGACCCTTCTAAAAAAACCCTCTCCACACACACGCACACACACACACACACACACACACACACACACACTCACCCACCCACACCTTAATGAAAGACAATAATTCTTATGGTCTTGGGAATAAATTAATTACTCATCCTTTCCAAATTTTGGCAAAACCTCATTTCAGTGCCGTGTTCGGGCTCCCCTCCAGGCAGTTTGAGTCGTGTCAATCTCACTGATGAAGAAACATCAATAGCTATTTGTCAATGTGAGCATTATGTATATGAGCTTTCGGCTTATCTTTGATTTTTCCCAACAGCTTGTACATGTTCATCTTACCTTTGACATTGAGGGAATGCCGTCTTGTTGTTCTTTATGGGACTGTGATAGCGCTTGCCCTAATCTTAATTGATGACGCCGTGGCTCATCTGCTAAAAGCAGCCTATATTTATCTGCTCGGACTATATATGTGCACTAATAGCAATTGCTTTTTGCTGGTCGTCCTTGGGAAGCTGCCAGGAAGACTGCGAGAGGGCAAGAAGTATCGTCCTAATGTCTCAACACCATTGCACACTAAATTATTGTGTTCATAATAAAGGCACGTAGAAAGACCTCACAGGCATAAGCAGTCATACACAAACACACAGTCAGTCAGTCCTGTAATAATCTGTGGCAGCGTGTTTTATTAACAGCAGAGGAGGTTTAAACCTGTACCCTTCAGTCAGACTTGAGATGATAGGAATGAGAGAAAAGACCTTGGCGGAATGGACTCTTAGCAGCTCTCTTGCACCACATATGACCAATTGCTTTTCTCTCCACAGGCCTGGAAACCTTCATATGTCTGCAAATAGACTCCTCAGTGCAGTCCTAAGTATTAACGGGAGGCTATGTTGTGCAAGTGTTACTGTCCATCATTCATTGTATGAAAACACACAGCAGAGTTTTACATTTTGAATATTATGTGCTGCTATTATAATTCCTAATTTCCCCACAAAATACTTCAAAGTTGTATGTTGCATATTTTGAAATGTTTTTTATAATAATTATGAAGTCAGGTTGCATTTGAGACTCACAAAGTCTGTGCAATGCTGATGGAAATCTTGTCTCAGAGAGTCAGAACAATTCTCAGTTAAATTCACCCTTCAGTTTATTTTTCATATCCGGTACATTAAAAAATAAATTGTACAGTCAATGCAATGAGTGGAAATTTCCTTCACCCTTCATGTGAACCAATCAATGGTATTACTGTAAAAAGAAAAAAAATATATCAAATTGATCTTGTCATTTGGCAAAGCCTGTTAACACGAGCCAGCCCTTTGTAATGACTCTTCATTTTGTATCACCTCTTGATTTTGGAATTCAGGCTTGTTGGGCTCATTGTCTTCTTATTGGTATGTAAGCACATGACATTTAAATGATTTAATGAGTGCTGTCAATCGTTTAGAAAATGCTATTGTGATTAATGATATAAGAGGCTGTGATAAATCACGATTAACTACAATTTTAAATGACTCATATTTACTTGTGTCAAACTGAAATGCAAAGACAGTCAAAGCCGCCTGTAAAGGGGCTGGTGTAGGTAGAGAGTCGAGCAGCGTAAACAGTTGGCACAAATCCCAGGATAGCTGGTTAGCTCCGACAGTCAACAGAGTGGGGATTTCACACAGCACTTTTATTAACACGTTAAAATTACAGATATACTGTTATAAATTCTCACCATTAACTTTTAAGGCTCTTCCCGGTCAGGCCCCAGAATATTTGTCTCTCATTCACCTGTTTTCACCAACACACTCACAAAGGTCCAACACACTACACCTGCTGTCCATCCCACAGACTCGTTTTAAGACACACAGCCATTGCACTTTTGAGGCCATAGTGCCAATCCCCTGGAACTCACTGCATGTTACAGTCCTCTGACCCTTTTGAGTCCTTCAAACATGAATTAAAATCATATGTTAGGACAGGCCTACAGGTAAACATGTCCACCCAGTCCACATTATCTAGAGTATGTTTTACTGTGCTAATTCACTCTGTGAGCTTTTTTTTTAAAGATTTATTTTAGGTTATTTTTTGTGCCTTCATTAGAGCAATAGGACATGAGACAGAGACGGAAATTAGGGAGCGAAAGTGGGAATGTGTGAAAGGAGCCACAGGCCAGACTTGAGCCCAGGCCGCCCACGTTGAGGACTATAGCCTCCATACATGGGCACGGCACATGTGCACACTAACCACTGCGCCACCAGCGCCCCTGAGCTACCCCTTTGTTCAGTTTTGATTTCTGAGTGTCCCACTGTGTTGATTTAAGGCACTGTGACCTTTGTGACCTTAAAAACGATTAAATGTCTGTACAAGTAGTCACAGCTAAACAAGTTATTTTCAAGCTTATACAGTATGTATTGACAAACAACATATCTCTTATATTGCTCAAGTCTGCCAGACTATATTTCATTTAATGAATCCTTTCTTAAAGCTACAGGGGTCCAGACCTTTTTTTAAGGCTTGCAGTATTGTTTCACAATTTAAACCCACTCATGTGGGGCCGGATGTGCCCAGTGGCTGTGATCTGACAGTCTATGGGTGCCGCAGCAGGTTTACAAAGACCTCCAATGAGAAATTGATTGTCAACCATTCAAGGGTAAATCATTTGCACAAGTTAATTACTTTAGGAGAAAAAAAAAAAACTGAACACAATTGGAAGTGTGAGGAATCTGTACCGAGTGTGAGAGTCATGTCTGTGCCGAGGCATCAACACTACATACCTACTGATAGATTACACAACCTGATCTGTGTCTGCTGCTGTGGATTATTCTGATTTAAAATCACAGGAATAATAGTATCATTACAGACTGGACACATATTAATGTTCTGATTTTAATTGAGATTTAATAAAAAAGCATCCTCTGTTTACACTGGGTTTCATCTTTGCCTTTTAGCCAGGCAATTTACACATCGTCTCTGATTAGATTTGTGCATTTTATTAAAACCACGAGTGAACTCCAATCTCCTGTAAGTGACTTTAATCTGCTCGGATTAGCCGATTTGTGCCACGTGTGAGTATAATGCAGTGAGAAGGAATGCATTTTTATGGATAAGTAGTCAATAACATCAGCATATTACTGCCATAGTGCTCCTTGGCTGGAATCCAACCTGTTAATACCATTACAACAATACTGGTAAAAGGCCTGTTGGCTTTGCAAATTGAGCCACTGTGGGCTCGCTGGGATCTGATTGGATTTCCCCCCGGTCCTGTGGCTGGGAACATGTGTTTCTGCGATCCCCAGAGCGGCTGTCACTGATGTTTCTCTCAAACCGATGGAGGGAAAGAGCAGCAAGACAGAGAGAAACACCCGTGGCTATTTACAAAACATTCATTGTTTTATCAATGCGAGGCAGTCAGAGGCCTTCCCAGTCCTCTCCACCTCTCATTAGTCAGTGACAAAGCCTTATTTAAGTGCTTGTTGTCTTGACCTATTCATGACTGACGTTGGCATTTAAGAAATACCAGCGAAGAGCGGCGCAGTATCGGCAGGGTGGGTGGGACGGGAGGGTCCATGCGTAGCATTCTAGTCAGAAGAGGGGCCATTAATATGTTTCTGCTCAGAGGAAGCTGTCAGCTCGGCGACAGCCCCCTTCTCAGACTCATCTGTCAGTGGGTGAGAGGAGTTCAGTCTGGGTTGATGAGCTCAACAGGTGATCACCTTTTGTAATGAGAGCGCCTGAGAGGTAGAAAAGAGAGAAAAGCTGAGACACAGAGACGAGATGAATCACCTGTTTGGAGAGATGAAAGAAAGAAGAGACTAGCTCAACATGACACCGAAACAGAGATGTGGGGAGGGGAATGAGTCACAAAAGGCACGAAGGAAGGGGGAACTGTGAAGAACAAAGTAGGCAGATTGAGATATGATGGCAATGATGACGAGCGTAATTACTTCGGTGGAGATGTCGATGATCCTGCAGCAAACAAGTGAGCGAATGAGAAGAGGCGCTTGATGCATATAGTCGACAAAGGTCAACCTCTCATAACTTCCCCTCTGACTCCTGCATGGCTGCACATCAGTCAACCTGGCTTCATCATTAACACGTTCTCTGTCAAGGCTTTATCACAGGTCAAGTTCAACAGAGCTCCTGGCAAATAAAAGCCCTTTAAAAGCCCGCTGCTTTATAAGCATGACTGGGTGATTGACAGCGGCATAAGTGATGAAGCGACAGCAGAGATGGATGGAGGAGAAGAAGTGAGGGGAGCCGTAAAGAAAGGGAGATAGACGACAGAAATGGGGAAATTTATCCAACCAGCATATACGATATATTTTGTACCAGTGATTCCACATGATTTATTTGAAGCTTCTCGGTCTGCTCTCACTTTTGTTTTCGACTGCAGCAACCCTTCTGTGCTGCTGTTATCGCTCTCCTCCTACATGCACACAGCACAGGGAGCGCTTTACTGAGAGCTCTTCAAAAAAACAAGCTTCTGAGGGAACTACGATTTCACTAACTGAAGTAGATTCACAAGGATGAGAAACAGAGTACAACAAATGATTCACCAAATGATACAGCAACTTTCTGTATCAATATTCACTTGGTCCAGCTTTTTCTGCTCCTTATAAAACAGAACATTTCCAGCCATCCAAAACCACCTCATATTTTATTTTTTGAGAGATAATTCAAATAGCAAAGAGAGGCAGCATTTCAGAACAATCTGGATGATTAAGAACATTTACATATATTCTTAATGTGCAGTTGCGTAACCATTCACTTCTTATCTTATGGGCGGCAGTAGGTCAGTCTCTGTGGACTTGGGTTGGGAACTGGGAGGTTGCCGATGCGGACCTAAATAAAGAAGTTGTTCTGGTAGCTGGGGAGGTGCGAGGTCACTTCCTCAGTACTGCTGAGGTGCCCTTGAGCAAGGCATCAAAACTCCAACAGATCTGGTTTACTCTCTGCGTAGCAGTGTGTAGCAATTCTCTACTAATGCATGTCCACAGGTCTTGTTTGTGCCTTTGTGTGTGAGAAGCATGTCTCTCAATGACAGAGTGTAGAACCAACATTTTTCTCAGGGATGAGTAAAAAAAAAAAAAAAAAGTCAGGTCCCAAACTTTTGAGCAAACAACGTTCAAAATCAGGGTTTCCAGAGAGTGGGGACCCTCACTGTCCCTGGAGGTGGTTAAGGCACACACATACCCACTCAAACAGCAGCAGCATGCTCAAGTTACAGCACCCTTATCTGAAGCTCACCAGCGAAAAATGTATATTTTCACAATTTAAACACGTGAAATGTGTATTATTAGCATTGTGTTCAATGTACAGTACATTATGTTTCATCCAAAGTTCTTCCCCTCCACAGTCATTAAAAGTGAGTTTAACTGCATCTGACAGTATCCACTTCAGTCTCTTTTAAGAAAGAGTAAACTTGGTGAAACTCAGGTTGTTCTGTGTGGAACATTTTCGAAAGGAATTTCTTCCTGAGGATGTGGAAGACATGATCCATAGGAGGCACAAGCAGGAGGATTGTTATACATTTTGAAAAGAGCATTAGGGTTGTCAACAGTACCTTTCTAAAAAAGTTGAAAGATTTTCAACTTAAAGCGCTCGGAGCAAGCAGACAAAAAGAAGTGGCAAGTTTGGAAAAAAACATGGCGTTGGAGCTCAATAAATCTGTCAATAACTTGTACATATGCCTTTTTAAATGTAAAATGGTTTTGACTGAATCCCATGACTTCAAGTAGCTTGGCAATGTGATGCATCACATTCCAGTTCACTGAAATGAACAAAGCTGCCTTGAATATTCCACTTAAAGCCTCAGAGGTCAAACATAATATCCGACAGACTTCTTTTAAAAATATGAAATGGTTCAATGTCATACATTACACGAGTTAAAGCCAATGATTGGAGGCCATGCTTTTTGAAAGATGACACACTTAAAGCTTTGGAAAAATGAAAGAATTCACTGTCTAGTTTTCATGTTTCTAAAGTATCAGTATTAACCTGCTTTGAATAAGAATGATAAAAGTGGTCAAAAAAGTGTTATTACCATATAACCTTTGTTTCCTCTGCTGGAGTAATGCACCTTAGTGGCCTCCCTCCCTCCAACAACCACACCTCACCCTACCCGCTCTTAACCCCCCCATTTCTCTACTAAACCAATAATCCAGCCCCCTCCCTGTTGGGTCCACTCCCTCTATTTTTTCCCACGGATTGCTCCATCCCATGTGTTGGTGTTTGAAAACTCTGCTTGTCAAGTCCTATCAGAGCAAGGCGAGTCTTCCTTCCTTTAGTGATTATTAAAAGATGTAGGTAAGATTGAAAGGAAGTTTTTTTTTTTTTGGCCGGGGGGAGTTGAGTGGAGGGAAAGAGCAGAAGCAACGCAATGAAGACGACGAGGGAGGAAGGGGGAAGAAGAGAGACAGAGAGAGTGAAGGCCCACCAGTGTCAAGCAGGGCCTAGTCTCCCGATTCAAAGGGGGATTTTCACATTATGATTCTGCAACAGTGTATTGCATACTTCAAAGACCTTATTACAACGTCTGATTAGCATTCATGCTGCCATTCACATCGTGAGTCCAACACCTGCATTGTAAAACAGAGGGCAGGATTTGCGGCGAGGAGGACTAGCTGAGGATCACAATGCTCGGGCAGATGACTCGGGGAGGAGGATAGTTTTCAGAGTGAGAAGTCACAGGACATGAATTCTAATTAAGGCCTGAGTCTGAATAAACCAATGGTGATGGAGGAGAAGGCAGCACATTCATAAGAACTGTGGCATTAACCCTATTCTCTTGGAATTCCACGTATTGATTGGTTCTTAAAGTCATATATTCTTTAGTCATCCGGCTATTGACAGAACAGAAGAAAATAACTTTTTGTTTGCGTAATCTCTAAGACTGCGAAAGAGTTGAATCTTTATATTGGTCAGTTTGCAGCTGTGCCCTGACGCGAGTGGCCGCACATTCAGTACTTGAATTTCCCTTGGGATCAATAAAGTACCTACCTACCCACCTACCTACCCACCCAACTACCTACCTACCTACCTACCTACACACCTACCTACACACCTACCTACCCACCCACCCACCTACCTACCTACCTACCTACCTACCTACCTACCTACCTACCTACCTACCTACCTACCTACCTACCTACCTACCTACCTACCTACCTACCTACCTACCTACCTACCTACCTACCTACCTACCAACCTACCTACCTACCTACCTACCTATCAGTAGGCCAATGAAATCTAAAGTTACATCTGGGTCCATAGTGACTGTGAAATGTGTAAGGCCCCATGTCTACTGAGCAATTTTTCAGGGCAGAAAAGCGCTGGCTATGTCCAGAGTCCGTGATCAGACCCTGTGACCCTATCAAGCGCCTGCTGTATAAAGTAATGGTTAGTTTATCTTATCAACGTTCTGCTATTAGGTTCTAGAAGACACTTACATGCTTCATTGGTTGATCATAATCAAGTATCCAACACAGCCATGTACTGATAGGCAACAGTCCAACAGAGAAAAGACTTCTTACCATGCAATGCATGCATTTGGCAATGACAAGAATACAAAGGATGTGGGCTGACAGGGACCTTGACCTCTGACAACCTCTGTCATATCAGTTCATCCTTGAGTCCAAGAGTCCATATTTGCAGATACTCCCAGCAGGTGTTCCTAAGATATCAAGTTCCCAATTTGATAATCTGAGAAAATGGTGACTTGAGCATTGCTTTCAATATCAAAAAAGACCAAAAGTACTATTAGGGGTGAACAAAAATAAATCTATGTACACATGAGCTCTTATTTTACTTAAGATTTTAAGAGTGAAGCTGAAGGAAACATACTGTACAGTACCTAACCATAATGTTCTGTATACATCAAGAAGACAGCAGGAACACCATCCACTCTAATCAACTTAAAGCAACATGATCCTCTCGGCAAAAATATTAGTGTTTTTAGCTTTCTGATTCATTTCATAATAGTATCTAAATATTTCAATGTTGGGAGTTCTGTACAGATTCAAAGCACAGATAATGGTCTTATACTGGGAACTGCTGGATTCTTTGAGATTTTGGTTCCAAACAGGTTTTGGTTTCACAAAAGTTGTTTCCGTATTCTTTATTGTTGGTGTTTGTCATTTGAGAAATTATTGTTCCATAGAACAAACAATGCAGAATTGTAGCTGTATTATTTGAGATACAATAATTTTTTCACCAGTCTTCCATAAAAGAATTACATGTCGAAGACACCTCTGCAAACAGGTGTCAGAATGACATTGAAATTGTTTTGCAAGATGGATGTTTTTCTAGAAGAGATATTTGTAATATGTTTCGTGACAAGGTGCCCATTATCCAGTTTTAACAGGTGACACAGGCACAAACTATCCAACATGTAGATGTGCTTGCAGAGTCCATAAAAACTATCTCTCAAACAACACAAAGACATTGTTGGGGATTTTCAGGAGCGAATATCTGACCAACGGTTATGTTGGGTTTTATGACGTAAAATTTGATTGTCAAAATAAATTAATAATTAAGTTTATTTAATTATTAATCTAAATCAATAATTGTTATTAAACTGCGTTTAATGAACCTCGGGGCACCACCCTGTAAACAGGGAACAACCAAAATATTACCAATATCAGTCTCAAATTATTTAATTAAATACCAATATCATTAATAATTAATAATCTGTATTTAATTGAAGGTGTGAAATCCGAACACAAAGCCCTTTCACCCAGCCTAAGTCACAAATCAAATTCACAGTGATCACAAACAACGACTTTTTAAGATATAATAGAATTTATTTAACAAAGCAACATCAAGTAAATCAATGAAACCCAATCAAACAAATAACCATCATAAGCCAAACTACAATTAACAAACAAAACAAACAAGCGTGGCACATGTGTGTGTGTGTGTGTGTGTGTGAGAGTGAGAGAGAGAGGGAGAGGGGGAGGGACAGACAGAGACAGACAAAATGGCGGCGACCACGCGTGGTCACGTGATGGCGGACACAGAACGTGATCTACGTTTCAGCAGCGTCTGGAAAGCCACAGATCTCTATGTGTGTGCGTCTACCGAAAGGTGTGTGTGTAAAGGCGAGAGAGCGAGAGGGAAAACAACGCACCTCGACGGCTCAATCTCGGACTGGAGCTCACCACAACTCAGAGCATAGTTTACTTCGCTAACAGAAGCCAGCGGCCGGATTTGTATCAGACGGCGTTCACACTAGTCTTTCTGATAGTGAGTCTATTACTCGGTTATGACGCGGGAGCTCACAGATAAACACACGGGACACAGCGGCACAAATAAGGGGAACAAAAGAGATTTTACTCTGGTAATCTAAGACCAAGCAAATATTATCACCGTTTCACAATAATAACTCAGTTATTAAACACACTCTCTATATCTAACTGCCCAGACCTAGCTAAGCCTCACTTGTAACCGTTTGTCCACGGTTGATGAAAGGAGCAAAAGGGGTCCTGGAACGATCTTCCTGCAGTTGTTGGGTGATGGTAGCGCGTCCCAGAGGGTGAGCAGGGCCGTCGTGTCCTCCGTCGAGCGAGGTGATCTCCGTGGATGTCCTTTCTTTAAAGGACGGAACGAGACGTAATCCTTACAGTCTCTCTCAATACCGTTTTAATACGGGAGAAATAAACGCGCTTCTTTGGAGATGCGTTCAAGTGGATGATCTAAGCTCGGAATTTCGGACGTCGGTGTGCTTCAAGGCCTTTGGATTAGCTGCGCGCCAAAACTTTTAGACAAAGAGAAGCGTGCTGGAAACAGGAACAGAGTTGGGTATCCCCGGACGTCGCCAGACGACGTTTGAAAGAGGCAGAACAATGAAGCATGGCCGGCTTTATACCTCCCAGACTTCACACCTATGTGTTAGGTGTGGCAAAGCATTCTGGGAGTACCTGCAAGGCATGCTGGGATAAAGAGTCTTTTGTTGTAGTTCTCCAAACGACACAGCCTGAGCTTTGTCATTCTGGCTGGACCCCAACAACATTATTCCACTTATACCATGGTCACTGGCAAAGGAAAAACAAAAGTGAAATAGCCTGTGTATTATGCTTCCAGTAGGGTGCGAAATACCGGTGGCCAACACAGGGCTTAAAGTGGGGTGCAGGTTAATAATGTTCAGTAAGAAGTTATGGAGGGTCTGGGCCCTTGAAGATTTTGGAGACTTAACATTCATTTTCCTGCATTCTGATCAGTTTTTATGCACCAATGTGTGCCTTTTCTGAATTATTATGATCAACTATTTTTATTGTAACGTTGTTACGTTAAGTAATACATTATTACATTAAGTGTTCATCAAATAGAAGAATGCATTCATTTGAATACTTCTATAAACATGGGGACTGGAGAGTTGTAAAGTTTTGGGTCATTTTTATGACGGCCACACTTCCCTGCACATGCACTAAGTGGTGATACAACACGAAAAAACCTGCCGACGTTCTGGAAGAATGCACAAAACACACCAAATGTCTCCGGTGGCTCCTAGCAAGACAACAGAATTACCGTTTTAAAAACATTCCGATTCCAGATCTTATCAAGATGCAGCAAATCCAAGAGAGCACCGGGAAAATACATTGTTTGTAGTTGTGTGCTTTGTATTCAAAGACCAAATAGCAGACGTTGCTCTAGTTTTCTCTCTCCCTTTTTGGTTCACTGCAGAGTTGGAAGTCAATTGTAGGTGGGTTTTTTTTCTTTTCTTCAAGAGATGCCTCAAAATGTTGCTTTTGACGCTTTCAGAGAGGTCAAGTATCAATCAGTCGGTCTCAGAGCCCAAGTATTTTGCACCCTACTTCTCAAGTTAATAGAACCTTTTTGACAGGAGGTCTTTGAAGTCCATGTCAAAGACCAGGTCAGCATTGTGCCCAAAAGCAATATGCTAGCAAAATTTCACTTCAATAACAGTGCGTGCTGTCAGCATTAGGCACAAATAATATGAAATTAAGTGTATCAAAAAGACAATGTTACCTTTCATTATAATCAATATAAAAAATGTCCCATTGCAACAAAGTTGAGTACAGTGTTATTACAGTGGCATTCAACGTTTTTTGTCTTGCCCCCACTTGGAAGAGGATTCCTTCAACCCCTCTCAACAAAAAAGAAATGAAAAGGCCTGAGCTAAAAATGTGTTAAAATACAATCAAGATTATGATCATCCATTTCCCCTTAAGGTTGTGTGAAACACTGAAATCAATAGAACCCTTCAGTATTTATATTTGCCTTGATTAGATATCTAAACATTTTTTAGATAGATAGATAGATAGATAGATAGATAGATAGATAGATAGATAGATAGATAGATAGATAGATAGATAGATAGATAGATAGATAGATAGATAGATAGATAGATAGATAGATAGATAGATACTTTATTGATCCCTTTTTTTCAGTGCTCAGCCATCATCCTACCAACAGTCTACGTCTCTACAATCTCAATGATAGAAGTCAATTATTTCCACAATCACTGGAGTGGAGTCCTCCTTGATTGTGCGGTCTATTCTTTACTGCTCTTCCGTCTGCTATGTCTCACTCTTTGAGTTGTATTCATGTCAATGGATTACGTCTGTTTTCCACCAGCCTCAGGAAATAGTTTATTCACTTAAGTGTGCTCAAGATGCCGATGAAGGACTTTTGATGCAACCGCGCTCCCTCTCTCTCTCACTCTCATGCTACACCCCACAAGCTGTTTGCTATGGTTCATTAGCTTTCTGTTGAGTTGACTGCTAACACTTGATATTGTTGCAGGCTGTTCATTCCACACATTTCAGAAGCACTGCCCACCAGCAGAGCACAGGAGAGCACCTGCTATTGTAATGGAACAAATGCTGTGTTCTCACGGTGGTAACATTTTATCATGTAGACTGTGGAAATGTGCTGGAAGGTTTTTTTTTGTTTTTTTCTGAGAAAAAAAAAGTTTATTCTGTGTGGCTTCAGGAAAAAAGGAGAACATTGGCCAAACCCAATATGTGTGAAATAACAAATTGGAAATATAAAAATAATGTCAATACTCTCACACATGTTGCCACATTCACAACAAGAGAGCAGAAAGGGTTACCCAAGATTTTCGAAAGTCAGACATGATGAAATAATCAATAGGCTGACTGTCATATATTTTGTATAAAAAAACATTTTCAAGAGTAGCCGCCCAGTCTTTAAATTCTCAGAGATATCAGGACTGACAAAGAACTTCAAATTCCCCTGCTTGGAGAAAAAAAAATAGATAGTTCAAAAAGACTTGTGAAAAGGTAAAATCCAATACTTACACCTATGAAGGTATTTCACTGTGTTGTACCTGTACCATTTTTTTAAATAATACATGAATACAGAATGACTTGAGGTTCCCCAGTTCTTTACATCCTGCCAACATTGACTCAAGGCAGACAAGAAAACCTTCAGGAGCAAATAACAAAAATAATCCAGTTGAAGCATTACATTAACCCCTGTTTACCTATCACATCTGTGATTGTCAAACATATATGTTATTGGGAAGTGACTGAATGCTAACATTAGCTGTTTTCTGATTATAGGACAAGTTATTTAATATGTTTTGGAACTGATAATATGGCCGAATGTGTCTTTGGATTTTCAATATTCATTGTCTGCATGGTTTCTGATCAGCCAAGGAAGCTTTAAAGTGAAACAAACATTCACAGGTGTCCAATGTTAAAATGTCTTAAACCTTAAGCATAACAATCAGACCCGATAACAACATTTGGACTCCCAACCTTAAGCATGACTTGACAACAAGAAGTTGTGGTTATGGAGGAAAAAAAACAACAAAACATTTACAGTATCACAATTAATTGATTATTCTGTTTGAGATAATATTTGAATGCACATTGTCTTAGATTTTAATGGCTTTATTCATAGACTGTATTAAACATGGATGGGGTGGAGTTGAGGTGGGCCTTGTCTCCTGTCAAACATACATCCACCTGTCAGTCATATCAACTATGCCTCTTTTTGCATAACAGTTAGCTTAAAATCAAAAAGGATACATTATATATATGTACAATGTGTACCAATAAAGAAATGAAATATAAAGACCAAATGCTAATTTCTGATTAAAGTCACTTACCCCATATACTGGCAATAACTCCCTACACTACAATGCAGTCCTGAAAAGAAGAAGGGACTTGCTCAATAAAGAGAAATAGAGAGCTATGAGCAACACGCCTTTCCAGAATAACAATGTTGTTACATCTGACAGCAAATATGATTTTTTTTTTTTTCTAGTTTTAAATTGTTGTCAGTGAGATGTGTGGGTTATGAGAAACTGGAGACATTATGTCTGGACAGAAAGGCTGTTGTTAAGATTTTTAAATGTCATCTACCAGAGATTTAAAATTGCTTTGACCTCTGTTTTATTGTGTAACACTAGATGTTTGAGAGGAGGATAAATATCTCCAAACCTTGTTATATTTGAGAAAACAAAAGCAAACAAAGCTTTCCGAAGTAAAGTAAGCAATCTAGGACTGAATTATCTAGTAAACCGCGATCAGACAGAAGGACATGAACAGGCACCAGGAGCAGATATCCGACCTGGCACCAGACATAAACATGCAGGGAGGACAGTCAGATGGATCAATAAGGCTGCTCAGAATAAGAAGAACGGGGCTTTTAATACAAACTGCACTCCTAAATGGATGTGAACGTTTGCTCAGATACCTCCAATTAGTTAGTGTAGTTGGAATCAGAGCCAAGATTTTTACGTCTTTATCTCGCCGCACTTCCACTAGGTTAATAAATGTTTGGGCTAAAACAGACAAAATTAGCTTTGTTTACTAATATTAAGCCAATTTAGATGAACAAACTATGCCCAAAAGGCAAAGTGAAAAAAATTAGTAAATTCTAGAAACACATAAAATCCATTTACCTCTACAATGAGCTCAACTGCAGTTTGGCTGATTTACTGTATGGTTGATGTGAGAAGATGGAGGAACATAGTTTCCATGTTATTCTCTGTGATCATTATCTCCGTGGACATAGGAGCGCTCGCCTCAACAAGAGAGAAGACAAACAACAATCAAAGTCGAATGAAAAGGAGGGGAGGGGGTTGGAGGGTTGCAAAGTTAACACAGGATGTATTGCAAACGTTTTAATGAGTCTACTCTTAATTAGTGCCACAGGAAATCGATGGTTACCCCAAATGCTTGTCATTAACAAACGAGCAGACAGCCAGCCCACGGGACCTGTGCTGAATAACTGTTTTTCTGTCACGTGCTGCAGCTGAGGACCAGGAGGAATGAGAAGTTGTGTGTAAGTGTGCATGTGTGTTTTTTGTGAACAGCTCAGCCTGCTGAGCGAATCAGCGCCCGGATATTTGTAATAGCTGGAGGTAAGAAGAGAATAGTTAATGTATCTGAGACGTGAAGGCAGAGCTCTATACTTTAGTGTATTTTACCTTCATCATTTCTATCTCAAACTCCTAAATTAAAGTGTATTCCCTAACGAAGAGCTGAACAGATCCTTTTTAATTTCAGGCTGTAGTAAATGTAAGTTCACCTTAAAGTCCAGTGATCTTGTTTTTTCTTAAGTAACTACAACAAACAAGTAATATGATTCCAAACGATTCAATGTATAACTAAAATGTTGTTTTGCAGTTTTAAGATTTCAATTTAATTTTAGAACAAGCTGAGGGGTATGTACAAAACATGTCATTGAACCTCATTTCTTGGACTCATGATAACAACTTATAATTTAATATGGCTCCAGCTTTCAGTTGGATAATGATGAATGAGGATGTTAAATTATAAAGTTGCCTGAATTGATTATGCAATGTTTAAAATGCCTCCACAGCATTTTGTAATAAGTTCTAGTTCTAGATGCTTTATTGGCATTAATGATGAGAACTGATATCACCAAAGCAAAACTGTCAAAACAATCTGCAATGTATCTAAATATATTGCTACATATTTAAATAACAACATACTGTATATACACACTTTGCAATGTACATCAATTTCAATTCAGTTTCAATTCAATACCTAGAATAACTTAACCCTTGTGTGGTGTTTGGGTCTTTTGGACCCGTTTTCATTTTTTATTGAAAGAAAAATGATACAATTAATTAATTTTTCAAACTGAGACTCACTGACTTTGGCTCATTTTCTGTGAAGAACATATATCAGAATACATATTTAATGACCACACACCATACACCTCCCCTACACATTTCTATTACATATAAGATGTCTGGGTCCACTGGACCCGGGGCTAATAGAAGTGTGGGTACACAGAACATCAGAGGGTCAAATGTGCGAGAAAAGGAGAGCAGACAGTGTTGACAAACAATATTGCAACTTTGTGTGGGAGCCTCAGATGCAGAAACACAAAAGAAGCAGACCTGCAAACATGCAAAGTATGGTATAAACAGCTGGGCTGCCTGTGATGCCACTTCCTCATATGCTTGGAACTTACAAGTCTACACAGGGAAACCTGATGGAGGAGCCCCAGCTCACATGCGACAATTTTTTTTACCTCGCATTAAAAGCCACAAAATGCAACGGGTCCATCAGACCCACAAACACTGGCTGAGTAACAACAATATGAACATTACACAAGGGTTAATTACGTGAACTAGCTGACTAAGTTATTATTTTTTCACTTTGCATTCAGTTTTTTTTTGTCTATTGCCGATCACATCCGTACAATAACTATTGTGAAATCGCAAAAAGTTCCACCACATTCTGTTTTTTAACAAAATGAAATGAATGTAAAATGAGAGCAGACATTAAGTAACGTATCTAATGACATTCCACTCGCTACTTGCAAGACGCTTCCCAAGTTAATTGAACGCATTTGGCTTCTCTTGATTTCACCATACATCATTACACCTCTCCTGTCTCCATGACAGCATGCTTTTCACTTGACAAGTGTAGCTGTCAAGAACACCTATGACCCCATGATGTTTATCACTGCTCAATTTTGGTCCGTCTCCGCTCCGTTCCGGCAGCTGAGCTGATAGATTTCGCTTTATTCAATGTGTGTGCTTCCACTGGGTCCGCTGCGTTGCGTCTCAGCTCCGCCTTAGCTTCGGCAGTCCACAGCCCTCTGGAGCAAATATGCAAGAATTCTATTTGTGCCAGGTGCCGGAGCACAACGCATCAATTTCGCGCAGAAAAGAGCAAGCGGGACAGGAAGTCAGACACCGATACAACATTGAAACATCCAGTTTAGTTTCAGAATAAAACACTCAGTTCTGCGGTTCAAAAAAATAGCCGCATCCATGTTTATGTGTTGATCAGGTTTACGTAGCGTCTTGTACCATACATGTATTATCTTGCACTGTTGCGATTGAATCTGCTTATTTACCGCGGGAATTCCGTTGTCTCAGCACTCCGGCTGACCGGCTTTGCTCTCCATGTTGTGGACGGAGAGCACTGCCGGTAGGTGACAACAGACGAAGGTGCACAGAGCCGTCATGCACACCCAACTGGTGGAACTGAGGCATCAGTGACTTCTTTTCAAGCTACCACCTTCCATCACCACCGGCTTAGCGTAGGCCTGTGATGTGAAGCAGCTTTTCCAGAACAGTAACTCTCTTCTTTTTCTCAGTTCTCCTATTCTTGTGGTTCTTGTGATTTAATCTACAGTTCTGAATTTGTGCCTGCATCCTTACACATTCTGGGATGTCTAAGAGTCAAACTCTAAAGAAAGATATCTTTGTGTCTTAAATTAAACTACTGGCAGTATGGAAAGCATCTGACCTTTTTTATTATATTTTTGGAATACTAGAGCAGCAAAGAAAACTGCTTTATGCTACAGGAGCACTTTGAAGATTAAAGTGAACTGTCATCTCATTTGAAATTACAGTACGTATACTTTCATGCTCCGTAACAGCATAATTTATTTTCATTGGGATCCGTCAGCGTGAGTATGGCCTCTGTTTGTGATGGCTTTGAGTCGCTGAGCACTTGATTGGAACACACAAGTTTTAAAAGGGGGACAAGCCCTCTGACTTTGATGGATTTTCGGGCAATATTAGTCAGCGAGCATGTATCCCCCTAAGCTGCGGTGGAACTGATCGAGGTTGACCAAATAATCTGCCAATTCCCTCTCAAGAAATGCAGAGACGACAAAAAGGCGTCTAAGTCCTCCAAGCCCTCATCCCCGAGAGCTGGATCAGCAGTTGTGTCAAAAACTCTCCCGTTAAGAGCACCAGATTTCAACTTTAGAGAAGGTGGCGGGAGGATTTGCAATTTCATGGTTTCACTTTTAATTCATGTTTAATCACACAATCGTGTACAGGATCACAGAGAGGAGGGCTGATGGATTGTGACAGTATCGTTAAAAGAATCATGAACAAATGTCACAGCGTGGGTATTGTTATGCAGCCTGAAATTAGCTGTCACATCACTGCCTTAAAGCTCTTATTTATTACTCAGGTAATGAGGGACTTGAGAGCATATCAATGTTTGTCTGTTTGTAAGTCGTGTCAAGAGCTGGCCTTCAAACTCCCAGCGCACACTCATTCATCTCACTTCATAAAGCTGCAGGCTTCCGAGCACCCATAAGTGCTGGAAGAGATTGTGTCAGTGTGTGTCTTTTTTTTTTTTTCCCGGCAATATCGTCAATATGGTTTATGAAGTCCAAGTCTCCTCGGGTCACACAAGAGCAGGACATGAAAGCCAAGCACTCGGCCTCCACTTCACAAACAAGCTGTCCCCACTTCAAACGGGTTGCAAAGCTGCCCCACATTTCTTCTCTTTTCACTTTCAATAGCCAACACGGCTAATGGCCGGCGGCTCTCTCCATCTCCCCTCTCCACCTGGCAACATGAGTGTGCTCGCAGCCGTGGCCAAAGGTAGCCTGATCCGTGACATCACATGGCTTAGCACACAGCATCATCAACATCACCTTGAAAATGTTTTTTTTTTTCCTCACGAAATTAAAAGAAAGCCATTCGAGAGAACCAAGTTAAACTTGTATTTTCTTTTTATCCCCTCACAAAAAGTTCTCACAGTTTCCAGGAAACAAGGTCAGAAAGGACTTCATCAAAGAGAAAGTGAAGAGAAAAATAAGGTGGAAACACAAGCTGCTCATTATTAGTCAAAAACAGAAATGCAACTAGAAACACTTAACCTATTGAGTGTTTCACTGCAGATCATGTTTTTTTAAACTGACTCCTCCATCTTTTGTTCTATAATTCAGTTTTTTTTATTCCTGAGGACAAATGTGTTTTAATGATATGAAAGCCCAACAAAAGATGAAAACAGTTGTATTCATTTACATGAGCAAATCACCCAGAAAAAAACACTTTTATTAAAACGTATAATACTTTATGTCCTCCCCCCATATCCTTGTTTAAAAAAAAAATAAATAAAATCAGGATATGAAATATAGACGAACCTTGTTTTTCTGAGTGCACTCAGGAGGCTGTTTGCATTCAGACTTAAAGCAGAGAGAGACATCACATGTTGTACACGCATGAATTCTGGAAACTTGATTTTTAAAATATATTATTCTCTGTTATATTACATTACATATTATTGTTGTATATTGTACTGTAATATATTATACTGGATTATATTATTGAACTGTTTTATACTGTCACACCATACTGCTTTTCATACTGCACCATCGCTGCTGTTTTCATACCCTGCTGATATAAATCATACCAAGCCACTCACCATCATCTGTCACTTTAACTTGCCACTCACTGCACATAATGTCTTAATTGTCCTATATAGTTATAATAGTAATATAGTTCATAATTTCCATCCAGAGTCAATGAACTACCCATCCCACAATTCATTGCGAATTATATCATTTCTTCTTAAAAGTAAATTTTGTCATTGTAATAGAGTTTATACTGTTAATACAAGTGTTGTAATATCTTGTAGTGTGTGTTGTGAAAATTATAAACTACATTAAAAACATATATTGCTTCATAGCAGCAACAAATTTATTAGTACTTTTCGTGTTAGCTAACTAGCTAGCAAAACTTTGCATACGGCGCCAGGGGCGAGAACCAAGGTAAGTACACCTAGATGGTTATTATGTTACAGCCAAAAATTCAAACCGCTATGGATAAAATTAATGGGGTTTTCACTTCCAGAAAAACACTGTTGAGCTTTATAGCTGCTATAAATTTAGAGCCCGACTGATTAATCAGCCAGCCAATAATATCGGCCAATATTAGCATATTCAGTGACCATCGGTATTAGCTAATTGTATTGCAGAGATCTCCATATACTACTGTCAAATAGCATTTCATCTGAGTATTGTTGTATTACATTAACAGTTCTCTTTCCGGCTGTCACCAGCAGCGCATATATGGATTACTACAAACATTATCACTCTGCTGTACTTTCCAGTTTAGTGACCATCTTGTCTATGCTATTCTGTTTATCTTTGCCACAAGTGTATGATAACTGCATTCATGGGATCAACACAATAAATGTGTGTATCTACTGTATATCTATCTGTAAGGTATACAATTGGTATCAGATTTTTTTCTCCCCAATATTGTTATCATCCCCAAAAATCCTACTGTATATCTATCAGGCCCTAATTTTATTTGTATTATCTTTTTTATTCTGTTTTTAATTTTTATTAAATTCTTCTGCTGTATTTGTGGTTCTGCAGTGCCAAGATTTCTCCTCTAGGGATCAAGAAGGTATTATCTTATCTTAACTTCTTAGATACGTTATTTTTTTTGTTGATAAAACAGAGGTGTTGTGAGTAACAACACATCCAGTAAGCTCATGTCATATTTAACCAACCTATGAGAATTTACATTATGTAAGAGTTTGAGAATAATTCTGGAGAATTTTAGTTCTTAAATTCAACCCATGACATCACCCTTTTGATCAATAAATAATTAGGTGCATCGGTGTTCATATTGGCGCCTGTGACGTCTCTTCTACTTTTAGTTTGCATTAGGGTTTCTTTCCATGACAGTGATTTATGTTGGACATGTACACCAACTAAACTACAGCCTGTTTAAGCAGAAACAGAAATGTGTGCAATCATTAAGATCTGACATCCAGGTCGCACACAGACATATAGACCAAACTTTGGAGATAACAACCACATGTTTCCATTGGCTCTTTGCTGGGTTGAATAAATTTAAAGTGTTGCAGTTATTCCATCCCTTAATGACATGATAAATAGAGTAAGATCTATTTGGTTTAAAAAACAGTAGATCTGATTCCAAAAAGACAAGGCCTGGGATTTCTCTGTTCTCTGAAACAGATAAAACCTGCAGAATATTCTGCTCAACCCTGATTCTGGGAAGTTTTCTCCTTCACTGTGATGCCCTCAGGCTTCCTGTCATCTGCACGAGAAGACCACGCAAGGTCAGGTCCCTTTTCCAAACCTTAGACAAGTGTAGAGTGCATAGAAAACAGAAACAAGGGTGCAGGGATAGTTTGGAACAAAAATGTAAGAAATCAATGTTTCTTTCTAACACAGTGATGTTGCTGATGACATTTTTAAGGCATCTGGATTTAAAGGTGTTAGTCATTGACATTTAACTTAACTTGTGTCTCTGGAGCACATTTCCCCCTCAAAACACAACACTGAACAAATGAAAGCACAATATTTCATTTATCACAACCATGTATTAGAGTAGGCCTGTGTGGCCTGTGCTTGAATTTCCCTCGGGATCAATAAAGTATCTATCTATCTATCTATCTATCTATCTATCTATCTATCTATCTATCTATCTATCTATCTATCTATCTATCTATCTATCTATCTATCTATCTATCTATCTATCTATCTATCTATCTATCTATCTATCTATCTATCTATCTATCTATCTATCTATCTATCTATCTATCTATCTATCTATCTATCTGTGTGCTATGACTAAAAATTATATCACCACAAGAAATGTCACATAAGTCGGTAATTATCACAATAAATGTTATGACATGTTATGTGATGTTTTTGAACATACATTTGGGTAACCTGAGAGTCTATCGATACACAACATTTGACATAAATTCCTCCAGTCCTTTGTTTGTGCTCTGTATACGTCTTACAACACAAGAGTGCTGTGTTTCAAATTGTCTTAACTTGTGACATCACAAGTTGGATTGTGGTACAAAAATAGCCTCCCCTCCCCTGTTTTCTCTATACCCATCTATTCCACCCCCAGCCTGGAGCAGAACTTTTGTGCAGGTCTGCCATTTTTATTCTCACTAGCAAAGGAGGGATTTCTACTGGGAAAAGTCAGGGGGGTCTCTCAATGCATTTAAAGAGACACAAACACAGGAGCTGGTTTATGCAGGGTCACAAACCTCCTCTGGTGCTTGATTCATGTTATATTTTGAACACAGCACAGCACAGATGTTTCCTTTCTGTTTGAATAAGGTGGAAAGGGGTATATGTCCTCTTCAAGTAATTATTTCTTTCAAATTTGAAGGCAGATTTTTGCTTCTGAGTGAACGTTGAAGAAACCAGATGGTTAATTAAGGTTTAATTATTCTTTATTGTCAGAACATAACAAACTATATTTGAACAGAGAAACACTTCACCATCAGAAGCTCAGTGCACGGTGTTGCAAAACACTGATATGACAGTTTGCTGCTGGGCAGTAAGACTTAGCCTACTGCCCAGCTGCTTACTGAGGGTCCACACCAAACATACTGTATATTTTAGGTGCACTTGTCTTCGGCACAGTTAACAGAGCATGTTTCTCCTTTTTGTTGGATGGAAATATCCAAAATGTCTCCAAACTTCTGAAGTTGAGTGCCCTTTCTTGTTTTCTTGCTGACAGTGTTTTCTCCTGCTTTGAGCTGGAAAGCGCTTCCTTCAGTGTTGCTATGACTAATTTCGGCTGTGTTATCATTCTGTCTGTAAGCCCACCAACTCATATCCCTGTGACAGGATTGTCTGTTTATCATATGTTTAGTTTCCTCCTTATTGTCAGGAGGAAACTTGCGTTCAAGAATCATTAACGCCATTTTCCAGTTGCTGGGTGGTGTAATTACAGTTTACGTCTATATTTTATCCAACATTTTTTTATATTTATATTCACAAAAAGAAAATTACAATGATTATCGTAATCGTTGTATCACCCAGGCCTAGTCTGGTCAAAGTATGCAAAAGTGTAAATCATCAGTCATGTTGCTAGCTATACATCCTTCCTCTCAGACACAGTTGCTTAACAGCACAAGATGTTCTTAACAGATCATAACTCACTGTCCACGTTGCATCCTTTAAATATATATTTCTCTGCTCTGGGAATTTCAGTTTACCCCTGCAAACTGCACGACTTCTAATGCTTTTGTCTTGAAGGTAGATAAACAGATGATTTGGTGCTTTGCAATGAAGAACTGTTGACCCAAATCTGAACTCTCGGAGGCTTGTCAATAAACAGCTCACTCACCCCAAAATAGGAAACAATAGAATCAAGTTGATGTTTGTCACGGATGCTATGGATCGCTTTGAAAGCTGTAAGAAGAGACTGTTACTCATTTGAGTCTCAGAGGATGCAGTAATCAATTGTCCCTGGGATGTGGGTCATCTTTACCATAAGGAACGTAAACTAACTTGGGTTAAAACTGGTTTTTTTTCTGGATATAAAATGAAATGGTGACTGCATCATCACATTTCTTTCCAACCCTGCTCTTGTCATTTCTCACAGCAGCTATGACACAACATCGATATGTTGGCAATGCTGCGTTGCAATCACAAGTGGGTTTTTTTAGGTGGAGAGCAAAGGCCCCACAGGAAACACAGATCTCTGAAAGTTTGTTCAACCTGCTCAGGTCCTGTTCCTATGAGACAGCTGTCATGTGTGTCTGTTAACAGAGACAGACAGGCCATTACATTAACACCTATAAACACCTCAAGAGTAGCACAAGGCCTCATGACTTAATGTCCTGGATTGGTTTTGCGTTTGAATGTCCAAACACGTATGCTGTCTTCCTGCCCCCTCACATCTTGTTATTGTATTATTGAAAAGGCTTATAACATGCTAAGACTTATAAAAGAATAGGACAATTAAACATGAATGAAACAAACAAAAAATATATTTGTAGCTGACCCATACAGAGAGAGAGATAGACCGAGGAAAATATTGAAAATTGACAGGGCATGGCATTATAAAGAGCACATACCCTGACTTCCATGTGAATAATTTCACTCATTTTTGGGTAGCTGGAGAGGTGCTCGAGCACTGCCGGGGTGCCCTTGAGCAAGGCCCCAAACCCCTACCAGCTCAGGGTTTCCAGTGGGGGCAGCCCTGCATTCTGACCTCTCTCCATTAATGAATGTCTCCAGGTCCAGCTTGAGCATGTGTGTGATTCAGGCCTTTATGTGCCAGAAGCATGTCTCTAAAATAACAGAGTGCGAACCAGAATTTCTCCCTAGGGGGTTGATAAAATATATAAAATAAAAAAAAATAGAAGACTAGAAAAACCAATACAAGCTCAAGTCTATTGACCATTTATAACTTGGAAGTAGGACCTGGAACCTTCTTTCTGACTCCTCAACCTGCAGCTCTGCGCTTCACTACTCTAAAATTAGACCGTGCATATGTCAACATATATGTTTGTGCATGTATGTGTTCATACTCATTTCTGCCAGTGGAGAGTTCACATGCATTCAAGTCTCCCCTGCTTGCCTGCCATTATCCCCTCTGGCCTCCTCCTCCCAGCTTACACACATCAGCCCTATGCTTCCCTCCCTCCCTCAACTTGCCGCCAATTTCACTGGAACAGCGAGTGCAGGCTGGGCAGCCTTCCAGGAGCTTTTCTAAAGCAGCTGAATATTCATCTTCATTAAGGGGTATCACCACCCCCGCTCCGACCAGGGCTGGGTCCTTTTAACAAGGAGCAAGTGATCCAATTGGAGGGGGAGGGGGTTGAGGGAGGGTAAGATGAGTTCTTTCTTCTTTTTCTTCTTCTGTTTCATTTGCCCAAAGGCTGTGTAGGCAGGCTGCCCTTGTCAATATATTTGTATTATTTTCTGGTCCTGTTGTTTCGACACAGTGGGAAGAAGACCTTGGCAAAGATGGCTGCGAATAGTTTTGGAACTTGTGTGATTGATTTGTCGGTGCCTGTTGAACACAACAATATGCACCAAATACTGACTGAAGTATAAAGAGCTTACAGATCTTTTTCAACATGTTTCATAAAGCATATACATTCCAATCCTTAGTGCTGAAGTCAAACTCAAACACTTTACAACTGTAAAGGCTGCTTCGCTTCAAAAATAAAGAAGGGGAAGGGTTCTGATTTCAGATGGACATGGACATCGAAGTTAAAAGGGTTATGAAATCACATCCTGCTCCATTGTGCAACCACAAAGACTCCTCAAACCTTGGGAAAAAATAGGGGAAAGCTCTCTGAAGGTTTATATGTTGCACTATTGGAGAGCTTGTAGAAGGTCATTCAAAATGTTTTATTTAATTAACCCACTGAGATCACGATCTCTTTCATATGGATGGCCTGGACAAGAGGGCAGCAGCAGGTGTGATAATAATCAATACATGATTAAGAAATATTGAGTGCGTTTACATGGACTTGCAGACTATGAGCCTTATCCCGGTTTTGATCATATTCGGGCTATGACTTTTACATGCTCACAGAGAAACCTGGTTATCTATATCCCTGTATACATGTTCAATAATAGTATCCCGGTTTCTGATCACTGCATCTTAACTGCGCAGGCGCACATGATGTTTCTTTTTTACAAGACAAACTGCGGACATTTAGAAATACAAAAGACATGAAAACACTGTGGCTTATACATAAAACATTTAATTGTAACAAAAATATCCCTTTAATTTACCACGTTATGTACCGAAAATAAACTAAAAGTCCCAAACAAACGTAGTATGATCTATGAAAGTTCCTTTTAAATTGTCTTTTTGGTCCACAGAATAAGAAGGAAGACATCCGCCAACGCGGCCGCTCGCTCATCCAAAGCAAACTCAGTCCATCCACAAAGTAAAAAACAAAGCAATCCAACAACGGCAGTCAATCGATCACTGATATAGCAGAATAAAAAAGAAGCGATCTCATCAGGATGCTTGCCGGATGGAGCTGTATTTATTTTGCCCGTGTGCTCTACATCATACCTTCAATTATATGTTATGTTTTATTAGTGAAACCTAAAAGTTATTCCTCTCTCCAGAATAAGACGCTCTCGTTGGCCCGTCATGTTTTGCTGTCAGAATCTGGGGTTAGGCGTATACATGCCACAGTATCTTGCTTTCTTTCAGAGTTTTCCAGGTAGCAAAATCAGGTTTCTCGGTTTCTGAAATCAGGATATGATGTTTACATGCACAAGTACAAAAGGGGATAATTAAAACCCCAATAAATACCGGGATACTCAAGTCCATGGAAACACATTCAGTGATAACATGAAAACTTGAAGCAAATCTGAACTTATATTTTACCAGTTTACTTGCATGAAGAAAAAAAATCACAAATGTGTCAGCTGAATTTGAAGTAACAAAAGGAAGAAATATGTGAAATCTTGTAGAAAAAAATTGATCTTGTATATTTCAAAATCATTTAAATTTGAGTTGCTTGGTTTTAATTTCCTGTTTTATTTGTATCCTCGAGTGTCTCTGTTTCCTGTGTACTATTCTGCTGATAATCACAAGTTTCAGTGTTTCCAGTTTTTTTTTCTTTTGTAGTTTTTATCATATTGTTTGTTTTGTCCTTCCTCTGTATGTTTCCCTCCAGTTTTGATTGCCCTGATTGTCTTCACCTGTGTCACTAGTCTCACCTGTGTCTGATTACCCCTGTGTCTCTTGAGTCTCAGTGTTCCTAACTTTCTGTACGTTCAGTGGTTTTCTGCTGTTTTCTCGTGCCTCTTATCGTTTCAACTGTTGGACTATTGATTGACTTTGTTTTGGACGGAAAAAAAAAGCTCCTCTCTATCATGCACTTGCTCTGGAGTGTGTTCTCTCTCTCTCACATACAGAGGCCAACACACTTACAGGCCCTCACTTAATATAGAGCGAGATGTATCATGACCTTCAATCACAAATGTATGACACTGACAAGCCCACAGATATTAATTCAGACTGTCTAGTGTCCATCCCATGCTACAGAGAAAGAACATTGATTCCATCTACAGAAATTATTAAATATGGTTCATAGCCTACCTTTGTTTGTAATTGTAGTTGTACTGCATGTTACAGACTCAATGAAAAGAGATGAACGATGTTGCCTAATAAAAATATAGCAATATCAAACTGCAGCTCGAAAATAATAATAAAAAAATGCTCAACTATCTATATAAGACAGGTCCAGCTTGCTGAGCTAGTTGCACAAAGTAAGAGCAGGGCATCAGGTGATGATTGGATTGGCAGCAGAGCGGTGGGCATGCCGATTAGGCAAGACATGTCTTGCTGGTGTGATTGGTGGCTCTCAAATCAGAAACAAACAAAAAAAAAGTTTGGTCAAGGGGATTTTGAAATTACTAAGTGATTGTATATTTGGCCTTCTCTGCAATGATTGATCCTACAGAGGACAAAATGCTGATAAAAATATGATAATTATTGAAAACTAAATTCTGAAATCTGCCATTGATATAGCAATGCACTAACCTGCAGACGGAGAACTGACACTAATAGGTTTGATTCTTTTTATGCTGGAAACACTATACTATCACTGAGGGACTTAATCCAACCTCTTTGCACCCTGCATCTAACAAAATTATCAGATTGTGTGCTGCTTAACCAGAAATATGTAGTCTCACATGCTCCAAATTCCTTTGAATCATGAGCTGTAGACCAAAGGCTTTTAATTTATACAGTAGTAGAGCCCTGTATGTAATGTCGCAGTTAATTTTGCTGTGTCCACCTACTTAAGGAGTTAGCATTTATAAGCTAGTCAGCCAAATACTAAAAAGAAGCTCGAAATTGAAAAACCTGTTATTGAAAACCTTCTTTGTGATGCCAGTAGACTATGATTAAAAGAATGATCACACATTTGAGGAGATGATCTGCCACAGTTTTAGTGTAATGCACCGTGCAGAAAAAAAAACAAGCTAAGTGGGCTTAGCAAGGAAGCAGTTAAAGGGGGCTTGAGTATGAGTTTTACTTAATGAAACATAAGCAGAGAAGAATTAGCATTTACTTCCTGCATTTACTGCCTGGTTTCTTTCTTCACCTATTCCCACTTGGTGAAGCATCAAACTTTTCCCCGTTCCTCTCGCAATCAGACGAAAGGCCCTTCTTCGTTTTAATACGCTTTGACTAGAAGGAAAAATAATGACAGTTAGGAAGGGTGCTTTTTCTTCTGAGAGCAGATAGTGAGCGTCACATCATTTCAACACTGAGAACACCAGGCGCTTCGTCAAAACTGCCAGAAGCACATAAACGTAAGCCGCCTGTGGCATAACCAGAACGCTACGCTTCAAACTCATTAAAAACAATTACAGGAAAAGAGTGCATCATGCAGTTTAAAATGTCTCCTGTGGGATTAAGTCAGACTTTTAAACCATAGTGCAACATATAGCACTTACAGGAAGTGTTGAATAATGGAAGCAGTGAAATGATTTGTGTTGTTTCTGAGCTAGCAGATAAACACTATATGGGAGAGGAGTAGGTGTCTTTAGTATAGAGCTCAGGGCATCTCACTGACTCGAGGGCATCGAGCCCCACAAACACAGCAGGGCCCAATGCAACCTTCCCAGAGCTGGGCTTATTTCCTACTTATTGCAGTTCTTGTATACATCTTTCTACTGAGTCAGAATGAATGGAGAACTTCTGCAAAACACAAGGATTCCCATCCGAGACATTTTCTGCCAATTACATCATTTATTTCCCCCACTCCTGAGTCTGAAAGGAATTTGCCTTTTTTTCCTGATATTCCCTAATGCCAGTCAGACTGAGCATTGAGTCTCAGCCTCAAGCTTTACAACAGACACTGAAATATACATTACAGCTTTGTTTAGGATTTGTTTTACCTCACTGGCAATTACACACATGATATGCCTCACCACTATGTTTTATTGATGCATCAAGCATGCTTGTTTCCGCTCATTCCTACTTAGTTTGCAGCACAATTAGAGGTGAAATGTAAGAATGATTCAGACTGACTTGCAGCTAATGATGTATATATACCACAGGTTTGTTTTTCTAATCTTAGAGACTGTTTCTGCTGTCCTTGTGGGAGTAACCACCTGCAAATGCATAGACGTAGACAAATGTTATAGACATAAAGGAATATAAAATAGGTTAGAATGGCTGCAGGTTATCAAATCATACTCCTTTTTGTTGACTTAACACTTGAAATAATTTGCTTGAAGTCAAAGTCTTCACCAGAAAGCTTCACAGACCTTTGGCAACAATGGAATATTTTACTTTCACAATTACTTGCCAAAATAGATCAGTCTTTGTTGTGCTCAATTTTCTTCCAACTAAGACTTTCCCTCCTCAAAGTGAATTTTCTACCCCTCAGTGAGCAGCCCTTTTTCTATAAAAGTATGATAGAAATTGTCTGTGACAACCGCCACTCAAACTGAGCGGCCCATAACGACAAGAGAGCCAAGAACAGGCTTAATACTATTTATAAATCTCTGAAACGGCAGGGTTTGCAGTAAAGTGTGAAGGAATAAGGGGTGGAGGGGAAGGAGGAGGTTTCATTTTTTTTTTCACCCCAAAGCTTCTTATGACCTTATTGGGTCTCTGGTCTAAACATAGTTTCACTGCAAACACAATGGAGCTGTCCAACCCAGTGCATCCCCTAAACAAGCATGCATTTTAATAGCCTTCCTGCTTCAACGCTGCATTTGTATTTAATGTGAAGAAGGACTTTGATACGATTTCAGTGTATTTTTAGTCTTGATTTATGTGTACACATAAAAGTCCTCTGTTTCTGCCGAGTATGTTCATTAATTTCCAAATGAAATATTTCTAATCCCAGAAATAGTTTTATCCTTCACACTATAAATTCAACTCTTGACTCTAAGGCTCTCTACTTTTCCAAGAGCACAGCAAGTGTTCAGTGCTACAACATGCAGTGCTAAGAAGTCCCGAAGGATTAGCCAGATTATTGAATCATGGTTTTAGATAATACCATCAGTTACAGTTTGCTTCTGAGAACAGATGCAAGCGGGGGCAATGTGGCAATGTTGTGCATGTGCTAATGATAGCAACAGACTTTTCCTCAAAATAAGCAGATGCGGTGAAGTTTGAACAGCTGTCAAACGTGATGAGCGTGACACAAGCGCCTGCAGTGGAAACTGTGGGACTTATCCTATGATATAGCGGCCTACACACCAGCAGAGCATACCAGATGACAAATCACACTATCTGTGGAACACCTGGTGCTTCTCTTTGTGATGAGATTCAGGGTGCAGAGGAATTATAATTCAATCAAATAAGGCACACGCAGGTAGAGTAAGTACAACTCAAGGATTACTAAAAATGACAAAGCGATCACACAGAGAGGTTTATGTTGGTTTAGATGTACAGTAGACTAGAAATGCTGTAAAATCCCCAAATATACAATATAGGCTTAACATGAAATGATTATGTCATAGTGCCTTCATTTATCAAAAATTAGCACAAAGCTAGCACAAAGGTGTTTATAGGAGTTACTGATGTGCAATGAGAGAGCCGTCTCTTGAAAGGGTCACTTAAGAGGAAAGAAAGTTGAATCTCTTGCCCTTTTGTGTTATCTACCCTGTGTAGATTATTATGGTTTGGTGTGCTTTGGTTTTGTCTCTGACATTTAGACCTCAAACAGAAAAGACAACAGATAAGTTTGCTTTAGCTGCTTGTGGTACTAAGGCAAAAGAAAATTACATCTGAAAGGGTCAACAAAAGGTTGTCTTTCAAGAAAGAGTAGTTACTCTCCACAGAGGGCATTCTCCACAGATTTACTTGCATGAAACTACAAGAAATACTCATTTAGCCTTCAAATTCCATCATATGCAACCATTTGTAACTCCAGAAATTGTTTTATATAGTATATACCATAAGTTAATCCTACAGGTGTTCTGTTCTGCATTTGGTTTACAGAGCATGATTATACTTAACTATGAGGTCAACACAATAAGGCTTGTTAATCAATCAATCAATCATTATTTGAATAGCGCCAATTCATAAGTGTTTTTGAGATGCCTTACAAAAGAGCATATTGCATAATTTCTCTGGATATCTATTTTGTATTCCTCGCCTTCCTGTTGTCCATACTTCCTTGCTACTAAGGTGGAGGTCGGAGCAGGCCATGCATGAATGATGGCGGTCGTTGTGGGGATGATACACAGTCTGATGGTGGTGGCTGAGCGTTGGGTTGTGGTGGTTGGGACAGCACAGTCCAATGGTGAAGGCCTTCACCATCCTCATTTTCCTCTTTCTTTACTACCAGTTTACTATTAACTGATATTGCTGGTGGAGGATTTTAGATTACATTACTTGCTATAAACTGTTATCAAGAGTTGTGAGTATGTGGGAGTGTATGTATGTCTATGTCTGTTTCCATGTTTCTGTGTGTCTGCGTGTGAATTTGTATTGTGGGTCAACCTGAACACCTTATGGAGGACGTACTGGAGCATGTGTTCTGAGTGGTCTCGTTTTCTTCAACAAATTATTCACAGAAAATGAGCCAAGACATTCATTCCTTTTTTTTTTTTTTTGATTTAAAACGGCACATAAGTGACATACGACACATGCTCAATATATAGCGTTTAATACACTCATAATACACTTTTTTTCACCTTCATACAGCCAAACAAACTTTCTGGCAATTTCCAAGGTCGAAAATTAACCTTCACCATGCAAGAAGCCACTTATCACACTGATTTAATACATGTGCATAAACTACACTTTGTATGATTTTATGTACTGCAAATACTGAATGGGAGGCAAAGGGGGGTAATTAATTAAACATTTGAAGAGCTCAAAATCTTCTGCTTTCATCATCTCCATTGGGAGGATTCAGAGTCATTTTCTTAAAAGGGACTCTACGTGTTTTACTTAGGCGCCCAACTATGGATAAGAGTTGGGAATTAGCAATAGCTGTAAACTCTATGCAGCACAAACGTTTCATGCTCTGTATTGTTACTATGTTAAAGTTCATCATCCAACCAAAGCAGAACCAATATTACTAATTTCAAATAGTAATAAGATACATTATGTAAGCCTTTTCAACATGTGAAAGTGGGGGCTTTAATTAGCGTCCATAAATGACCTTGGTCTTCGGGAAGTAGTGTCCCATCACAGCCTTGGAGGTTCAGAAGGTACTTGTCATTAAGAAAACAATTTGTAACCTGGAATAATATATAATCTGATTACGGTCTAATTTCTTGTGGGGTGACACAGGGGTCAATCCTTGGTCTATTACTCTTCCTGATTTATATTTAATCTCAACAAAAGTATTTTTCATCTTGTTTGCACTTGATTCCAATATTTTTTTTTTTATCAGATAGCGATGGGCAAAGATTGATGTCATAAATGAACAATGAAATAAATTGACACCTGGCTTAAGGCAAACAAATTATCACTCAATACAACTAAAATCTCATACATGTTATTTATATCAAGAAACCTACAGATCAAATTTACTATTCCCAATGTATATATTTCCAATAATATCTTAGAAAGGGCAATCTTAGACTTAGACTGAACTTTATCTAAACCAGTATCTGATATGTATTTTGTCTTTCAATCAGTCAACAACTTACTTCCTGTTGTTTTTAAGATATCTTTCAATTCAATTTTCAAATTCACCATTACAACACAAGGTCAGCCAGTTTACTCTAGTCTGCATTTTTCAGGACACTTTTTTTTTTGCAACTCTCCATCAGATACAAAGGACCTCATTGTTGGAATAATTTAGACAACTATATTAGAACTAGCACAAGCTTCAATTCATTTAAAAAACAAACTATGTATTTCCTGCTTGCCAAATTAAACAATTCTCCATCATCATTCTTTGCCAAAAGTGCTTACTTAGTCCTTTTTTCCTCTTCTGTAATGTTTACTCTTTTCTTGTTGTGCTTTCTTTCACATTTTGAGTATGCTTTCTGGCTAGCTATATTATATTTGCTTGGACTAGTTTAATAACTTGTTTCTATATTGCCTGTTAGGAGAGTCACTCGACTAGCCCCTTTGGGTTTACTTGGCTTCTCCAGTACTTCTTTCTTTCAAAAGACGTCCCTTTTTTAATTTTATCTAGGTATTTATTTGTTTTAAGAGCAGGAAATAATTTTTAAAAAATAAAGAAAAATGGCTAACTCCACTTTTTTACTTATTCCTTAATAAGTCATGCACTAGAGCTAAATATCAGCTTGAAAAAATCAAGTCATTCACATAATGGTAAAAGTGAAACCAAATGGAAAGATGTGAGATCCCTGGCTGCAAACTTCACATTCTGCTGCCATGATGAATTGTATTGCAATCTTTACAATTTTTCTTTTTTTTTCTTTTGGCACGTCTTCCATTCCTAGTTTAATAGAGCAAGATTAATTTAGATTGAACGCATCTACTGTTAAGCAATAACGTTTATTTGGCTAAATATCTTTGTGGTTTTGTTCACATGAAAAAGGCAGCTTTAAGTCAACATAGAGTCCAAACATTTCCTCCTCGCACAGTCAAGTCTTCTAGCTCACCAGCTCCTGCCACTGCAGTGTTGGGGAATGTCAAGAATCCTCTGAGCCATTTTGAGTTTCCAGCGTTGGATATTGGCAAACAGCTTGCCTCTGTGAGTAAGGATAACCTTCCATTTGATCAATCTTGCACCCGTCTCTAAGACTATACCCTCCAATAAATCAATAGCCTAGATGTGTTTGTCCTGGTGCTTTCTATTCTCCTCCAGCCCTTCCATTCCGCCTGTCCTCACATACCTTTCTTTCCTACTGCTACTCTACACACGTCTTCTTCAATATCCATCTCCTTTGATCCCTACTTTACATCTTGTTTTTAAGCTTGTTTGTGAAACATGATCTAAAAGCTGTTGCAAATTGAGTCCTTTGATTATTCGTCATGATGCAGTATTTCAGAGTAATTCCCTGTTTGTCATCAAACTTCACACTCCGCTGTCTGTTTTGTTTAATTTTGGTGAGAACAAAGAAAACTTTGAGTCTAGAGCATCGAGGGAAAAAACCTTTTTGGACTATGAAAGCTCCAAGATATGGAATAACAAATACAGAGGGAATTTGAATGACAGTCAGAACAAGTTGCAATTTACTATCAAACAATGAAGTAAGTCAAAGAGAACAACAGGACTAAGGGTGTTAGCTGTAATATTTTTTCCATTAAGATTATTCCAGCCTGGAGAAGAAAAAACGTTTTCCCTTTTAATTTCATGTTAGAACAGAGTCATTATTTTGTAATACTCACAGGAACAAGTTTGTAGATGCTGCAATTAAATTTCCTGAACAAAACACTTTTGGTGCGGCTGTGCAATCCCTGCAGAATTTCTGGTCGCCTTCTCTCTTTCCCACATTCAGTGGATGGGGGTGTTTTCTAATGACTTCACATAATCTCACAGAGCGTCAGCAGCGTTTACCAATTATTAATTAGAAACTGTAAATCCCTCTGAGATGTTGTCTCGGTTCAAGAGAAAAAGGGTTTGGTTGTCCCATAGTTGCCAAGCTGCGAGCCATTTCAGGAGCATCTTTAAATGCTAAATGCAAATGAATACTTTGCATCCACAAGAGATGAATGGATAGAAAAATCAAACAACATGCATTCAGATTATCTGCTGTAGGCTGTATATACACAGTGACACAGTCACATGAGCTTTTACTTCTCTGTTGTGGTTAGACATGCTGTCATTAACCTGCTGTCAAGCACCTGTTACATAATTATAGTACATATTTAAATGATCAAGCATCCAAACTGGGTTTGTTTGCTTCCAGTCAACAAATTGTTCTGTTAAGAGATTACATGTTCTCCCAGTGCATGTGAGTTTTCTCACTGTTAATTGGTCACTGAGCCTGTGATTGACTTGCGACAAGTCCGAGGTGTAGCCTGCCTCTGGCCCAATGACAGATGGGATCAGCTCCAGCCTGTCTGGGACCTTGAAGGTGGTATAGAAGGGCTATAAAAAATGGAAGGATGGATGTTTATAGTATGAATCAGAGTTTGAAAAATGCAGAAAGCAACAATACCTGTTATTTGTGATGACTTGATGGCAGAGGAGACAACTTGTTAATACGGTATCAACACATCAAGCCAATCTAACGTGATGTAGCATTGATACATCCATCCATCTTACTGTCAGTCCCAAATCATTGAATTTGGCAGCTCATTCAGTGGCCCAGCATGTCAAAATATTATTCTGCAAGCACCCCTATAGAGTCATGTATTGTGTTTTAGTATAGAGGGCGGCTTGGGTTTGAAACTGGAGGGTTCCCAGTTCAGTTCCCAGTACTGCAGAGGTGATTTTTTCGGGCCTATGTAGGAGATAGACAGACAGACAGACAGACAGACAGACAGACAGACAGACAGACAGACAGACAGACAGACAGACAGACAGACAGATAGACAGATAGATAGATAGATAGATAGATAGATAGATAGATAGATAGATAGATAGATAGATAGATAGATAGATAGATAGATAGATAGACAGTCCAAATGTCCACTTAGTGTTGTTGATCTGGGTATAATTCCACAAACAGGATGCAACGGTCAACTTTAGTATCTCACCATGTTTACCAAACTTATGTAGCATTACTGGCCTTGACACAAAAATGCTTGTTCAAACCAGAACCATGATGATCATCACCAGACGACGAAGGAAAAAAAAACATGTAGTGACTAGTTCATTGAGAACCACAAGATGTTACTAACTCATTGCTGTCAAGTTGATGGCATGTTGCATATGTATTATTGTTAAGTCCATTGCAGACTCAGGTTCATGTCAAACTGATCAAAGACTAGAACCCAGATTGGCAATATTATACTGTATATTCAAAGAAGTTGGAAGTGGAAACATCTTGCATTGTAATTTATTTGTTGTCAGTTTGAGAACACCTTGTAAAAACAAGTCCAGTATCCACTCTGCTTATAAAATATGAGCAGAGATTGAACCCATACAGTGCAGTTTTTGGATGAATTCATGAAGCATTTTGAAGTTGAGTCAAGCTGTTGGTTCTTTAAGGTTAACCAGTGCTGAACTATTTTCATATTACTTGTTATTGAAAATAATTATTACAGCTTTTGGGAAAAAGGTTTTCTCTTAACTCTGGGGAGCGATAGTTCTGAAGCTTCAGCTGTGTTTAAAACAAGGAATAAGCATTTGATTTGTTCTAATGCGGCATAGATTTCAGAGGCATACACACAGGCACAACTTACTGAGACTTGCACCGAATTTATTTTAACACCCATAGGTGTGTCGGTCTTTAAAGAAGTTACTGTCAGGGGTTTGCCCCTGGCAATGTGTCTTGATGATGAAAAAATCAAGAGTATGCCTTGGCCATACGACAAAAAATGTTACCACGATACCAATTTTCCCATCAGTCGATATCAATAATTATCACAATAAATGTCAAATCATTATTAATTTCAAATGTAAAGGCAGATTTTTGCTCTTGAGTGAAAGTTGAGGGAATCAGATGGTTACTGTGGTTGAATTATTCTTTCCCACAACGTGATGAACTATAATTAAACAGGGACATTTCACCATCATAAGCAGTGCACCTAGCTGGAAAATGTCAATATTACTTGGGAGTCACACTTCCTGCCCTGGTCTTTGCTGAGGGTCCACATTTTTGATTGTTTACATTGTTGTCCACACTAACACTTGCTTGGGGTGTATGGTGATTCCTTTCCTTCAGTGTTTTTAAACGAATGACATTGTTTCAAACGGTGTAAGGTCTGTGGTGTTGCATGGGTCAGCTGCACTTAAGTTCGGCACAGTTTACAGAGCACGTCGCTAAGTTTTGTTTTGTCTTTAAACTCCGGAAGTTGAGTGGCCTTTCTTGTCTACAATGCTTTAAGTGGGTAAGCTTTTCTTTGCTCATTTCGGCTGTGTTTCCAACCAACACACTAATAGGCTGAAATACACGTGCACAAACAAGAACCTATAGACATGCATTTGCTCAAGGGCACCTCCGCAAAGCTTCGGTTCTCAACCTAAGGCCTCATAGACTGAGCTACTCCCGCCACCGTTTATATGTTTTAATGCAGTGTATACTTTTGTCTGTGTTCTGTAGCACAGTAAAAGGAGAGAAATAATGTGAAAAAAATTAATAAAATAGAAATGGAAGAACAGAAGAAATATAATAACTCTAACCTTCCCATGACAAAACATTTTAGGGTTACATATTGTTGTGTTTTCTGCAAGAGCAATTTACGGTGAACATACATTCATTGCAAGCAACCAGAACCTTAAAGGACATCATCAATTTTAGTTGTGACCTTATTAAAATGTTGAATCGTGCAAAGGATATCACTGAGAGTCAAAATGGCAGAAGAACCTCTTTGCTGCAGCTCCTCACTGAGCTCATTTGTAAGTGAAGCTGTCAATGAGTTTGATGCACCTTTTTGTCGACAAAACAACATGTTTGTATTACTGTTAGTGGTCTTTATGTCTAAAATCACAAGTTAAAGTTAATTTTCAATTTGATTTGAATGCAGAATAAGTAAATACATACAAATGAATAATTTGTTTTCATTATCTGTTCCTACACTGATTTAACAATTCAACTTTTAATGATGATTTTAATTGCTCACTTTATTCAGGGCTTTCATTTGGCAAAATTATTGTAACTGTTATTTTGATGTTGTCCTCCATTCTTTGAAGGTTGCACTCTAATCTGGCACCCCATTCAAACAATTCTATAGCCTCTCCAGGTTCACACTTGACTATAAGAACCTTCCTGCTTCTATAATGTTTTATTTCTCATCAGCGAGAAAATTCATACGACCCTTTTTTATCTCTGGCCTTTCGACAAATGGCAGCGCTCATCTCTCATCCTCGTTAACCAAGTGGCTAGTCTTCTTAATGAGCACTATTAAAGGTAAAGTGTCATTACAGCAGCACTCTGTCTATTCATTACAACCATCAATGTCTATTGATATCAGTCTTCATCTATTCCTAGAACTCTTCTGTTCGCACTTGTCTTCCTCTATAACCTCCCTTTCACATTACACAACATCAATGTCGGATTGCTTCCTTTTTGTCACATCCAGGTTTTGCTGTGTATTCCTGATGCTCATGAAGACTTATAGCTGTCAGAGAGGCAGGCTTTCAGAGAGACTGATTTTAAGAGGAAGTCCTTGTAAAGCTTGTTTTAGTGCAACTTTCTTTTGAATGCCAGTTTCCATAAGGACCTACTTTAAAAACTCAATGGAGTTTAGAGAAACAGACTCACCTTTAATCAAATCAATGTCTCCAAATGGGTTTGTCCATTTCAACCTACAGGGGCTGTCTGGATGTCGACTTCAGAAGTTGAAGTTTGGAGTTGGACACCTGACTTGTCTTATAATCTGAATTAAGAGAGCATAGAGTCTGTTGTTCAGAACAAACGTGCCTCCTTCAAAAACGATAAAGAGCAGAAACTCACATCAGATACTGTCTAACCTTTTTACTCCCAAAGAACATTCTGGTGCCAGGTTGATTTAACATTTGTCAGAGTAGACTTTTAACCAAAACAGTGTTTTCTTAAAGTCACAAAGTTTAAATAAATCTTAACCCCCCGAAAGAAATAAAATAAATAAATGTGTCTTTGAAGTTATTTGGTGTATGTTATCCATCTAGGGGAGGGATTACTATACATATTAGTGTTTGAACACAAAGAAGGAAACTTTAAATAGACCCTACTTTCCCTGATTCTCTAAAGGTGGCAGAATTAGTTTGTCCTGAAAGACAAATATTGCAAGACCTAACTCGTACAGGAATATTCATCCTGCTCATGACCTGCATGTCACCTGCTCATTAGCTGGGATATTAGATGTTCAGAAAAACTATTCTTTATGACATAGCAGAAAGACTGATGAAGTCCTTTTGGGTTTGATGTTGAGGATGATGCATGATTCAGACAGCACTGTAGGACCTTCATCCAAAAGGATTGGATTAAAGTCCCCTTGTGAAGCTAAAAGTCATTTTGTTCATCCTAATGTTTGGGAAAACACATACGTTATGGGCAGCAAAACAAAAAAAAAAAGAAAATCTGTGTAAAACTTTGCATGTACATGTGGCAAAGCATCAAAACTTTATGACCTGGCAAGAGAACACGTTTGGATAGCCAAGCAATTTTCTTCCGAAATGATTGGTCTTCATCTTGCTCTTTTAAATATTTAATATTGATTTCTTTAATTTGCAAGGGCTTTTAACGAACTATGTTGTCAAGATGTGATTCATAGCAACCCATGGAGCCAATAGTGGTCCCATTGGTACGTTCCCTGTAGCACTGCAGCAGTTGAATAAATACCTTAGGGGTCTCCTGAGTGTCATGTTTTTTTTTATTATTATTATTTCAATATTTTAGGATGTTAAAATTACATCTTCAATCCAGACATCGGCGGTGAAAAAAACAAGCTTGTCTAATTCAAAGAATAAATTTTCCTGCCGTCTCACAGTTATATTACAGTGCGGCTGTAATTCATGCCTCTGAACGCTACAACGGCAGAAAGTTGGAAGATTGCAGCTGCTGTTTTCTATTCTCAACAGAAACATTTCTTTTAAACGTTGTTAATAAGTTCAGTCAATCAATGCATCCAATATTTATACATCTGCTGTTCGTTCTTGTTAGTTTATTTTGTCGCAACATATTAACTCTTTGCAGTTTGAGAGTATAAGACAAACTTGTTTTTTATTATCCATGGGTAGTTTTTGAGTTAAACCATGTGTGTAACTTGAGATGCGAGTTGGGGCTCCTCGTCACACATTTCATTACCCCTACAATTTAGACTCAGTTTATATATATATATAAAACATGTACATGAGTGTTAAAAAAGTCTAATCATGATTTCCGATGCTGTGTGTTGTTTATAGCTACAGCTTTTTAACATTGTGTTCTCATTTGTCCCTTCATCCCCTCAGCGCCTTATTACATGCCATCCTAATGAAGCAGGAATGGAATTACTGTTTGTTATATCAGCGGGGGTCTGAGGACTGTCCTGCATAATTGGGCAGTAAGTGGAATAGATATGTGAATGTGAATAAGTCCAACGTAATTAATGAGGACCACTGATTGGTCCGGTGATAATTAAATCTGTTTTTCAATTTGCATGATTAAGATGTTAGTTAACGTGATGTTGTACCCACACGTTACAGGTTGTTCATCCTCAAAATGTCAACATATCAGAATTCTCAAAACTGCACTTAATTATCTTCAGGAGCTTTAAAACTATCAGCTAAATCAATTAACTTCAATCTGCAACCAATTAAAGTGTGACTTTTAGGAATGCTAATGCGCCACATGCTGCACTTATACCTCAACCTGCTACAACACAAACGAGTCCTGAAATGTCTCAGCAGCTTAACGCGTAGGAGGGGTTCGTTTGAGCACTTTGCATTTTGTCTGAACAGGACTATTCAGAGTGTTTAAGCAGGAGGAGGTTTTTTTTTTCAGATTTGCCTCTTACTCCACTGGAATAAAACTTTGATTTTGTTCTTTGTTTTATGATTCAAAAGAGGTCAGGTGAGATTTGCATATTTTGACATTTTAAACAATTTGCAGTAACTGAAAAAAGGATTCTGAAAATCTGCCTGAAATCATCTGTGTGTGTGTTTTTTTTTTCTTTTCTTTCTTTGTTTTTTTTAAGGAGCCAGGTGGAAGGGAACCAGCTGCCTGGGTACTCGATATTGCTGTTAATATTATGCTGTCAAATTGAGAGGGCAACACTTGACAATGGAGAACAATGAACATTTCCAAGCCTTTCATGTCCGAATGTCTGTCGAGGAGGGCACTTATACTGATGTTCTTTTTTTAAAGGTTTTATTAACTCAGACAAGGTGAGGAGGGTGGGAGAGGATGAGAATTTGGTCAGTTCAAACAGAGTTATTCACAAAAACTACACTGTTACCCATTGGTATTGCCATTCTAACCTTTCTATTGCCCTGATTGTGTTGGCAACAGCTCAACCATTAGTGAGACACTTTTGTAACCGGAGGGGAACTACAGTATTTTACTCTTTGGATCACCAGGGAAATCCGGGCAGAAGAAAGTAAATGAACATTGGCCCCAACAGTCACACTTCCTTTAAAGCTACAGTGAGAGATTTCTTTTTTTACTACAACAAAGTGGAACTTGATAATTTTGATTTATTACACAGGTCCACTTGAAATGTGATCATTTCTTTGTGTTTGTGCCCCAAAAAAGTCGACTAATAGTTCTCCAATGTGTTTTCCTTCCACTCTAACTCGTGATAAAACATAGCTTGAGCAATAATCATTTAACGCATAAAGCACATTTCATTACATCTAAGTTCATCAGCTTTACCTTAAAGGTCACAAATTTAGCATAATGCACTTCACCATGTTTTTCTAACACCAATATGTGTCACTGGTCTGTCAAGAAACTCACCATTAATGGGAAATTACCATCCTCTCCGCCTTTTGTCTGCTGTATTTAAATTTTTTTTTTGAATGAAACAGGCCATTTGGAGATCTTCCCTTAATGACATCAAAAAGGGCCAGGTGGGTGATGCTCCCACAGCTAGGTCTGTGTTCTGCCCTCTGAGTCTGACTTCTCACTGTAAACAGTAGGGCATGGAGTGGGAAAGCCCTAGCAAACCAAGCCCTTTCAGGGAGGGGCGTGTTCCATCATAGCTCATTTACATTAAAAGCTACAGATACAGAAACAGCCTGTGCTATGCAGGGCTGTAATAGAGGGGTATAAGCATGATAAAATACATGATCAGAAAGGACCACAACAACTAAAGGCTCCTTCTCTGCAATGATGGGTACAGCTCAGAGACCCCACCAACTGATGACCTAAGGATCATATCATGGATCCTGACTGTCCATCTTTACAGATTGAGAATAATTTCTAAGGTGATAGAATAATAACAATTAAAAATTTCCCCAAGGGGACTATGGAGTGTATTGTAGCGTAACATTGGGGATCAAAGCGTCTTGCATCCATCTCTAATATATATATATATATATATATATATATATATATGGGCTGTTATTTGATTTCATTTTTTGTTAACATTTAAAAGGCTTGGACTATTCATCAACAAAACAAGACAGTTGAATCTTTTGCCTTAGGCGCTGTGAAACCTTTAGTGTTTTCACTACTTACTGATGATTGTTATTACAAGGCAAAGTTACAGCTTGAATAACTACAAAAATAAAAACACTTTAATCCATCATGACAATAAGTTGCGAGCATGTTTGATTTTTACATCAAAAACAAAGAAGGCAAAAGGCATTATTGTACAGTATATATCTGAATTATTTAAATGTGCTCTTCTATGATAACACTGAGAGTCCATGACCATAGAAAACTTAGATATCAGGGTATATTCTGAAAAGAAGGTACAAGAGTACAACATTTGAGAAAATCAAAGAAGAAAAAAAAAGGAGCTTTTTAGTGTGACCACAAGGGGGAGCTGTTAAAATTAAACGTATATGCAGATGATGACAGATTTTCCCAGTGGGTATATTACCAAAAAGGAAACCGTTTCATAACCTCGGCCAGTCTGGAGGCATGGTATCTATCAGGAGGAGCCTGGTGGTCACACAGCAGGGGGTAAAGCAGCAGAGACAGCAGCAAAATCAAAGTAAAGAAGCAACAGCCAGCTAAAAGGAGACTTTACAGCCGCTGGTTATCTCCACCTCAGGCTGGATTGCTGTTTCAAGGTAGACTGCTCATCAGAATGAGAGATACATGTTGAGCCAGAAACTTTGCCAAATGTATGTGTGGGGGCGGTGGTGATGGTGTTTGTGGGGTTATTTGCAAAGAAAAAGGGTCTCTGATGACATTTACACCTGCCTTAACAGGCTCAGGCACTCACAACTGAAAGAACCCTGCTGTGAATCTCCATAACAGTGGCTAAGCTTGTCCTTTAACAGATTGGTCTGCACACAAATAAAAAAAGAGAAGATCTACATCAAGCAACACAATCTTCATATAGTAACAGGCCCATGTGGCTGCGGCTTGTTGTGCAGAGCTTCAGATGTGGGAGTGTGTGGCTCACGCTGCAACAGCTCTGTGATTAATACCTCTGACAAAGCAGTAACTAATGATCGATTGTGGATGCCTGGGTTCTAAAGACCATTTCCCCTTCACTTACTTTGCCTTTTTCAAAGCCATCTAATATTTTGATCACTGGCAGGGGCCATGTCAGTGGAATTAATCACTAATTTAAAGCTGGAACCTTCTCATTTGCACAAACTCGACATATAAACAAGGAGATTTTGAATGATTAGTTATTCCCAGGTTCTCCTATAAGTCAATGGGGCATTTACCCTCTACCTGTAAGAGAGCATGGCATGAATAACATCAATGTTCACAGTTTCACAGCGCTCTTTATTATTGTATTTAGCATGAATTAGGGCTGGTGCTTTGAAGTTTGACACTTTTACTGTGTTGTGTCGGGCATTATGTGACAGCTTCTAAAAATAATTACAGCATGTAATAAGGTCCAGATACCGCCTTGTGCTTTCAGGTTATTTATTCACTGAAACATTGACTGTGATTTTTTTAAACGTACAGCCCACCAGGGCAGCCATCGTCATACATTTAACTCAGTCCATGCATATCAAATGTGCTCTGAGTGTCCGTCTGTGAAATCTTCATTCATATCGAGTAAGAGAAACATGGCTCAACATTTACAGTCGAATGTATTATGCAGCAGAGGCCTTTAAATAAGATGATTGGAGAATTCCCATCTGAAACACAGCTGCAACATCAAAGTGTGAGTGGGAGGGAAATTAAACGGTACAGAAATAAATAATGGTAGACTTGATGTCTTTGCTAATTGGGATCTCTGGCATGTAGGTCAAAAGGTCTCCACAGGGTGAGCCTGAGAGGAACAGCTCTGTTATGTTAAGGGGGTAAAGAACAATAACATGTTGTGCTGGCAAACCAACACTTTCACTCTAACAAGCAAAGATGGTTAAGTGATGAAACACAAATACGTTGTGACATGAATACAGTTTTCAGGTATTTAGAGCCAACACTAGTATTTTTTTGCTAACAAGTTTCCTCTTTGTAAGTCTCTATGTTTGAAACAGTAACCTAGATTTTTTTACTACTAAAATTTTCAAAACGGGTAGTAACTTTAGCTACACTATGAAGCTGGCAGTATAGACCGTAAATATATGGACCAAGCTTGAGTGACATCACAACACTATGCTGGAAAAGCTTTGTCAGCCTTTCAGTCAACCTAACAGCAGGCTGAGAACTTAAAACGTATAGTCTATGCTAATGATTTTTTTTTTTTGCACCAGGCTTTAATCATGTATTTATATTGACAAAATTGGCTCTTTTTTTTTTTTGCTGTGTTGAGTATGTGACTTCCAGAGCTCCATGAGCCAGCCTCTGGTGGACACTAGAGGAACTGCAGGGATTTGCACTTCCATATTGACCTTTTTTTTTTTTTTTTTTTAAAAGCTGAGGTTGTTTGTTGGCAGTTATAAGTAACTATAACTGCCAAGACTTCTAACTCATACACTCAATTTTCCCGCTAAAGTTTCTTAGAACTAAACAATGATATGGAAGCAGGAGAGATCACTCTGCATCGCTGCATGTATGTTTAAAGAGAAAACGCTTAAACAACTTGAGGTGATTGTTGATGGAACCCATGTCTTTAGCTTTTGGCCACTGTTGCTCTCCACGCAGACTGTTCTCCTGTATGTAGAAAAAGCCCAGTATAAAAAACATAATTTTAGGACAACAAATTACAAGCTGTAGGGGAAAAATAATTGCTTACATTTTCCATAATTTCACATAGCGGGGGAATAACACATAATATAGACAATTCCTTGTTGTTTTTATTAGTGTATATCAAACATGTCAGACCACTGACAAAAAGAAGAAGAAATATAACATCAGAACAGATAGGAGACTATGTGACTGAAGTCACCGAGTCAGGATCTCTGATGAATTTGAAACAGATTTAGGTCAGAAAAAAACATTCCTCATCCGAAGGATTTCTACACAGGACCTCATTGTTTTCTTCGTTAACTTTGATGCCCAAATCATTATGTTTAATAATTTCCTTCAGTTTATGTATAGAAATGTCCTCTAAGAGGTTGTAGTTTCCTTTTCTGCCTTGGGTAAATTTCAGAGCCTGCCGTTTCTTACTTTTACTAAAGCAACACACTTGAATGAGTACTTCCATTGTGATCTACATTTTTACAAAAGTATCTGTATTTCTATACTTCAATATAGGATGTGTCATCTTTTAGCATCCCTCATAATCACTGAATTAATATGCTGAAAATATTATGTGTGCAGTATAATTTGAAGAAAGGGATGCGTGGAAATGTGGAAAAGTGGAAATGTATGAACTACTTTGTGGTCTGATAAAAAAAAAAAATACAAGCTAAAAATACAAGCAAGTATACTCACATCCCTCACCTGCTGCGCTAATGAAAATCCACTCCCCTCAAAAGGCCCCTGCCTGTCTGCTGCCGAGCAGCCGGACCAACACTAGAGGGCTCTCTGCGTGGACAACAGCATGGGCCCCCTCTGCTGCCTGTCACTCACTCTCTGCTGGTCTCTCTCTCGTCCTCTCTTTTTCTCTCTCTCTCTCACTCTCTCTCTCTCACACACACACACACACACACACATTGAAGCGTGCAATGATGAGCATGACCTTTTCACTAACCGTCTTAATAAGACCTGTGTAACACTCTCCCTGCTCCTTGTCTTTTTAATAGTCTAGGCTTTAGTTTTTTTATGCGCAGAATTTATTCCATGTGTCAAGAATACAAATAACCTGTCAGTGTGCGAGGAAATCCTCTACACGACTGGAACAATGTACTGGCTTTTTTTGCCAAAAGGGCCACCATATACCATCGTGTAAGTTCTGCAGGACTCCTTTGAAAAAGAGGGTGTTAAGCCTCAATGGGATGGATAAATAAAGCTTACGGAAATAAAAATAAATAAAACATATGTGTGTCTATCTAATTAATGCTTAACCCTATATCAGATGTCAATGTAAATGAGCAGCCTCGGTTTGGTTTCACTGATCACCTGACCCGTTAAATTTTACCAACGAGCTCGAGACGGGCGGGCCAACTCGTGCGTCGTTACCCCAACTAAAGAGAAGAGTTTGAATCAAAAGAAAAATAAAGGGATGAGAGACTTTAACCTGCAAAAACCTACCTGCAGCAATAGCTTGTCATATTAGATGCTCACCTTTGCGCGCTCGTGGCTGGGTAAAGCGGCACGCATTCATTTGTGCGCCTGTTGACCCGGCTCCTCATCAGCCCAATGAGCGCCGCGAAGGGGAGGCTCTCTCCGCCAGTGTGCCTCTCTCCTCCATCTCCTCCTCACTTTTCTAGTCGGCCAGCAAGCCTATCGGAGCTCTTAACTACACAACACTAACACACTGTCTGTCACTCTGTCGAGACAAACTGCAGGAAGGATTTGTAGCCTCTCGCCGCTCCGCGTTTCTGCTCATTTTCTCAGCGCCTCGAATGAAACGCAGTGGACTTCTTTTTGCGTATTTTTGAAGCCAAGGGGGAACAATTGTAAAATGATACAGCAACGGAACATGATTCAAGTGTCACTAGTAAGTACAGCCCGTCACCGTGCTATACAACCTAACAGGTATTTCTCATGTGCAGTGATGTTTAGTGGAGGGGTTTAAAAGGACTTCTCATAGCCTCTCTTCCATTGCGGGGAAACAGTGCATTCCCGGCACATTATCAGGCGCGAGACGTTTGACTGAGTGACAGGGCAAGTCTGCAGGAAGGTCTGCAACTTAGACTTCTTTCTGCATTTGCCTTTTTTCTGCCTTTCTGACTAATCCCACTGCGGAATTAGTCACACATATACCGCCTGTTTGTCTTTAAATGTCCGTAGATTGGACGGCTTGTGCGCACTGGTGCCACATCGTATGCACCTAGCAGAACCGGCTGGACACGACGTCTGCCTTGAGATGAAAACTTCAGACGGAGCGAATTTCATGAATCTAGGTTTTTTTTTTCTTTTGTCTTGCAGACTACTGCAGAGAAAACAATGCGTAAAAAACGCTCGTGTTGGCTAAACTTTACTCTTTAAGTATCGGAGTCAGAGAGAAAACTGCTCCTGTTTATGGACTACCTTGGACAGCTCCTCCGCTGCCACCAGCGCTCGCTCTTTGGCTGAGCTGTCTGGACCGGCTGCTATTCTAGCGGGGAGCTGTCCTCCCCCCGTGGTGCTGAAATCGCCGGCTTAGTCACGCGCCACTTTGACTTAAACTGCGCTAAAAAAGAGCAGAAATACATTTATGCTTAAATCAGTCTATAATTTATATTTCATTTTTATAACAGCTTATTTTTTGTACTTTCTATTATTATTATTTTTTAATTTATATTATCAATTACTGTTAACCTGTACCTCTTACTTTTAGTCGCTGGGTTATTGTGAGAATATTTGATTAACTCTGGTCACTCCTCACCTGATAACATAGCAGGTTGATTCGGGTTACACCTTTTTGTCCTTGGAAATTGCATCGCTGGAAACACAGAGCACAGCGACATAGTGTGAATTAAAAGTTACCAGAACTAACACCGGCACTGAGCTGAATTCCGCGCCGTAATAGCAGGTCCACCTGCACCTCAAACTCACAGCCAGTCCTTTGTGTCTGTGCTTTTTCCTCTTCTCTTGTTTTGCATGCTGGTGCACATCAGTGTGTTGTGCACAGACACGGCTGAGCGAGGCAAAAACGAAAACTGTGTTTTGATTAAAGGGCAACATGTAGGGTGCATCCTTCCCTTCTTCTTTAACAATGGTGTTACTCTGTTGTTGTTGTTTTAAAATTGATTACACGTTTTTACACGTCAAAAAATAAACTTCACATCAATTTCTTATCAGAAAACAGCAGTTGGGAAGTTATTTTAATAACTTAATGTAATGGAACATGTGTCTGAATGCCTTCACAGTTATCTCATCTAGATTACTGCGATACTAAGAGCTGTTGACATTATAGAGCTCACCTGCCGCCTCTAGATCTAAAGCCAGCACTATCTTCAAGACTGTTTAAATGCTCAGGAGTCTGAGCATAGTCTATAATCGTTCACCCAAAGTGTATTGTCAAACTAATAATCATAAAGAACGTGTAATTGCTCAGAATCTTTCTTGGATAATCCCCAGAGCGACAGATTAAAGCAAGGCAATCTAATGTTGTGTGCTGAATAGCCTCAGAGTACAGACAACCCGTTTGTTGTTGAATTGGTGCAGGATAATGGGGAAACAAGATAGGCATAAAGGGTCACGACTGCTTCATAAAGATCAGTTTTAAAGAGGAAGGGAAGTGTTGACTTCTTATGTTAAAATGAGAAAATCTCTCTGGTTTGAATCCTTTGCCCTCGATGTCAAACATTTTTTTTTCTTTTTGCTCTCATTCTGGCTCTCTCGTGTAATTTGTTCAAATGTTTATTCGACTCTGCTTTCTTCATCCCGCCCCTCTTCCTTTCTCACCTCCTTGCAAGACTAAAAGACAACTAACAAACTGCAATTGCTTGCTCCCTTGTAGGTCTCCCCCTCGGAATAACGCCAAATGGATGCTGTGCAGAGTGCCTCACCCCCTCACCAACTGCTATGGAGGCATGCCAAGCCATGCAAGTGACCTTTATCACGCCATGAATGCGAGCTGCAGCGCTCAAAGAGGACACAAGTAACCTTTTCTTGTTATCTAAGAAGGAGCTGTTGATCTGAAGCGAGGAGTTGGAAAGGAGAGACCGAAAGGAGAGAAGTAAAACAAACAAACAAACAAACCAACCACATAACGACAGGATGCCAAAACGGTCCGAGGAGATGCTCATGGATCTGTGGATGTCCTTGCTGCTGCTGTGGATTACTTGTGTTCCTTGTGTGTCTATGACTCCTATCATAGGCCAGTCCAAAAGTACACAAACTGGTGGGTCTGCGGCGGTGGCGAGCGGTCTTGGCGAAGGACAAAGATTACTGAGCCGCGCCAAGAGAGGATGGGTTTGGAACCAAATGTTTGTGCTGGAGGAATTTTCTGGACCCGATCCAATTCTAGTTGGCAGGGTGAGTGCTGTGATTGTCAGCATTATATTAAGCTTGCTTATCGTGTGGAAACATTAATTCGGCCATTTGAATGCTCCCTCCATTTTTCCTCCTTCCCACGGGCTGTGGGAGGGTTTTGGTTGTCAAGGGGGAGAAGAGATACGGGGACAAGAGAGAGCGAGAGGGAGGAAAGAGGGAGGGGGTCTTGAAATGCTTTTGCAAATAATTAAACTCAAATGACATGACGGTTGCAAAACATTTTTTTCCCCTCTTTTCAATGTCCTTGAAAGCTGGGACACTGTAATGCAGTCACACAGATTCTTCTTCGCCACAGTTACCTTGTGATTTAAAATACACTTACACGAAAGACTATCTTTTTTTTCCAACTTCATTTCAACATCTTTATCGTATTTTGACATATGGATGGATAAAAAGTACGATATGAGGTGTTTTTGTTTGTTTTTTAGCTGCTCTGTAACAAACAGAACTGCGGGCTAATCCCGCGGCTAAGGGCCACCTGCTCCCTGGCCTGCGTGAAAGTGTCAGGCAGGTTTCAGGGGAGACAGAGGCTGCATGCCAGCCCGGCCAAAGCAGCTTGTTCACAGCTCATTGCTGGGATTCACCTGGGGAGAGTCATCCTGGCAGCGAGGCTCGCTCTCCTCCCCCAGAATCTAACCCAGCCGCTCTGGCATGGGCAGGCACGCAGGCCATCAAGCACAATATTTGATCGTGTTCAGTAATAGCTTTCGCAAACAGTGTTTCATGCCTAATATTTGATAATTGGTGGGTATGCCTTTCATGTTTCTGACATACTGTCATTGTAGTGCTTTTTTTCCCTCCAAGTCTTCAGAAGTGGCACCTGGCAGAACTCAAGAAGAAAAAAAAAGGGGGGTTTAATTTTTTTGTTGCACAAGAAAAAAAAAGTCCAGGTAAATAGTTTTCATTTCACTTCTTCTCTTTTTTTCTTTGTTCTTCTATCCCGAGCGTTGTCATATGGCTGCATCAATTAAATATTTGCCACCATGCGGGATTTGCACCTGTTTTCTAAATACCATACGAACACAAAAATGCTGTTAAGTGATGCATTAATTTTTCAAGCGAGTCAATTAGGAAGCCTCTGCTGGATTCAACAATGGCTGCTCATCAGAATTCTGAAACAAACAAACACTCACAGGGGCCTCTGTGACCATGCGTGAGCTTTGATTTGACAGATCTGATCTCAGCTGTGAGATGCGCTGCGTGTTTAAGATTTGATGGAAAGCCTGGACAATGTTTGTATTTATAGAGAATTTATCTGAAGGCGTTTTTTTTTTTTTTTTTTTTTTAAATAAAGAATAGAGCATATCCTTAAATCCAAGCTCTGGCATGAAATACTCTGCCGGGTCTCTTGGTCTACAGTGTGAAATGCACTTTGGATAGTCAACAGAGGCTTGGTGACACAAAATCAAGTTGTGCTCCTTCTCATGAAAGATGCCTCCTCTCAAGACTGTGATTAATGCTTTGCCACATAGTTGACTGTCGGTTATAGATATAAGAATCTTCTCGTTTGAAGGACGTGTGAGGATCGGTCGGGATACGGGGGGCTGATCTGGGTGAAGAATAAATGCAGTTTTGCCTTTTGCGAGGCGATGATGATGGGTTGCGTTCACTACAAGGTTAAGTGCTCATGAGTACGCCTGGCAGAGCTAAGATAAGTCCTATGTTAAACCAAGATGGCACTGTATTGGTTTAAGATGATAAATCTCTCTCCCTCTTGGTTCCTGTGTGTCCTTTTCTTCTCCTTTTCTCTTAATTAAAAAATGAATTTAACAGTTGGGAGGTGTGATTCAAATGAGTTGTACAGCTCTCTGTTTTTTTTTTTTTTTTTTGCACAACTTCCTTTCACTGTGTGTAAGGTCGCCTGTATCTGTGATTGTAGGCCTATTATCAAGGAAGGCCAGGCCAAGATTGGACTTGAATAGTTCTGTATTGCCACACTCTGAGCACTCTGAGCGTTAATTATATGTGATTCCCACAATCATTGTGCGCGCCCGGGCTCCCCTCAACTGCACCAAGAAGCAGAGTGAGAGATAGAGCTTGTGAGAGGGACAGAGAGAGATTGTGCCATCGATTTTTAGAGGTGTGTCATTCTCAGTGTTCTCTCTCTCTCTCCGATTAGCATAAACGCAGAAAAGCAAAGGGAGGGTGTGAGGGGGGGGTTATGGGAGGCAAAGGAGCGGAAGAGCGAGAAGGACGGCCACAAGGCGTGACAGCACCCTTCCCTTTTGCTGTTCTTCTCCAGCGCGTCGTCTCTTGACATTGTGATTCACTGAGCGGTGCGTTCGTCAGCCCCCGTCAGTCCTGTTGGCGTCGGGGAGGCAGGCGTGCAGTACCTGTTAAAGTGAAACACAGGAGACAGCTGTGAAAGCTTGTTGCTCGGCTGTAGCTTAAAAAGAACACGGTATTGAAAGGGATTTTAAGGATTACTCATCATGAGCCAGGGAGCGTTCAGAAATAACCCATCATTAAGAATAGAAACAAGCAAACGGAGTGTGAAGGTAGATACGCCTGAACTTATCGCTCACATGGACTCAGCTAGGAGACGTGCGGTTTCTCATTGATGACTCTTTTGAAAGACTCTCATGTAGACCATCGCTGAAAGGTGGAGATCATTTTAAGTCAATGCAGCTCTTGATTGAACTATTACAAAAAAATGAAGCCTTTTATTATTGAATTAGCATTTTAAAGTAATGGTTCACTATATCAGGAGTTTATATCCCACTCTTGTTCGTGCTATTTACAGAGATCCAACGTGAATACTTCATGAGCAATAAGTCAGCAACAGTGGCTGGGAGAACTTCTTTTTGACTGGCAGATACATAGAGCTGAACCAGACTCACTGCAGTTCAGCCACCTGCCTCGACTGGATTAATCTTCATACTGGGTTAGAGACAAACAGACATGTATGCTTACAATAATAATAATAATAATAATAATAATAATAATAGTAATAAAAATAATAATAATATTTGTCTACTAATAGCAATTAAAACTTGAATAATGATGATGCTGTGACTGATAATGAAAAGGTCGTTAGAATTAAACAGCGCCATGAGTTACTGTTTGTCATCTTGATTAAGATTTAATTTAATTTTGTCATGAGGCCTATCCAAACTCGTCTCTATTGGCAGCCACGTTTTGTTGCCTCTTCAATCACAGCTATTCCAATTATTCAGAAGCACAAAGAAGCACAAACTCATTTACATCAGGCCATTAAAGGCAAAACATCGCCTCAGAACAAAAAGACAAACGGTTGGACAAATTGCTGCGTTTGCACCAAAAACAAATCCGGATGTGTTTTCTTTGTAGCGTGAGACAGATTGATAGCAGTTAGCACATGAATATCTCCGCCTCAGAACTAACTTTTTGAGACTCCTTTACTTCCCAGCGATCATTTAACATATGGTGCGCGTGGATTAATAATGATGGGTTCCAGGCTGCTAAATTGTGCTGCAGATGTGGTAAATTGACTGATGCCTCATCCGATTGTCCAACACTTTTATCCGCAGCAGCATTGTATGTGTTTTTTTTGCTCAAAGGGAATTGATAATCAACCATTAATATTCATCAATTCAGACTGAACTGCTGGATTGCAAGGACTGACAGCGATACAGAAAGAAAAAAGGCTTTGATTATTGATTCAGCAAAGAAAATGGAAATGTCCGGAAGATGAAAAAAGGATTGCTTTGTCTTTGTGTGTGTGCCCAGGAGAAAAGAGAGAACGAAAGACTTCATTCCAGGGAACAAGCTGTTAGACAGGATTCCCAACAAGAAGAGCTGCATTGGTATCAGATTGGTAGTGTGATGTAATTCTGCACGGTGTTTTGCTAGAAGCGAAGGTGATAGTTTTTTGTATAAGTGATGTTTGCTGCAAAATTGAAGAGCCTTTTCTAGTCCTGACAAGTCCAAAATGGCTCGATCCGTCTTTCTTGTTTCCCCCTTGAGAGGTCGGTTCAGGTGAAACTGATAAATATCACTGTATCAGTGTGTTCTATGGAGAATAAAAAGGCCATGGCACTTTGATTACTTATTTACTGAATGATCTTTCAGATAAAGTCAAAACTTCACATCTTAAAATCAAATGATTGATGTTGCAGGGGTTTTGTTGTTGTTGGTCTGTGTACCACCATGATCTGGACAGGAGGGAACCTCTATCTTTGGGTATATATTTTTTTCTGACTTCAATCAAGACCTTTTTGTTGCTCTTGTAGCTTTCAACACTTTGGACTGCTGGTACAAGATGTGGGACATCAGTCTATAAATACGAATGCAAGCTACTTCTGCACGGCTGGATTGTCTCTTGTCTGTACCCTACCTCCACCTCCGCCACTTTCTCAATCTCTCTCTCTCTCTCTCTCTCTCTCTCTCTCTCTCTCTCTCTCTCTCTCTCTCTCTCTGTCTTTTGAAGGGGTGATTATATAGAGATGGAGGCCTAATTGTGTTTGGTAGGACGACATTGTTAAATTCCTACAAAAGTTTGGCTTTGACATTTCGAGGCAGTAAGGCAACACGAAGGCCATATTTGGTCCTTATTGCAGCTGAGGAAAAAGCAAGAGGCATCTTGGTCCTAACAGAGGCCCGACTGCTAGTTTACGACAGATCAAACGTTGATCCACCTTCTTAACTGAGTCCTGCAGATGTGGCCTTTGATTAGTGGGAATCCCCAGCCTTAATCTGCATTTTACTCAGGCTCCGACTCGAGCGGATTTCTGCCTGTGCTTTTGATTGATGGATTTGGAGTGGGAGTTATTAGCAGAATTATCATCTGTGATTGATGGCAAATTTGACACGTAAATTATATGGAATGGCTTGAATATAATAAATGTTAAAATATAGCTTGAATTACCAACAGGTTCCAGTGCCATAGTGAGAGTACTGACTTGGAAAGCTGTCATTAAAGGGGAGCCCATCGATGTTTGTTGGACTTCATTTCATTCCATTTGGTTTCTCACACCCACAACAGCTTCTGGAATACAGCTCTGTAATCTCTCCTCAGGCAGCGGCACAAAGATCCATATTGAGCTGCAGTCTAGCAGCACCTCCTCTGTCTCTCAGCTCTTAGATCTCCATTCCCTCCTCTTGTGTGATTTTGAAAAAAACATACTAACATCCTTCTGTCCTCTACTTCCATTTTCCTTTGGCTGCTCTGTTAGCGGGCTCCTCTCTCTCCTCGAGGCTTACCTGTACAGTATATCACTAAAGCCAGCCTGGCCATTATATCAATGGGCCATGGTCACAGTCTCTCTCTTCCTTTCCAATCTCTCCCTGTGTCTGTCCCTCCCGGTCTGTAATAAAACACTGGGCCCAGCGGTGGCTCTGATAGAGCTGTGGGATCACATTAGTGCTGCCCTCCAAGAGCTTGACAGGTTGTCTATGGCTTTGTGTTGTCGTCCTGGTACCCATTTACCGGCTGTGTGAGTGTACGTGCATGTATGTGTTTCATACATCCATTCGGGAGTGCGACAGACCAAAATGAGATGAGCGGACATCGGCTTGGATGGAGAATATTTAGACATGAGGGTTATGTCTGCAACAGTAAACACAGTGATTCCATGAAGCTTTATGGCTGGTATTTCTTTAAAGACATTTACTGGGTTGTCAGTTCAGAAATATTAATGACAGATTCCTCTGTAAACTGCTCTATACTGCGTTATGAGCAGAAATTGCAACCTGAGAACTATGTTATTTCACATTTTACAGGTGACCTCATCAGCACAGGCATTATTACTTTCCCAGCAAATGTATTTCCATTGCCTCTATCTTCGACGTTATTGCCAAGTTATTTTGTTCCCACCTGCCTGTCAGTGAACATTTAAAAGGAACTCTATTCAATATCCTTCCAATATGTGTCATTTCAATGATTATTTCCATCTTTCCAATCACTCAAGGTTTAAACCAAAGACTGTTTAAATATTAGGAGTGTGACCTCACCCATTGGTTTGGCGAAAGCCTTTCCAAGCAGAGTGGTCACACACTGTGGCTCATGCCATGTCATTTTTTGGAGCCCAAAGTGGCCTTGTCATAGGGGCATTGGCAGACACGTTGTTGTCAAAGCAATAGAAAAATGCAGGGTGACTGACATGGGTAACTAAAAGCCATTACGAAGAGTTTTTAACCATTTAAGAAACAGGCTGATACTGAAGCCTCTTTATGATGACCGACAGCAACAAGAGTGATTAAATGCTGCTGCAGGTTAGGTATCAAAGGAGACTATTGACCCCATGCTTAAGACATAGTCTTTTTTAAACTTTTCCCAAAGCAGAAATTCACACTGATCCATTGAACTGTATTTAACTCTCAAAGTTCCTTGCAGGATCTGTAAAATAACTTGTGCTTCTAAACCACAACAGATACATTTTCATGAGCTTTGACCAGCTATCAAGCCAGCAATGATCATAACAGACAGTGATATCTTCTTGCTAATTTATACAGAAGTTATTCATAGAATTGTACCTGCTGATAATCCTGGAGTCTGTTGACTTTTAGATAGCCAGTTTACACACAAAAAAAAACAGCCCAGCAAGGCCACATGTCCAATGATTGTATAGTGACTTCTCCAAAAGGCCCAAACAGTTCATCGGCTGAATAAAATTGAGTTAGCAACTTGGAAACAACAAATGGAAGTCACCCAGTATCATATATTAGTGCTGCCCAAATGTATTTAAAAACTAAATTGAAAAAAACTAATTCAAAACAGAGACCAGTTATCTTTGTATCAGATTGTAAACATGATTTATTCTGCTGCAGAGTTGGAGATTTTAATTCAGGACTTCACGAAGAAAGACAATTTGTTCCAGAGGTTTTCACCCATAGACATTTAAAATGCATAGCTCACAATTCACTAAACTGTATATCCTTTCTGCAAAAAGGAGATGGAATTATGTTGCAGTTCAGTATATCTATCTCTATATCTCTATATCTCTATATCTATCTATATATATATATATATATATATATATATATATATACGGAGGCAACTAGAGCTCCCAGTCCATGATCCTTGGAAGCTCTCTTGTGTACATGCATCAGCGGCAATTATGATTTAACAGGAGAGCACATCCATTCACACGGCTTCAGAGTCCATGAGCAAAATAACAAGCTTGCTGCTATCACTCACATCTGCGGCTCAGCATGATTAAATCCATGTTGTACAGTGAGCAGCTCGCACGAGGGCCACTTTCCTGAGCTGCTACATCAACATCCTGAGCTGCTAATTCACAGCAAATGGCCCCTTTATGGTCCCCCCCGACCGTGTCTTTGTTTGTCTGTCAAACTTCCAGAGAAATCCAGACAAGCACCCTCCTCTGATTAACTGAAAAAACCCCTGTCAACTCAGCCCGCTTTTAACTTCTGTTCTTCCCCTCCTCTCTCATCTCCTCCTGCCTTCCTCACTGGACTCGGCCTGGGCCGGCTTTTTGCGGAGGTGGAGTGCTTAGCAGGCTAAATCATCTGGCACTCTGCCTTGAACTTTGCTCTAACTAATTTATAAGAATTAAAGCAGTTCACCTCAAATGCTTTGCTCGTGTGCTGCTTATGCTAAATTATTCTTTCAAAATAGGGGATGTTTTTTTTCTGCTTTGTTTGCATGGTATTTTTCTCACAGTATCAAGAGATCCATTGGTAATTAAACAGGCTTAAGCAGCTTGGCCTTTGTCTTGTGCTGACATTTAAATGATTGTTGATTTCTCAGGCTAAACACCCGCTCCGTGTATAATTATATTTTAAACAGGCAGCGATAGATGACTAAAATGAAGCGACATTAAATAGCCTGATGTTGGACACTCTGCTTACTCATGATCTGGACTGTGTTTTCCAGTCACAACACTGGCCAAGCATCAACAGCCGCAAATGAGGTTACAATTATTCAAATCAGATTATTCAAATCAAAAGATTATGATTATCTGAAACCTGCTAATTGGCCCTTGCCTCTGAGATGGTAGTTGTGGGCATAAGCCACAGCAGGAGCGGCAGCAGCTAAAGATTCCATTGCCAGTGTGCACTTGTGGGCTGGATGTTTGGATCAACTCCCCAGGCAGATCCGCTCCTATGGATAGAGCCCAGTGTATGTGAAATGCTGCAGGCGGCTTATCCCTGTGCCTCTGCTCCCATACACGTCCCATCAGCCAAACTGGGACTGCAGGAGTAATCTTGTTAAGAATGGATGTTATTATTGTGCGACTGGATGTGCATTTGGCTTCACGGTTTGCTGGGAGCGCACGTGGGCTGGAGCAGGAGAGACAATGGGAGGGAGTTTTTGTATTGGGAGGTGGTGGGTGAGTGTCTATTTCTGGCACTTTAAAGATGACAGTCCTCCACATTCTTCCTCCGCCTCTTGCCTTTCCCTCCTCTGTCCTTTCCTAGCTCCTCTCTCCCTTCCTCGCACAAACATAACAACAACAAAGTAGCCCCTGTAAACAGTGGATGTGACATTTACTTGAAGATGGGTGTCTTCACCTATAACAGGTATTAAAGATGATGATTATCATCAGCGCTGAGAGGGAGGCAGAGGGTTACTCACCTCAATCACTGAGTCGACAATAAAAAAAAAAAAAACACAGGTACAATCAATGGCTCCCCGCTTTGCTCTCTCTCTTCTCTCTCTGAACGCAGCCACTCCTAACCCTGGTATCTGGGTGCCAACAGACTGTGGCTCTGACCTTTCTCGCAAATGAATTATTTCAGTTTAATGATCCTTTCTGCAGAAAGAGCAAAAAGATAGCTGAAATAATAGCCAAGGGAGGGGAGGAGGGAATGTAAAAGGGCAGCACCCACACACCCTATTCTTTCTTCTGCAACCATACTTCCACTCTACCTGGGAAGACACCTGTATGCCTTTAATAATGTGCTGCCGATACATCTCACTGAGGCTTATAGATGAAGGAAAAAGTACCCTGGATGTCACAAGCAGCTGTTGATGGTAGAAACACACAGTCCTCAGTGTATGTGAAAGTGACACTGGTTCTTTTTTTCTTCGCTGCTCAGTTGTTTGATTAGTTCTCCTTTTTTTTTTTTTTCTTCGACTCCAGTCGGATCAGAAAAAAAGGGGGGTTGGAAGTGGAAGGGAGGGGGTGCATGCATGAAAAATTCAAAACGTTATAATATAAAATCCAGATGAATCATGAATGCTTAATGGGAATCAGGGCCGAGTGCGCAGCACGCTGAAATTGTTCCCAAAGAATCCTGAAGTATGTGCGCTCTCTGCCAGCGCGGCGTGCACAACGAGGGACATGGTGTGTTATGTCGCCCCTCTCTGCTGCTCTCGCCTCTCTCCAAGGCAACAAAATGAGGTGTTGAGGGACACTGAGCGGAGGATGCCAGGAACATGTGAAAAGCTTTTAGGGGGTAGAGGCCGTCTGTTATCAAAGTCTGGCTAATTGCCTTTATCCAAGCCACAACTGCCGGTTGTTGTGCTTGTGGATTGGACATGCAGCGACTGTCTATCTGATGAAATATTAACAAATCTTTGCTAACACCCGGTCTTCTCTATTGTATTTTAATGAAAGGGAGAGTTCCAAGAAAAACTTCTGCTCTTATGAATAATAGAAGATCCAATTAGTTTAACATCGTCACAGATGAGTTTGATGAAAGACTGGACGACGTAATGTTGGATCACTGTGAACATTCAGTTGACTTATCAGATTATTTGAATGTGAGAGAGTAGTAGTGTAATTTGTTTTCAACTGTATGATAGCGTAGATGTATTTTTTATTTTTTTTCAGAATGATGAGCAAGGGTTTTAACCTGCGCTCTAAGCTAAAGTTTGAATACGTTTGACCTTTTTAAAGGTGGGAATGATGAAGATGATGCTGAATCAAAGTTTGCATATTTTTCAAAGAGGATGAATTTTTTCTGATAGTGTTTGTGTTGAGACACGAGTCAAGTTCCCTTGGCAGCAGCTGAGTGGAACAAAGAGGAATCATTGCAAGGAGTCCTGTCATACTTTTCATGAGCTGACTGCTGCTGCTGCTGTTTATAAGATCAGGGGCCAAATAAAATATTTCAGCCAACAAACACCAGTTTTCAGTTACGTCAAAGTAAAACAACTTGATGGTAGCACAAAACTACCTCCGATAAAACAAATCATGGTTTAAAAAACCTTCAATTGGATTGAAGAATGTCGAGGTGTGCTGTTGTATTGTGTTTTTAACTTTCTTATTGTCTATATTTCTTATACTACAGTATATAAAAAACGGTTTTCATGAATGATATGCACTGTGACCAAACCGTTGAAAATACACAACAAGCTTGACTAACTAGCTAGCTTACTAAGTCCTCTTTTACTTTATCCTGAGCTTGTCGATAACATCCTGTTCAACATCCTGACTCTACAACTACAGAAGATTAATATTTCCCCCAGCATTGCCTTTTCCCCGTTGGCTTTAAGCTACTCTTTTGGAGAGAGATTAAAAGCCTTTAAATGCGCTGCCCTTTGAAATATTTAACTAACAGTACACATTGGAGATGGTTAATTGTGCATTTTCAGTGTATTTTGTTGTTTAACTTATTCCCAAAATAATAGCATTTAGAAAATTTAAGATGGTGGGTTTTGGTTATTTAAAACAATATTCATTGCTTAACCTCAGACTCCCAGGTGAAATAGCGCCACTGAATATGACGTCTCTTCTTTTTAGTTATGTTTATAAAATTATAAGTCGGTACAAAAATAACACTTATTTAGGAGGGCTTTCTACATCTAAGCTTCCTCAGTTCAGGGTTACAGGGGCTGGCGCTCATCCCTGCATGCACTGGGCAAGAGGCGGAGTTGGATACACCCTCACTGGCTGCCATGGTAGGCAGCCAATACTAACCATATTCAAACACATTCACACTCATATTCACACCTACAGGCTATTTAGAGTTTCCAGTTCACTAGTTGACCCGCATGTCTGTGGGCGGACACTCAGGGAGATCAGGGAGAGTCCACAGAGCACTGCCGTGCTACCTTTAATAATTGATTATATCGTACAGGATATTTTGTACTTGAAAAAACAGTCAGTATTTGTTATTTATTTGTGCATTAAATAATGTCATTTGAGTAATATATTGAACTGAAAAGCCCGGAATACTAAATTGTCAACAATATTCTTTAAAAAAAATCTCTTAGGGTACTGAGCTTAGATAGAGATACTTTAAATTTCACAAAAAACGAGGAGCCGTGTCAGGGAGGGAAACCCCTGCCGCGTCTCATGAGATGACTCGTCTCGCCTCTAAGAAGAGGCACGCTGTGCCAAATGGCACAGTGCCCTTTCATGTAACTTTCTGTGCTTTATCTGCGGCACAAAGCCGTGCCGCTGCTGTTAGCTGATGAAGACGAGGAGCAGCTGTGGTGAGACAGCAATATTTGAAGGGTTGGATCTTTGAATGGTTTGTCATTGGGGAGTGTGTTTGTGTGTGTGTGTGTGTGTGGGGGGGGGGGGAGACACAAGGACAACTCCAAAACCATTGCAGCCTCTATCTGGATGGAAGCCGTCACACAGGTCCTCATTTCCCTCCATCTAAATCTGTGCTGCACTCCCAGTGTTTACAGAAGCCGGCGCCCGCTTGAATCACCACTTGCCAAGATGTGGCATGTTTATCAGTGTGTGTCTGTGCACAATGTAGCACAGCCCATAAACACAGATGCACATGCATGCAAACACACACACACTGTCTGTGTGTCTCATTGAGTGGCCAGATAAGAAAACATAACATTATCTTTTTTTTATTTGTCTATGCACACACACACACACACACACACACACACTTGCATGGACACGTGAGTGTGAGTATGTCCGCTTGTTTTGTGTGTTGTCAAAATGCTAATGTCATATCTGCCTTGATGACCTTTTCTTCTTTGTGTATGCCCAGTGTTTTTATAAATACCGCACTGATATCCTGGGATGTGTAATTACTGCACAGCATCAACACAGTGCCTCTTTATTAGTTTTCTCACAATGGCCTCCCTCGTCACTGCTCAGTGTTTTGTGTGTGCACGTGTGTGAGGCTCTTGTGTTGACCTGTTTTACACAACTGAATCCTACAGTACACAGGCTGTCATCATCGCAAGAGACACTTTTTTTTTTTACTATCATCTGAATTTCTCATCATTGACACATCTTCCATTATTCATTCTGACATTTAAGAGAAGCTTAGGCTGTTTGGTTTGGATGAGTAGCCCTTTCATTCTTCTACCTCATTCTAAAAAAATGTATTACTTTAACACATACACCATCTTGAAAAAAAACAAAAAAAAACCTTTTGTTGGAGAATAGTTAAAAAAAAAATCCAGTGAGCACCCCCCATGTACGGAGGGTATAGTCCTCCAAGCAGCTAGGATAAAACAGCTCCTTTACTGCCATTCATTCCCCACACTCTCTCTCCCTGATTTCCGATTCTATCCACTGTCCCATGTCTCCATTGAAGGCACAAAAACACCACAAATAACTCAATAATAAAAATAAAAATCTATTTTTATAGCATTATTATTTAAACACTACAATGTGAATACATCTATTTTTATTCCCTGAATTGGGGAAGCAGACCGCATAGCGGTGAGGTTGCCCCATGTGTGGAGGTTCTGGTTCAAATCCAACCTGTGACTCCTTCTGTGCATGTCATCCACTTTCTGATCAAATGAAGGCATAGAGACAGCCCAAAAATAAACCTCATTGTAAAAAATCCAATTAAACCGCCTTTATGATTCAGCTTTGACATACAACAAACAACCTTAAGAGTAGTGAGATGACAAACTAAACTAAAATTTTTACAGATGTTAAATGCTAGCATCCTCATGCCTTCTACTCAAAAAGAAGGCATGAGGATGAAAAGTAAGCTAAAATCAAAGCTCTTTCAAACAGCTTTCCTGCTTTTTTTTTTCTTTGAGTGTTAGATTGAGAAATGCCACAATACAAACAAATTGTTGTGAAAGAATTATCTACATGAGCATTTTTCTTCTCTTTCATGTCCAAAGTCTCACACCAAATGGCTAGACAAAAACATGTGATGACATGTTATAAAAGCACCCTCAAATTGAGCTGTAATCAGTGTGACAGCCAAGCCCTGTCTCCCCTATTTTCTGCCGCTCATGCCTCTGATAAAAATGTGGATAGGTTATATTCTGTTGTTTCTATTTATATGTAATTCTAGCTCGACAATAGTCATAATATCCATAGAAATCCATTTTACTCTCTAGTTATTCATCTAAAGGAGCTTCTTAGATATGATCTCAGGGGATTCGTAAATGGATCATATCCAGTACAACGAGTAGATGAAAATATGATAGAGGGATTTAACTGAGCATGCTGTATAACTTCAACAAATACCACATCAAATCGAGGCAGAATGCGTATCAGGTATCTCGAACTTGATTTGAGCACACAATATCTGTGCTAACATTTACAATGCAAACATGAGAGCGGGATTCCTCCCTTTGTTGCATCACCGGCGTTGAGGGAAAATGCATGTCAAAAAGGTCTCTGTGCATATGTAATGAGCTCTTACTCTGCAGCGGCTCAGCGTTTGTCGATAAGGATCACACTCTCCAGGTTCGACTGCAGGGATTAGGGCAGAGGCCGTTTGATCTTGGTGGTTTTGCATAGAAATCACAAGTCTTCTGAATCGTGCGGCAGAGCAGCTGAGTTAGCTAATTGGGAGGAGCTGGGTGCACGCAGGGATGGACACAATGAAGCTCCATGTCATGTCCTCAAGATGCCTTTGACAAGGCGACAATTACAGTAATGTAAAGTTTTGTGTTAATAAAGCCTTCAGAGTTCTGGAATCAGAGGATTTCTGTGAATCATGCAGATATTGACACAATGTAATCACTTTAATGGATCAAACACACACGCATTACTGTGTCCATATGTTTGTACAAAAAGCATTGAATCCCAATCAGCTGCAAGAAATCAGACAGTAAACCAAACGTATCCATCATCAGAAGCTGCGGTCAGCCTCAGCCTATGAAAGTGTATACTCAGAAGCTCTCGAGCTGCGTTCAGGGTCCCCTGCGTAAACATCACTTCCACATGCGCCTAAGTAGCCAACGCAGCAAAAGCAGCAAAAGCAGGGAGGGGTGTGCCAGTTACGGAGCATAATTGCTCCTAATGACCATTAGGAGTTTGGTTTTCATCCTCCAGGGGCCAAAGAAAAGGCCTTTCGTCTTATCAGTTGATTAGAAGCAAATAGACGGGGCCGGATCCTGCATATTAAGTAAACAAGGGGCTAAAATGGTGTTACTCTATCAAGGGAAAGCCTAATGGAGTGGCGGGGAGCTCATCCTCTGCTAATGCCTGAGCTGCCATCTATGGACAATGCTCACATATTTGTGAGTATTTTGTTTTTGGTCTGGCCAAGTGAAACTATAAAAAACAAAAACAACAAATACTATTCTTCTATTAGATTTGGGGCTTGGACTCAGTTTAATTTCCTGTTCCTAACATCAGAGTTTCTAACTGCTGTAGCACTCTGTACTGCTCTGTAGTGAGGGCACTTCTGCTTCTCCAGCAGCGGCGCTGCGATCTAACTGTCAGCGGTGGCAGCAAAGTTGTTGTTTTTTTTCCTCTGTGCCTTCATTTGCATTATGCAAATGAACAATTGATATGGATCTTCTCCAGTCCAATGAACATTTTACACAGCAATTTACCAGACTAGTAATTACTTATTGATAGAATGATATTACACAGGAAATTGTTGCGTAAAATGGCAAACTTGTCTCAATGAAATTGAGGCATAAAAAAATTGCAAGAATAACAATAATAAAATTAGAAATCATCTGTTAAATGGACATGAGTTATGGAGGCTTGTACTCAGCACGCCTGCTCTCACTGCGCTCTCTCTACCGTGGCGCCACCTGTGGTTGCACTCTTGGCATGTGGCTTTGCATTTTAATTAATTCCAAACATTATTAAGGATACAAATTCTCTGTCTCACTCCAGTGCACCACGCAATGTAGACGAGCTGCAGGAATATCAGCAGGTATCCATATTGTGAAGGAATATTTATGCTGTGTTTGTGTAAACCTGCATGTCTCATTGTGTTGCAACTAGTGATAAAGCCTTTTTCATTTGAGGTGTTAACACAAAGACAAAACAGTGCAGTTCTGCAGTTGTGTTGTTAAATGACAGTCACAGTGCTGCTGAACTGGTCTTAGTGACCCTAAATGGTTGCAGGATGGAAAAAGGGACTCTGTGCGTACATCTTTCAACATGATGTCCATCTAAATAAAGTGTGGCGCAGTTTGTTTCAACACAAGACTCCCTCTGCTGAATTATAAATCAAAGGCTGCATTCAAAACAGTATATACGCATTTAATGTGTTTTTCAGATTTCCAAGGCCAGATTTTAACACAGAGCTATTTTAACTCTCAGCTCACATCAAAGCACCCAGAAAAAGATGCAGCACTCCGATGCTTTGACCTCTGACAACCTTGAGGAAAATAAGAAGAAAACATGGAAAAAAAGTCACCTGAGTCAATAAAGTAATTAATATCACCCCAGCAGTCAGCTGCATTGATTTAATTATGTAATTTATGTGACCCATCTCTGTGATATATTTCATTTTGTGTGTTTCCACCTTAATTGCACAGAGAAATGATTTCCCCATGTGTTGTTACCGCTGTGTTTGCTTCCAGCTCTACCATCTCGAGAGCATCCCGAGAGATTGGCACCTGGAGGAAAACAGAGAGGGGGTAGAAGAAGAGAGGGCTAGTGTGCAGCTGCATTTTCTCCCTCAGTAATCGAATCCCTCAAAAGGGGGCCATTTTTCTTCATCTCCCCAGGTCCACAGGACCTTTAAACAGAGCAAGGCACCAAAAGAAGGTGCCATAGAACACAATTATAATTCCAATATAGTCTTGTAAAGAAAATGTAAACAGATAGCCAGGCTGCAAAGCTGCCCCCATTTTCCCAGAAGACGTGTAATAAAGTAGAAAAGATGTAATACTGGAAGAGGCTTTTTACCCCCTGTCCTTTTCTCACTCCAGGAATTGAAAAGAGTGGCTCTCTGTGATGACGCCGTTAGAAGAAAAAGGGACGCTCAGAGATTTATGAGAGATTTAAGGGAGGGACAGAAGAGGGGGGAGATTCTGCCAGAGGCGTTAATGCGGTTTTGCAAATGAACTCTAATGCACGAGTATTGATAAGAATAAATGGAGCTCTGCAGTGCAGCTGAAGCCTCTCTTTCCAGTACAGTAGCTGCGCATGTTTGTCCTTGGCTTAATTTCAGAATGCTCCAGACTCTGACGAGGGACACAAACAAGCCACTGTCCCCTCCAGAAATGTGAATGAGAGCAAACTGGTGGCTAATTTTGATTTGTTGCTGTTGCTGCTTACATTTGAGCAAATCTTGAATTCTCTGGGCAAGACATATTTTCCCACTTTCTCGTAGTTTTTCTCCTCTCTTAAATATTCTGTTTGTTGTGTGCTGTCTTCGGGGGAGCATTTGTTTAATGCTGGATTTTGTTTTATGCTCCAATCATTGGAAGGCAGAGGAAACAGCAATAGGCTGCTCATGTTAATTTCCTGGCAGTAGTTGCAACTGTCCTAACAACAATTTGTGTTACAGCGGGAGCAGCTTGGGCACACAGCTGAAGGGTGCTTGTGCAAACAGGACAGAATGTCTTCTTGTTGCACTCATTCACAGCATCATCTATCATTTATACCCCAGAAACTGCTGTGACAGTCATATGAGGTCAACAGTGGAGTTTGAGTAAAAGCCAGAAAGTGACACAGCTATGATACATTTTATGCTATTTTATAAAAAAAATGTGTCTATTTCAACGAGGAGAGACTGAAGTAACAGTTTAGGAAAAGAACAATATACAATGTCTTTGGCAATTAGACTCCGTCATGATGACTTTAGAGCTGGAATGGAGGTGACAATGACATGACACATTTTAAATTCTGACAGCTGCAGGATGATTGGTTAAGAGAAGTTGTGGCAGAATCTGGTTGGACTATTACTTTAAGAGTAAACGCCTATAATCCGCTGATCACCAGAGCAGGGAGACGGAGGGAGTGGTAGAGAGGGAGCAGCTACATTGAATGAAGACAAGTAAAAACAAGTTTGTGAGAGAATAAAACCAGTCTTCTGGCTTGAATTTATGCTGAGCTTCGTTATTTTGCTAAAAAAAAGTCAACAATCTACAGTCAAGGTCATCGCACATTCTTTACCCAAAGAGAACTACAAAGGCACAGGTCAATGTTGAAAACACTCTCATAAAAGACAATGAAGAATTTGTTGTCTTTCCCAGACTAAAGTTAAAATAATGTATTCTTAAAACCACGGTAGCCTGGTTGATTTTTCAGTAAAACGTTCAAAACATTTTTGGACTTAGTCTCTTAATGGAATAAATAAATGTCGTCGTTAAATTAACGGACATACAATTTACTTAGATTTGCCTGTATGGCTGTTTATAAAAAGTCTTGCTGCTCTGAATGTGCTCTAAAGCTATCACTATAATCTGTTTCAGTTCTCTTGTGCTACTATACAAGTTCTCCCTTGTTGGTCACAGACATCAAATCCAGTAGAAACATTTAAGTTTCCTGTCTGTTTCATAGAAGTACCTGTTACTGTGTTGAATTGCCCTGATGAATACACTGGGGGATTGTTTTCTTTGTTTTTTTTTATTTTAATTTTTTGTTTTTTTTACAGTTTCGGTTATTGGACCGCCTGTTTAAGGTTGAAAGTGGTCATGATTTTACATTGCACCTTGCAGGGATTAGAAATGCAATACATTTTACCTCAAATGCATTGAAGGTTATTTATTGAGCCTGTTTTGTCAATTTAAGGAGCAGAAAGTCCAGATTTGGGTAATTAGAGCTAATTTTAAAATGATTTTGGCGCCCCCTGTGGACAAAGTGAGAGATAAGATACATCTTATCTCTTTGCTGATCTTTTCCTGTTCATATGCTTGTAGTTTTTTTTTTTTTTCTGACTAACTTTTCCTTTCCTTTCTTTTAAACCAAAAACTAAATTCAATTCATGTCTGTTGTCTCGAGCCATACGGGCTTTGTGGTAAGATCTCATTGTGTGACCATTAGCATAGCAGTGTGGCTCCAATCTGTTACACTCACATTCATCCCGTGAAGAGGCTCCTGTAGCTGCTTAGTGGGATGATTGTGAGTGCTGCACAGTTTCCCACTGAGTGTAAATCACAGGAAGATGGAGAGGAGGCATGTTTTTGTACTGGGCCTCTGAATATGTAATTGGCCTACCGGTTGTCTGTGAGTTTGTGTGAGAATCGAAGTGTGGGCCAAGAAGCAGTGCAGCCCGGCAGGCCAGGAAGGCGTGTTGGAGGGGGTGTAACAGTTCAGTGTGAGGAGGGGAAATGGCATGGTACTGCTGAAGCCAGTCATCCGTCTGCTGTGACACCCAGCGTGTAGGAGAGATGTCCCCGGGACTCGGCGAAGCTCAGAGGAAGTGTGCTTGTGGACGAGTGGGCGGCAGAGTGGAAGTGTCACCCTCTCTGTAAGTGTCATTGTGGCTCTGCTTCCCTGACGTAACTTTGTTTCACACTTGCTGTCCATGGACAAATGGTGGATCACACAAAACGTTTCTTTTTGATGCCTTGAACTGCCTTGAACTGCTTTTAAACTGTATTTCTTCAAACAGCTGCCAGATATTTTAGCTAAGCATGCAACATATTCTTATTAGTCACTTCTGTACACACCTAAGAACAAACATCAGTGAAGTGCCTGAAGGACATGTATAGATGTACTGCATAGAGCCACTGTGCTTCCTTTGTGCTAAAATAAACCACAAAACATTGAGTGTGCCAAACAACATGCATGCTTTTCCATCACCAACAAATCAAACACTATAAAACACATGGATTTCATGATGAGGCATATAGCAAGACATACACTGGGTATCTTTTATGTGTCAGCCACAAACATGAGCATATAAACATTACTAATGCGGTTTCTACTAAAAAAGTATTTAAATATGAAAATCTGAAAAAAAGAAAAAAAGAAAAACCCCTCCAAAAATCCATCTCATTTAATGAGAGAGAGTAACTTTTCACATCACATTTTCAGCCTTGTTAAACCACAGATGCAGTGGGGTGGCTCTGGTTTAGTTAGTAGGACTGGTCATCTCTCAACACAAAGGTTAAAGGTTTTATTCCCAGCTCCTGCGTCCGATGTGCCCTTAGGCAAGACACTTAAACTCAAATTTCTCCCACTTCTTTGGTGTCGACGTGAACGTGTATAAAAGGAATTAGTGACTTCGGATTGACACTTTACAAAGCAGCTTCTGCCATCAGTGTATGAATGTGTAGGTGTGATCTGCGGCCTAAAAGCGCTTTGAGGAGTCAGAAGACTAGACAAGTGCTAGGCCCATATAAGCTCAAGTCCATTAAGCATTACTATTACTGTAATGAATGGAATACCCTATATATAATTCCAATGTCTTAAGGTGCAGGAAAACGGATAGGGAAATGAAAGAAGGGTTTATAGCAGCAGGCTATCCCCACCAACTATCTAGAGGAACCTACAGGAGCTTGTCTACTTAGCAGCTCGCTCATGAGCTCCCAGGAAAAAATGTGGTTGATACTGTAGGTGTGACCTGCAGTGTTTGAATCAGATAAGCACTACAATCTCATTGCACTGGCAAAAGCGTCCCAAAATAAAACTCTTCATACATTGCAGCAGAATAACTGAACGGAAATTTCATTGGGGTGAGGATTTCCTTCAAAGTTTCAATGATAAAAATGATCAAACAAAATTACTTTTTTCTCACATGTTGATGTTATCAACATATTTAATCCATTGAAACATTGGTCAACATGAAATCTTAGACCTATGCATTTCAACGTTTGGCCTTCAAACTACATGAGCCGCCACTCTTCATTCACCTTCAGTTGTGTCAGAAAATCCCACTTTGCTTTTAACATTACATCTTAGACATTCAGACATTATTTCAACTAGTTTTGACTGAAAGGTCAACATTGAAATACCGCCTTGTGCCTGGATATTTCAAATACAGGAGCATTGCCCTAACATACCTCAGAAAGAACTGTCTGTCATATTCTGAAGTACACAAAACTGCTTTCTGTCTCCATGTAAGACTTTTGTTAGTGGTTCAACGACGTTTCTTGTAACCCTGGTCCACAGTGATTAATAGCTAAGCTTCCATGTAGCAAGCCTTCATGCAGACTGTCCTCTCATTGATAGGAACCTCAAACAACAACACTTAAAAACACATGAACTGTCCCTTTAATCTACACAAGAGACACCCACACCTCTAAATGCAGTGTGTCTGATACACCCTTCACTAGAGAGTCGAACTTTAAAAATGGGTGATTTATTTAGTATTATGCTTCTTTCTATTTGTAAAAATGTCTCATCACATTTTTATACCAGTTTGCATTCCCAGCACTGGTTTTTGATTGTGCTACCTTCAGTATCAAGTGTCTGGCAGCAGGTGACCCAGTTGGGAGAGCTGGCAGTGGTGGCAGTGGTGGGGACAAAGAGAGACAAAGAGACTGAGGGGGGAGCCAGAGTTGCTGGATTTTAATGGCTCCTGCTTGCCAAGTGTGGTCATGTGGCTCCGGAGCACAGTCACGGCCTAATCAAAGCCCCACACGGTGTGAGTGACAGCATCAAAGTGCGTCTGCGTGCTGTGGGGAATACTCCAACTTTCTGATTTCTGCACAATTAAAGTGTGCGCAGGAAAGGAAACACACACTGTGATGATTTCTTCCTCATTTTTTTTTCCCACCCGTAAATACTGTGAGTGCTCAACACGTTTGCCTGCTATGTTTGTGTACATTATTTCCCAACCCTCAGGAGGCTCAGAGAAGAGGAGAAAATAGGGAGAATTAAAAAGGGAGAGGAAGAGCTGAGGAGTGCAAACGTAGAAAAGACACTGAGAGACACGCTGCTGAGAGGAAGACAGAGCAGGGAGAGTGTGCGAGGCAAGAGCGGTGTTCTCACACCATTACTGCTTGTCGAGCGTTTTAGCACCCCGGGTAACTACACTATGGCAAAAAAAAAAAAAAAAAAGATGTTGGACCGCTTGAAAACACATTTGTGGATGGCGAGCAGTGTGACCTACAGCAAAAATGGTTGACCAACAAACTGAAGACATAACTTGATGGCTGAAAGCTTGTGTTTGCTCAGAGGCGTTAAATTGTTCCTGCCTCAACTTTTACATAATTTACCATAAATATTTTAAACTCATCAAAAACATGTTTGGGAGGAGTACCAAGCAGGAAACCTTCATCAGGATGAAATTTGTTTGTGTGGTTTATACTTTCAATCTGCCTTTCCCACCCTCCTTCCCATTAGCACATTGGCTACTCAAGCGCTGTTTCCTATCAGGGGAACTGTAAAAGTCCGCACCAGCCAGAATGATGGAAATTACTTTTCTGGCTTCTTATCATGGCACTTGTAGAAGGCCTGGCATGGTTAAGTCATCTAGAAATTAATTTGTAGCTAGATTGTGATGTCTTTATTTTTTTTGTTTGTTTATACCTGTGTCCTTTGGACCTTCTGGTTCCCTTCATAACTCATCCCAAAGAGACTCCTAAACCTCCACTACGTGGCTTTCATGTCATTCAATGAAAAAAAACCCAGGTTGCAGTGAGTGTGCTGGCACTTGCTCACGGCATCGCACTTGACAGCTGCTTTTGGGAAACAAACTACATTCAGTTTCTTTTCCTGCCAGCTTAATGACGATCACCTTGCAAAATTAAACTGAGAGATTACTTCTGATCCTGTGACGTCCTTTGTTTTGTTGTTTTCTTTCACCAACCCCTATACCCACAGCGCAGGTCAAAAGGTTTGGCCACCGCTTTTTTGTGTATGTAAGCATTTTTGCCAGCATCTGGAGCGACTAAATGGATATTGGAAGCTGCTGCCGGAGCCGAAAGAATGTTGGACATCGGTGGAGATTGATGAGTGTTTGGGCGCTTTCCCTGTGACCCCACCGCATCTGGCAGGAACAAAGTCAGGCAGGTGTGACAGCCAGCATCCATCTACTAGTCAGCTGTAATAGGGAGGGGGCATTTGTACAGGGACACACGCGCCAGCACACACATGCACAGACGCACACAAACAGCACACAACAGCCTGTGTTTCTCTGTCACACACAAGCCAGCAAGCGAGGCAAAGTATGCACACGCTCACTCAGGCACACACATACACACACTGACTCAGAAAAAAAAAAAAAAAAAAAAAGCTTTCCTGGCAAGCGTCACTGTGTGTCTTTCCAGGAAAGAGTCGTTTTGCGGTGCTGACTTCCTTCAAACGTCTGCGAGCTCTCATGTCTTATTACAGGAGACAAATGGCATGTCGCACCGATGCTGTGTCCTCACTCGTTAGCTCCAAACACGACAACCAGCGCAGAGCGTCTCACTAAACTGTGTCCTCCTCTGTTGGATGAACATGTGGGACAGTCAGACAGCACACATGCTGAGTTTTAAAGTGTAATCATCGGCCTATCAGGCTGATATGTTAAATAATAGATACAGGCCTGTCAGAGTCTTTGCTGCTGAGCTAGAGGCTCCTCTTTGATCACAACTGCACATTTACACTTTGTTCGTCAATAATGAAGCTTTCTGATAATCAATAATGAGATAATATTGTTCCTAAAGATGGCATAACACACAACCCACAGAGCAACCCACTTTTGGTGGGTCAGATTTATGAACATCTAAAGTCACTGTGCTCTTTGGATTGTTTAAAGTACTGTATGTAAACTTTAGATTTAAACACACAGTGAATCATGGGAGTGATTCTCTCTGCTGCTCCACCCTTCATCCCTGATGAAAACAAACTCTGACCGTAGAGGAGACATTCGGATGACACAAACATGACAAAGAGAATATGTTTATGTATCCAAGTACAATTTACGTATCTTTATCACAGCAGCATAGACAGCTTTTGCATAACATCTAGTGTTTTCATGACAACGATAAGCATTGTTGTGGCAGCCATGTTAGACATGGGCGGTTACATCTTGAAAACTTAGGATATCTCCAGCTTTTTCAACTAATGGAACATTTAATACCTGTACTTATTGTTAAGTACTATTGTTAAGTACTCAACAACATAAAGAAATATATAACATAGGGTTAGTTGTTGTTTGATTAATTTCAATATTTTAGTGTATAAATTCTACATATTACACCTTTAAAGAGTCAAGAGTGTTTGTCACTACAGCATGTGTTTGTTCATGAAAGGTCCTTGTCAAAAAGAAAGAAAGAAATATAACTAAACAATTATTTATCTACAACAATCTGTGTAAAAGCCATTAATAATGAGCCATTTTAATGATCTAATAAGGCCTTCAAGTCAAGTGTGTGACCCAGAAGCTTATATTCAGAGTATTGTTTGGGAAGATATGTTAATTTAATCATAATTTATTCTTAAAAGTCGATCATTTGTGACAACATAGTGACCAAATCTTTCTGATGTTGTTGTTAAAATGACAACGTTTGTGAACAAACACATTGACTTTGTGGTAATCATGATATTGTGTCGTCATCAGCTCATCATGTCACATCACAGACAGAAAACAACAAAAATCCCTGACCTGCTGTTTCTGAGTCTGGTCCTCATAAAAGCTAAATCCTCGACTTCAGTTCATTTCATGTTTCTTTGCTAGTCCCACTCAGGGCAAAGGTTTAGAGCGGCTTGTACTTAAAAAGAAGATTGAACGCAGCCACAAAAAGAGAAAGAATAAAATATTCCTCAGAGTTGAATAAGATCTTGAAATAAGTTTTGGCCATTAAGTCGACAAAATGAAACCCCCATGTCTCCTAACAGGATCTCCACAGCAATTTCCAATATGAAATGTTGTCTTTAAAACATGTTACACATATACAGAAATAGGTCGGCTAACAAGCACAGATGCACTCTTCCAAAATCATCCTGAAATAACTCAGGATGGTGACATTTAAGGAGCAGGGTCTGAATGCACTCATGCAGGGTCTCTTTGCAGTAAAAGCATCTCTCAGCCGGGTGGTCTGTGCCACCATTGTTAGAGTGCTTTACTGCGTCAAGCCCCAGGGTACTAGAGCCCTTCCCACCCACCCTTACCTCCCCCATCACACACTCACCAACGACCAGCATCCCCGTCACAGCTCCCCTCCTGTTGCTGGCATGGAAAATCCCCCATGAGCCTCTGCTCTGATGTAAATCACAGGTAGGGGAAATGTGAGCCTGGCTGATGCACCGGCACTGTGCCGTGAAATCTCTGTTGACATTACCAACGGGCGATTCCAGAAAAAGACACAGAGCGAGAGCCGGAGAGGATGAAGAGAGTGATAAAGAGGGAAAGGGAGCGAGAGAGAGAGAGATGCGAGGAGACGTGTGCATTTCAGGGACTCACTTTTGACTTTCTTTCTCTTTTGGCTCACCGTCTTGTCTTCATCTCCGGGATGATGGACTGAACTCAGTGGGCCGCACACTTTCACACACACTCCCCCAATCTCTCATTCAGATTTGGCATGTTTTATTATGTTTTTCCTCTTCTCTTTAAAGCCTATCACAGAGAATATACCGTTTTTTTCCCCCCTGGTCTTCAGAAAATCCCCTTTAATTCTGAATTGTACAGCTCTAATACCCTCTAGGCCTAACCTGTTTTTTTTGGGTTTTTTTACATTTCTTTAGGTAACCTTTTAACAGACAAAGATTGATTTTCCTCCCCACTCTCGTTGCTTTGTTTTGTGAGAGCAGAAGTAAGAAAGATGAAGATCACTTAGAAATGAAGTGAAGGTAACAAGGGAATCGGGGAAATGGGTTATGAGAGCCAATTTTCAGGCCCACTCCCCCGTTCTTCCACACACTGAAAAGTAGAGTAAATGACTTTTAGTTTAGTGTGTGAAAATATTTAGTTGTACTCTTTCTCGAGTGCAGCATTCCAGCAGGGCATTGGTATCCTTTCTCCTGCTGCATCTTGGTTTTGTGCATTGGGATGAAAAAGTTGACCGTGTTGAGCTAAAGGGTACGATTATGTAAGGGAGAGAGGACTTGGATATTTGTCTAATGTGGCGGAGGAAGGCTGCAGGATTGTGTCTCGGGTAAGGCGATGTTTCGCCTGTGTGGGTTGAAGGAAGGGATAAAAGGACCATGTCATCACTGACTGCTGCAGAAGACAACGCTGACGACTCTGTCTCCTCTCTCTCTCTCTCTCTCTCTCTCTCTCTCTCTCTCCCTATCTCGTCTACTTCTTTTTTTCCACCTTGCTCTCTTGTTCTCCTCTCTTCTCTCCACCTTCCAAATGCTCCAGACTCAGTGTGAGACACGTATAGTGGCATCGTGGCACACAGGAGGAGTGCTTGTAGCTGCCGTCCACTCCGAGGTGATGTGACACCTTAAAGCGATGCTCCTCGCAATTGCACACTCACTCAGACAAGCGTGTTGACGTTGCTGCAGATCCAAAAGACCCCCCCCCCCACACACACACACACACACACACACACACTTTCCCTCCCCACTTCCTTACTAGTCTGAAGCCGGCTGCCAAGTGCTTCCGTGAAGAGGACGGCTTAATTGTTTCTGCCACAGCCATGCTTCTTCATTTTTCTCTCTTTTCTTGCTAATCCCAGGGATGGGAAAATGGAGCTGTTATTTGCATGTCTAATGATACTCCATATCACAGCTCTCTCAAAGGAGAAGGCACAGATGATTATTAATATAGCCCATGACGCCTTCATTGATGCTGCTTTTTGTTCTTCGGCCTGAGCAAATACCACCTTCCAATACCTGACTAATAAAAGAACAAGCCAATGGTGAGATTTCTTATGTACCAAAAATCGTAATATTGATCCTACTGAAGATGAGTCAGAGCTCCTATTCTTAGATGTTTGACAAATATGCTGTTCTTCTCATTTTGGCCGAGATTTCTCTTTCCTTACATGATGGAGCAGATTTTACCAATAAAAGTTACAAAGGTTTGATGCATCACCTGCATTCAATTCACATTGCCAATTGATCTACTACCACTATAGCCCGCAGTGCCATTCTGAGAGGGGCCCTACAGAAGAAACTTGCTATAAGACAAACAAAAGGGCTTAGCAGAAGCTGTCAGGGTCCATTATTCAGGTCCCCGTACAGAAAACTTAGTGTGTACCTGCAGGAGTTTTCCACCACATGGGGTGGCAATGTATTTCCTCTCCAGCAGTGGCAGTTGCCATTGAAAGTGGCTAATTTGCACGGCTGCTCAGGTTGAGAACAATGCCTCTGACAGCTCGAACAGGCACGGTGGAGTACATCTGCATTTTTCCACAGAAATAAGCCCACAAAGAATGGCTCCAGCACTGCATGTCTTCCAATTATGGAAATCTTTGCACATTTCTATCGACTATATATGAAGCCTTTCTTGATGCATGCTGTTTGTAATGCAAAGAAAATCAGAATTATAAGTCTTATCCCCTGCAGGTGAGTTCACTTATATATATATATATATATATATATATATATATATATATATATATATATAGAAGGACACGCCAACCTGGAAGTTCACACAAATTTCCCTGCAACTGCAAATACAGCTTGCCAATCAGAGGAAAGTGAGCACATTGGGAGGGTGGCCGTAAAGAGACAGCTGCTGACATGAACCATTTGAGGGATTTTACTGACACCATTATAGGGTAAACAAAATTATTTTTTTAGCTACACATCTTGCTGAATGTAGCTATGAATGATGGGAGAGAATGCATTTAGGATGTAACTTTTTATGTCACCGTGGGTTGATTGCAAAAGAAGGTGCGATGAAATATAAATTAACAGAAAACATTTCCACTCACAACACTTTTAATATATATTTTTAGACCTGCTTCTTACATTTCCCTCTCGACAGTTATACTGTTGGACTGTTTGCTTTCCCGAACACGAGCTTCAGCATCTCCTTGAAACCCAACAGTCGGCATGTGTTGCTTGTGACAGTTAACAAGATCACAGGATCACATGTTTGACAGATGAGTTTGTGATTCTTATAGCCACTTCAACACTCATTTACTCAGCACTTAAACCATGAGCAAAAAAAAAAAAAAGAGCCTGCAAGAGAGGGCGGCAGGAAGGGAATGCTGGTGGTGGTGGTGGTGGTGGGGGAATAAAAATGCTGAAATATGAATTACAAACCCGAGAGGCACCATCTGGACCGAGAAAACACACATCATAGTGGTGAGCCGGCACATTGAATTAGACTTGCTACGGGATCCATCTGCACCTCGTGAAATCAATCTCATTCGTTGATTTGATTAGGTCAGACGCACGGAAGAAAGAGAAAACTGTTGTGCTCCTTGATTAAGCTTGTTTTGTTTAGCACACCTCCACATGCACCCACCTCCAGCATGCTGAGTACACCAATGAGTTTTGGGCCCACAGGTAGGGTAATGACAGTAGTCGAGGTTAATGCTAAAAAATCTCCCTCTATTTAACACTCAGCATGGGCGCCACAGCCCCTGTAGCTCATCTCATTTACACTTTTTCACGGCTCTGTCTCTCTATTCTTTAGTGCGTTTCTTTCTTTTTCGTTTTCTTTGTGCTCATATTAAAGGCTTGTTTGTTTGCTTTAATCCTGGCTGCCGGGCTCTTTAGAGGTCACATGCAGAGCTATCATGATTCGGACATACGCTTTAAACACAGAAGTCCTGTTTGTTATTTACCTCTGTTTTCTAGCGTTGAGGGTTGGATCGGGCACAAACCATTGAACTGACTGATTGTCTAACGTTTCCTTGCTGTAACAACAGCATGTAATGAGCAGGCGGTGCCAATCCATACTGAACATTGCTTGCATACAATAGGTCATTCTTGCAGTGAGAGCTGCTGTAGCCGGCAGCCTCAATGCATTATGCAGAATTGTTTTTATTTTTCCATTCTCTCTCAGCGGTGACACTGTACCCTGCCATGATTAAAATGCATCCTCCCATGTATCCACACGCACAAACAAAAGGCTTCCATGGGTGGCTAAATCTAATTGCATCGCTTTCTTGTACTAAAGGTATCTGCTTTGACTTTGACTCATTCTCCACAAGCAATAGACGCCGATGGCAAGTGCATGCAGCACATGTGCTATTGCTCAAAGTGTAGCGATGAACACAGCAAACGCAGCTGTGATTGACCTTGGTGCAAATTGCACACAAATCCTGTACACAATGTCCTTTTTTGTGTTTGTCTCATTAAGTCCCGATTGTCCAAGAGGAAAATAGAACAGCATTGCGGAAGGAAGAGCTTGCCGATGATGCGGCTCTCTTTTAATGAAAGTCGTAGAATAAAGCGGCTGTGTGGAGAAGGTACAACAATGGGAACTCTGTACTGATTGTAATTACTGTACCTTTTCTGAGTGGAGCTGGCTTCAATTACAGTCTGTCACCTTTGCTTGTGTGTGGGTCATGACACCATCTCCTTCCCATTGTCTCAATAATGGAAGAGTGTCTGCAGTGATAACAAATGAAAAGGAAACATGCAAGGTACTCTTTCCCCCTTCTTGGCCTTCAGTGAATGCTGCATTTGACCTCTCAGAAGAGCAATATTGATTATTTTTATATTGCAACAGATGCCCACCATTCCCATGGGTTTTATTTACTCTGTGGCCTCTGCAGAAAAAAAAAAAATAACAACAACATAACCTAGCACTTAAGGAGCCTTAGTCTGGAGGAAACCTTTCAAATTTCCAACCGCAATCTTTCTGAATGAAACTTTTCATTTCCAATGTTCCAGCTCCGTGGATCCTCACTATATGGTTTCCTCCAATAAAGTCTGTTGTGGCTCACACCAGAAGGGAACTTTTCTGTCCAATTTGATAAAACGCTATGTGCCATGAGACAGACTGGAGGGAAAATGTTCCCAAGAATAGCTAAGTGTATCATATATCATGCATTGCACCATCTGTTCGGTACATTCAAAATGTTATTGCAATATTTAGAATTTGAGATTATTCATGTAGGTGTAATTAACAGAGTTGAAAATCCAACAAATGGGAGGAAGCTATGATTAATTTGCAGACATGTTTGAACAGAATCTATCTGGAGTAACTATTTAGGCTACAGTTGCCTGAGGCTGTGCAGATGGAAAAAAAAATGGAAGCTCTAATTTTACCAGTTTTGGCAATGATTTAGCTTCTGTTGATCCCTCAGTGCAGTATGAAGCCATCTTTATGGATTCTTTGGGTTCTCTTTGCGAGGCCAGGTCACATTGACCAGCTGAGGAGAACTGGGCCATAATAATTGACTGAACTAAAAAAAAAGGTGAACATCTGGTTGTTATAAAAGGTGCTACATAAACTAGTCCAAACGGCCTCCGGGTTTCCATACATTTTATATAACAACATGCAATCCACTACATATTTAACGTGACATTTTCTCACTTCAATGTGATCTCCTTCTGTGGTCATGCTGCTTCAGTTAAACGAGCGTCTTCATTTCAGGAGCACACCAAACATGACATTCAAAGTCAACACGCCGATGCATCATACAGCACATTCTCATGCTGCACTACATCTGTGGTTGTGTGCATTATTCACTCCATGAAACTATCAAATGCCACTTTAACACCACCAATATTGTTGTGTATAAATAGCAGTTAAGGAACTACAGAGTGCACTTAAGGACAAATTTAAGCTACTTAAATTGACTTTACCATGTATTCACTACTTCTCCAAAATGATAATGAGGATAATAACGTCATTTATTGAATTCTACCACACTAAAAATTATGATCTCTTTAAAAAAAAAAAAAAAAAAAAAAAAATAGTTATAATAATTATATATATATATATATATATATATATATATATATATATATATATATATATATATATATATAATCTTTGAATCTTTGAATCTGGTCTGCAGTTCTGATTTTTAACGCTAGGTGTCAGAGCTGCATATTGCTCTTTTAAGGTAAAACATTTGTCCAAAAAGAAATCCATATCCAGATAATCTAGATAATTGTGTATTTTTTTCTTGCAATATGATGAAAGATTTCTCATCCATTTATAAGGCTTTCGCACTTGCAGAAATCTCCAGAAGATGTTTCCAGGAGGAGCTGTGTTTGTAACCGCAAACAGCCACATTTAGTGTTCATGGTCGTAGTATTAGTGTCGTTTTTTCATCCGATTCAGTTGATGTGAGAACTCTAGAATAATCTTCCGAGAATTCACCTCGAGCCAATAGAAGGGGGGAGTGATGTTTGTATACTGTGACTGTCTCATAGTATGTATGCACTCGATCACTATGAACTCTGTGCACACAACAAAATGTATTATGTGTTCTATTGAACAGTAAATTGTTCTCCGCTCTTTTGTTGTTGTTTTCATTCTGTCGCACTAGACATAGCATTGATATAAAGGCAAATATTATCATTATAATAAAGCAGACTCTATTCCTTCTTCCGCTTCTTCTGCGTTGTTTTTGTTTTTTACATCACATCTTACATCAGGAGACTTTATTAACATGGAATTTATATAACGTTCAACAAAAGAAACAACATTTTGACCCCTACCTAGGCCTGACTAAGGAACTATTTGGAACAGGTAGTCTGCTATGCTGTGTGCAGTCTGTTCTAGCAGACAGAAGCTGACAAGCTGCATCACAGTGACAGCATCTCCACCCTCCAGCTCCTTGGCTCCTGTCTGCTTCTCCTTCTCTGGTCCTACTGGTATATGTACAGAGGAGGAGAACATGTCTCATCTATCATTTGCACCACCGAGGAGCAAAATCATTACTTCCCTCTGTAGGCCTTCACCTAAGTATGTGACACCCAGGCCTGGGGTGGGGGGGTGGGGTTCTGAAAAGTCCTCCTCATTAGGACACAGTGATTGTTCAAGTGAAAGCTATAAAAGCTCATCTTGAGCAGCGAATGTCATATTTCCTCCTCTGCTGACGGGAGAAGCAGTCTCATGCGGCCCTGATTGGGAGTTGTGCTTGAGAAATGGAGGTGTGCACGTTTAAGTGTGGAGATGCTTGTGTGGGTGTGTGCATAGCAGGACTGCTTCTGTCAACCCATGCTTCTTTTGTCATTCAGAACTGCAGCTTCAAAACATACTCACGTCTTTCTCTTCCACCACCAGAGTACAGAGGCCAAGGAGAGGTTTAACGACCTTGCATGTGTGTACTCATAGCTACACTCCAAGTTTTTATTCTCTTTATGTTTATGCTATAATGCAAGTACGGTATTTTCTTGCTTGTCGAATGTCACAGTCCATGTCAGGCCATTAACTCCAGACCCCTTAACAACCCCCCCCTCCCAACACACACACACACACACACACACACACACAAGCACTAATTGTACTCTTTAACGACTGTCTAAGCACTCTAGTGTGAAGGCTGCCTAAGAAGTGGGCGACCGGGCCCTTAAGATGAGACATCAGTATAGAGACCTGCAGCTGCTAACAATCAGCTCAGCTCAACTTTCTGCGGACACACAGTTTAAGTGGCAGTCTGTAGCAAACTGATGATTGCTTTCATGACCTTTTTTATTTAAATAAAGCACACACTGTGCCCTTTGATGTGAAGTAGAGGAATTATTCATCCACCTGCAATTTTTGTTAACTTGTCAGCCTGAATGTTCTGGCCTGTGCTGCCTGGACAGCTTTTCAAAGTAGGAACTTAATTGAATGTTAAAACTTTCCACCAGAGAGGGAAAAAAAAAATCCCTTTACAAACGTTGAAAGGAACAGCCAGACAGTCCTGCTTTGGTGTAGAGTCAGGTAGCCACAATAATTGATTGTTGTTGTTGTTACATCATATTGTTTATCCAACTATTTATGTATTTGTTGGTTTGAGAGGTGACGTGAATGGATGGGATAAGTGTAAATACTGGGCATTACACAGAGCCACAGAAGGTTAGAATATTTACCAAAGATGTTTGGTTTGTTTGTAACTCTACAAACAAACGGATCTATATGCCCAGGAAATAATAGAATTATATCATCTGTATAATTCCAAGCCCAGGTCACAAAAAGCCTTAGTTACTTTTGTAGGCATTCTCTTTTATAAGTACATTTGCTTATCATCAAAGGCCCCTTGTCTACCAACAGCCGTTGTGTTTGTATTATTCCTCAATCAGACACAAAGCAAAGAGGATGTGGGTACAAGAAACGATTGATGTACACCGCACTTTTCCAAATGCACTCTTATTGAAAACATTTTTTTAAAGATACTGGCACAAAGAAAAAAAAAGTTAGGTGGACACGTGGCCTAATTTGTTAATAATCAAAGTTTGTGCTTAAAGGTTCTTTTTGACCATGTTACATGGTCCTCATCTGTAGATTTATTTGAAAAGTTGCCTGCCTTAGGTGGTTGACATATTCCCACATGGACTTCAAATTTGAAATTGATAGTCCATTTTGACCTTGAGCAGCTTAAAAAGGTTTTAAACTTATATCTAACTTGTGCTACAATGGTTTTTAAAACCTTTTACCTTCGTCTGTTTAAGTTTTAGAAATTCCATTGCTAAAATGATGTTTGATGCATGGAACAAGAAAAACCTATACGCAAGCTAAAATAGTCCATTTAACCCCCTGTGAAGGAAGCACAGACACATGCTGTCATATAGCTGCAGGCTTACACTCAGGAAGTCACACATAAGATAGAGAAACAATGACAGAGCGTCATTAATTTGAGCTCATTTAAAGAGTTTCTCAGTGTGCAGGATGTTGCGAGGCATTTGTGTTAATGAGCTCCATCATTCATGTGAAATGATGGCACAATTAGGAAAACAAAAGTGCAAGGTGTGACAATTTAAGTGAATGTGCTTTGTCAGTGTCTGCAAACAACACCTCTGAGACAGTATATGCATAAAAGCCGGCTTATAAAAACATTGCGGGGGGTTTAGAGGTCGGAATTTTCACCGGCAGACTTTTACCTTGCTGCTCTGCACCCTGCCACGCTCCCACAGGAATCTCTGCTGAAACTCTGTGGCAGGAAATGAAGTTAAAGCTGCTGAATACAGATGTTTTGATGCATGCCCTCGCTCGACTCTGCATGCGTGTGTGCTTGGGTGTGTGTTTTTTTTTTTTTTTAACAAAAATACAAAATGAAAAGAATGAGGCTGCCAGCCTTGTCAGAGCAGCACTGAACATTGTTGGATTTGTAAATGTTCTCCTGGTTGCCTTACTCCCCGACTCTGAAAGTCACTCACCTTGGGGATCAAGAGGCTTATATGAAAGGTGACTTACAGTTAAAGAAGCGCTCTTTATGTTTATGCTAATAAAAGCAAAGTTACTTGCTTCCCCTGTGTCAAAGCCGTGGTGTTCCTCTTGTTCTCTGACCTCCTTCTTTCCGCACCGCTGTATGTCCTGCCCTTCCAATTTACCATTTAAGTTGAAACAGCAGAAGGCTCAGGCCGTTCTTCCATCCACAGATGTTTCAGCAGCCCTATGTAGCATTGTCAGACTCATTAGTTATACTCAGCCCGAGCGGCGAGCGGGAGCCGACCACTCAGCCTAGCACGTAATGCAGCTTTAGTGAACTAATGAAACTGTAATTACAAAAATAATGAGGAGCATGCAGTATCGTCCAGTAAGTTTTGCGGCTAGTTATTTGTGAGCATGAATCATCATTTGCAGCAATTCCTATTTATTTTTTTATGGTTTTGGATGGTTTTCTGTCCTCTCTGTGTTATTGGATGCAGTTTTGGCTTCTACGTTCTGTGAACTTCCGACTGCAGGGAGCAATATCCCCGCAATGTTCGCTTGTATGATATATAACGAGGAACAATGTAGACCGAGGTCCATTTTCTGGGCTACTTATAAAGTTATAGTCCCCAATGGACCTAATTTAGCAAAGTGTAGGCTTTGTTGAGCCATGTTCAGTATCTCTTTTGCATCTAAGCACAGCAAAAACACAATACAGTTGCTGCATTTATACAATTAGAACAGAATCTGCTGAGCATATCATGTTACATTCATTTCAGTGCACCTTGTTTCTGTTTACTCTGTGGTATTAAACCATACCTGCAGCACCTTTTAACATCATTCTTTCTCTTTTGAATGCAGCTACACACAGACTTGGATGTGGGCGGCAAAAACATCAAGTACGTCCTCGCGGGTGAGGGAGCAGGCACCATCTTCGCTATTAATGAGTTAACAGGCGACATCCACGCCATGAAGAGGCTGGACCGTGAGGAGAAAGCAGAATACACGCTAACGGCCCAGGTCGTTAACGCAGACACTGACGAGCCTTTGGAGCCGCCGTCTGAGTTCATCATCAAAGTCCAGGACATTAACGACAATCCACCGCAGTTCATCGAAGGCCCATACCGAGCCTCCGTTCCAGAAATGTCTGCTGTCGGTGAGTCACAAACAAACAGACATTCTCCCTGGTCTCTGTCGCACAAAGCAGCCTAATCAGTGTGTGAGATTCCAGAGATGGCTGGTTTCTAATGGGCTGTTGCATAAAATAATGACTGAATAAGAACAAGAGGAAATGAGTATGCCTATTTATATGCTTGCTTGCTATGAGTATCTTGGCAAATGAAAACACAAGAATGATGAATCAAATCAAATCACCGGAACTCCAGTCATAGCTCAGTGCAGCAACTGATGTGCTGGCTTCAGTCTCAGGGCATATTGAAGCCCGTCTCACACGACAGGGGTTCTGGGACGATACCTGATTTGCATCTCACCTTGGTCTGCTCCAAATTTCAGCCCTGTTTTACCAAAAAAAGTGACAGCTTTACAAATCCAATCTTTTCATTCCTGATGCTCAAAACAATATCATACATGTTTGATAATATACAGCTTTGGGGAAGAAAAAAAACATTGGCAAATCAGCACATTTACATGAATGTAAGCTATCCTCTTCCAGTGTCTGACTCATTCTAATGAGGTACTGACTTGGTCATTACTTGACAAAGGTATATTTTACCCAACAGATCTGTAAAAAATGGGTGAAAAGCAGGTCAAGACGTATAAAAGCTGCAGAAATAAAAGTCAGGTTTAGTCTACCAAAAATTGATTTCTAAACTCTTTCTAAGTGATGTATATAGTATTCAGATTAATTTATTTATTTTGGGGTCATTTTGCTTTTACTGGACAGGACAGCTAAAGAGAGACAGGAAATGTTGAGTGGAGATAGTAGTGGGATGAGGTGCAGCAAAGGGCCAAGGTCGGATTCGAAGCTGCTGCGATGAGGACTATAATCAGTAGCCTCTGCACATGGGGTGCAGAACATAACCGCCAGCTCTCTGGTATTATGTTATTTATTAATACATAAACTTGTTTCATTAGCTTTAGTTGTGGTTTGAAACATATTTTTTATTGCAATTATAGGACCTAAATGAGAGACAAACTCTTAAATTGCACAACCAAAGAAAAAATATATTTCAGATTGGACAGAAGGCATTCCCTGAGTGACGGTATAGGATATGTATCACTCGAGCAGCAACCTCTGCTCTTGACAAAAGAAGCCAATGCAGAAGTCACATACATTCATCCCTGACTGGCAAAAATGCAGTTTTTACTTAGATACATGTTTACAGCCTGGTACAATAATCAAAATAGATCTGATTAGTTATTGTCATCACTGGCACACTGTACAGGGGGTGAATTATTAAAAAAAAGATTTGAACGGAATACGTCATCCATAGCAATGTAATGATTGGTCAGGAGGCTTTAAACCCGTCTCAGCTGCAGCTCTCAGCCTATCGTGCTATTTACAGTTTCTTGTTCAAGCAAAAACAACCTTTGTAATGTTTTGTTTTTGTATTGTTTTCTTCATTTGTTGTCTTCAGTTTCTTCTGTATGAGATGCAGTGAAAATGCAAGAGATGATGTGTAGTCACTCCGGCACTCAAGATACCACAAATATCCTGTGGTGTTCCTGATTACTTTCAGATCTTCTGGTGTTATCATGTTTGAGATAAAAAATGAAATATTGTCACCATGTTAAAATAATTGCCTCACTCATTTTTTGAGAAAAAACATATTTTTTTGCCTAAATCAACTCCTTATGGTGCTGGCCACCTCTGGTAAAATTGCCTATAACCTCAGTTAAACAGATCACGTGATATACACCTTTAATATAATGGCCTATGTCAAGAGTGTGACTTAGGCTGTTTTATTTTGCCTAAGTCAAAACGAAATGTTACTTCGGCAAAATAAAACAGCCAAAGTCTCAGACGCGTGTTAAAAAAGTCATTTCTTTTTCTCATGTTACATAATTGACGAACGTTGTTATTAGTATGCCAATAGTGCTCTGTTTTCATTACCTTGTTGAGTAAAATAATTTTAAAATATCAAATATTCAACATCTGGCTCAGTTTTTTGTGTTTCTTGAAAAACTTGAAAACATGACATATAAGTGATTATTTTAACAAGGTGACATGTCTCATTTGTGCAGCAGTAATGGATATTTTTAATGATTCAGATTAAAAACTCCTATGATGTGAGCTCCAACCTTGTGGCAGCTACTTAATGCTACATCGTCTACAAAACATCTGACCCAGTCTACCTATTTGCAGCTGAAGACTTTTTTGCGTCATGCAAGGAAGCACCTCTTCGTACACCGCTTAAATAAAAAGGCAGCCTTCACACGTTTCAGACATATTCCAGCTGCATCAGCGTATGTAGATACAGCTCTCGCCCTCTCGGCAAGCATTTTTTAAAAAAATGCTACGCTCCACTTTGTATGGGTTAAAGGCCAGGCTATATAATGATCTGGAGCGTTTGGGAATAGGTGTTTTTGTCTTGCATTCTTTAACATTTTAATGTGTGCAGTCGGTTATGATATCACTACGGTTAAATATTTATGCAAAGATTGGAAGGCTCAGAATATAATGTCTTTAAGACGACTTAAACTGTGTGAAAAGAAGTGAAAAAGGAGCTGCTGTGGACTACTGTGAGAGGCATTAAGACATTTGTCATTTCGTATTTCCCGTCTTTACACCACTCTGAGGCTTTCCAAATGTCATTGAAGAAAAATATGGATAGTTTTGGATAGTTGAAGACTCGAGTAATTTATTATAATCATAGAGGAAGCCGGAGAAGCTAAGTAAAGTATAATGGATTTGCATTTATACTTACAAACTGCATCTCACTGTTGCTAAGCTTGACAACACTGACTGATGCTAATTGCCACAAGCTACTATTCTTCCATTCCCCTCAAACTGGAACACAAACGCCTGCGAACACTTTCCATTTCACACTATGCTAATATATTCATATATTCACATTCCTATTCCGTCCATGCATTTAAATGACCACTGTGCGATGATCACGAAATTCAGATGTATTTCTCATTAAGGATCGGCAGAAGAATGTATGTGGATGTGCGTTTTTCTCTTCAGGGGGGCCTCGCCGCTGACCCTGAAGCAGTGGGAGTCTTGTAGAAAATGTTTTTTTTATCCATGGCAGGAAAGGAGATCAGAGTGTGTCTTCATGCCTCTTTGACATTGAATGAGTTCAGCAAGGTTGCTCAGCTAAGTTGTTGGGGCTTTTTTCCTCATCGAACTTTCTCTTGTTACCTGTCATGAAGCTGACACAACACGCTTGGGCAGATGGTGTTAGGTATGTAATGGAGTCTGTTTGCTTTGGCATCAAACGTAACTGTGATTTAGCTTCACATTCTTCTGATCACTGCAGCTGATTTGTAATTGCAATTGCTGCTGCTGCAAACAGGAACAAAACACGTTGCGTAAGAACTCCGTGTAAACACAGAATAACAGTCTGAACTCTGTTACTCGATCCCTGCTGTGCATTGTTTTGGATCTCAGTTGAAATGTACTGCAGCTCTCTAAGGGTTTTGTCAGTGCGGTGCAGGGACCGCCATAGTGACAGGGTAGAGAGCAAAGTGGTAGTTGACAGCACTCTGTGATTTGCCGGTGGGAATAATGCATAAGAAATAGAAATTGCCGTCTCTTTGTTGATTGTTGTTCCCTTTTGTCACTTCTGATTAATTAAACATTCACGGATGCTCAGTTGTTTGCATGAAAGGCCTTTTTCTTTCAGCGACTAGTTTTCCTCTTGTTAAGTTTTCATGTGCTGCGGCATTTTGGGATGAATCAGATGCTCCGGACAAACCAACAATAAGTCATTCATCTCTCGTAAATGACTGGTTTTCTTGAGAGTGGCCTTTTATCTTTATCATGCAGAAATGGAAATGTTGCAGGACTGGATTAGTGGAAGTGTACTAAGCAGTGGATTACTGAATCCAGAGAAAAAGGGAGTGTAAAATGAATGGATTCCAGCGAAGTCAGCTGCACACGAAGAAATCTTTCACCTCGACATGAAACCGAGGAGCATTAAATTGTAATTACGGCACATATGAGATGCTGTGTTACATGTTGAATTGAGTCCAGACAATGCTGAATGTGCTGATGTATGCTGGGTTCTGCTAAGTGAGAACCCACCTGCTTCGAATAATCAAAAAATCTAATCCAGACCGTAACAGGCTGGTTCGCCTGACGATGTTATCCACTTACAGAGCCTGTCAGTTCCACTCCAGACTTCATCAATGTCTAACCGTCTTCCTTATCGAGAGTGTTTCTACGCCGTATCAGTGAGACCCGGGACAAATATCAACACCCGCCTTTTATCTGTCAAGGGCTACGCTTAGATAGAAAAACCCCTTTCATTGAATGTCACCATCCCCCAAAGGAAGCGGTCCCCACAAGCCGGATGAGATATGTGACATGGGCCAGCGAGGTCGCCATGTTTCCTGTGTGCGGAGGAGCGGAGAGGTTAATGGGAAGTGAAGGAGGAAGACCTTTTGTTCTTCCTTTAAAAGAACGAGTCGGATAAGACGTGTGGCTTCCTGTGACTTTTCTCTGACTTTCATTTTCCTGAATGGCTAAGGATGGAGGTGACTGCCATTTTAATTGTTGGGTGGATCAGCTCTCAGAGTACAGTTTAACAAAGAGAGGAAGCAGAGGGTAAAGGTGGTGATAATGCCGGAGGAGAGACGGCCAGACAGAATAGAGTTTGATCTCATTAGCAAGGAGCCAGGATAACTCTAGAGATTGTGTGACTGCTGTGCTTGAACAGGTTCTCCCATATGTTGCTGCAAAAAAAAAAAAAAAGTGTCATTTTCAACCTAAGAACGTCAGCTTTTCTGATAACTTGGGAGAACAGCCATGTTTTGAGATGTTTCTGGCCACTTTTGTTGTGAGAGTGAAATAAACAAACTAAAACTCAACACATAATAAAGATGATGAATGTGTCAGCACATAATTGCATATCGACAAATTTTCCGCCAAACACAGCCAGGGACGGCTGGTTTAAATGGCCTAACAGGACTAAGCCTTCCATTTCTTAAATAGTGACAATTAGAACATAATTCAGAAAATAATTTACAACTGCTCTTTTAAATTTTCGTGAAAGTGTAGCAACAGTACGTCATCATTAAAAAAACAAACACACATGCAGTATCTCTAAATGGGCTAATATTTTACAGCCTCAGAACTCATCCTCTTTTATTTACCTTTAGTACACAGTGCACAATCAAACCTTTTTAGATGATCCAGAATTCAGCAGTATGACTGGTCTTCAACATGTCACTCTGCTGTTCATCTCCCTCCACTGACTCCCAGTTACTGCTCATATCAAATTTTAAAATCTGCTGCTCGCTTAGAAAATTTTCTGATCCGGGTTTACACTCCCCCTTGCCCACTACGCTCTGCCAATAATAGTCATCTGATCCAACCATCACAACAAGTTTTTAGCTGGACTCTTCCCTTCTGATGCAGCCTGGTGGTGGAATAAACTACCAAACTCCATTTGATCTGCAGAGTCCCTCTGCACCTTTAAGAAAAACCTAAAGACGTAGCTGCTTCATGAACACTTAAGCATTTCATGAAATTAATGATCATGAGGATTTGATCATGAGATAGATGTACAGCTTACTCTCTGATGTACGTCGCTTTAGACAAAAGATTGTCTTTGCATCATGAATACAACAGAAACTTGTTCTGCTGCTAAAGGCTGTTAGCTACCTATAATGCTGTACGGCTGCTATTTTGAAAACAGCTGCCTGCCCTGCCTGAAGATGAGTTTGTGGCCTAGAAAACAAGACAATGAATAAACGGAAGGTAAACAGCAGGCGCCGGAAGAGCTTAACAGTCTGCAACACATACACGGTATAAAGGAATGAGCTGTAAATTTGATTTAATTTATAGAAAAGAATTGCACTCTTGAAATGTATGGAGGACACCAGGACTGATGGATAAGTCTTCTGTAAACAAAATTGTAAATAAGCATACAATATTTAGTTCTTAAACTGTGATCTTGATATGGTTTATTAACTGTACACTTTTTCAGCTTTTCTTTAAAATGTGTGCTCGAACAGGCCGTTTGAAGATTTTCCATTTATGACGTCCCAAAGGACAGTAACCCCTCCTCAGGTGGGTGACACTCCCACAGCTAGGTGCCTTACCGTAGACCAGGGGTCGGCAACCTTTGTGACATGGAGTGCCAGTTTGAAATGTTCTTCTCATCTAGTGTGCCATTATCAACAAGAACGCAAAGTTAAATGACACAAAATACAAAATAATTTCCACTATACCTGGAATTTTATTCCATCCATTTACAGCACATCTCAAAACACAAACATAGTGCTCTGGGAAGAGAGGCCAAACCAAAACTGACACCTTGTCTTAAAACCTGCATCTGCTCAAGCGGGTGAGGCTGGGCACATGTTTCATGTGTGAGAACACCTGCTCACAGAGATATGTTGACCCGAAGACTAACACTGCAATGTCCCGGAGACAGCAACATTTCTCAGATGCACATGCCCGGATGTGGGCTCCGTGATCTCGCACTAGTGTGGCTTCCAACAGTTTCCTCCTGAGCTCTGCAAACTTGGGTCACCCACAGTGTCGAGCTCTTCAGCTCAATAAGCTGCATTTCCATGTCCTCTACATCCATCCAGTTGACCAGAGTAGCGTCCAAATCATGTCCATCAAAGCTGTCGGGCTTGATCAAAAAAGAGAACATTGGCCCGTAGCCTACCTTTTAAAATCCACAAATCGCGTTGTGAACTCAGCCTCCAGCTCACGCATGTAGCCTACGTGGTTATTTCAGCGGCGCTGGGAGGACAGCCCTCAGTTGTCGAAAGTAGCGGAAAGCGGAAGTGGAAATGTCACCTGAGAATACTGCCAGCTTACCGACAAAAGCCGTCCATGTTTCAAACATGTCCAAAACAGTTTGTCCTGCACCTTGCAGTCTGAGACTGAGCCCGTTCAGTTGTCCCGTAATATCCGCCAAAAACATAAGTTTCACAATCCACCTCTCGTCCTCCAGTTTTGGATACTTACAAAAACAGGACAGGAGGACAGCAATGCTCTAGTTTTGGCATTTTTAACAGCCGGCATAGCCATTGTTGATAACATCACGTGCGAGGGTCTCTAGGAACGTGGGCGGGACCGCAACAACAGCGCTGTGGCGGGAGCTGTCACTAAAACCCATGAAATCAGGACACAAAGTGAGGAACACTGAGGTGCCAGCGTGCCAGTGTTTATTCCGCGGCGTGCCACCCGTGGCACGGGTGCCAAAGGTTGCCGACCCCTGCCGTGGACAATATGACATGGTGCAAGAAAGCCTGGGCCACTTCCCCTTCCAGAGGGGCGTGGTCAGGCACAACTCAATTTCATTCAAAGCTACAGACACACAAACAGCCTGTTCTGAGCAGGGCTGAAATAGAGGGGTTAATAGTTCATGATCAAACACAGAATGGTAGTGGATTTTTCACAAAGCAACTTCACAGAAAAGTTTTTGGGAGCTCTGACACTTATTTAAACTGCCTTGAAAAGGAGTATAATATGTGACCTTTAAAGTGTGCACTCCTCTAATTTCTAGTCAGAAACAGCTCATTTATTAATATAATCCACATTATGACCTGCATGAAAATAAAAATAAAAAAAATCTTAATTGCTTTTAAAAAGATGATAATATCTGCTGATGCAGTAAGTTAAGTATATGTTTTAAATGCGTCCTGAGACGCACTAACTCATTCAGAAAGTACGTCTCATTTGAAGACTAACGAGCACAATTTCTGAGATTTTTGTGCAGAATTGTGAAGGATTGAATTTCTGTTGGTTCATTTATGTATGAGCTATCTTCTCCTTTCTATTCGTTATATGGCTGTCAGTCTAGAAATAGTAATGAAGTCTGTTTTTACTATATATTCTATCACAAATATTATTTAATTGATTTCATTTTATGTGCTTTACAAGTCCCCAGGTTGAGTAACTTTCTCTGTGTGTAATCCACAGAGCAATGTGGTCTTTTCTTTAATTGGAGGATAATATTTATTATCAATAATTTCAAAAACATAATGTTTAATACACGCTACCTTTCCATATTGCTAGTTCTTATGTATACACAGTAAATTTTTTTCAACTGTCATTTCAATTACGTTAATTTAACTTTTTTTTTTATTTGTGCAAGCATTGCCATGATTATAATTATCATTCATTTGCACAGATGCACAGATCTCACAGGATTCGTAGATCCTGTTTCTCTGTTAATGGGGTCTTTGACTTTAAGGCCAGTACACGCTTACAAATCCCCCCATTTGTCTGCGGACCATATGCTAGAATTATCAGGCTATGCGGCTGACAAGGGGGTTGTGATGTAGTTGGAAATTACAAATTCAGCTTGAAGGGAGGCTTCAGGTAATTAGAAGGAGGTCGCTAGACCATCCTCCCTGAGCTCACAGGGTGCCAATGACAATAATTGCTACACCGCGAAACAAACTTGCCGAAAGTTGTTTTGCGGGATGGAAGTCATGTGAGAGCAGCCCCAGGAGTGTAAAGCTGTGAGTGGGCTTCATTATCAAGGCGATTAATAAAACGGGCATGCAGACAGATGGCCATCTCCTGTTCGCGAGGGGCCACGCTCTCTGAAACCCTGCAAAATGAATACCTGTATGGCAGCACAGAGCCTCGCCAAATGTGTCAGGATCTGCTAAATTGGAGTGTAGACATAAAATTGAAGTGACATTAATAGATTACCTGGAGTTGATTTGCATTTTGAGAGTTATTATGAGTGTGGGTAACAGGACTAACAGGCACAGGCGTCTATGTAGGGCCTTAATGATGTTTCTGATTACGCTCTCATCACCAGAGGCAGCTGGGAAAATAAGTAAAGGCTTGTCATCACAGATTTGGACGATAAATGAGCCAACTTGATCAAGGGGAGACGTATGGAAATGAGCAAGATGCAGACCTTTATCAGAGCTGATTGTTACACCCTTACAACATGCAGCAGAAAGCTCACTGTGATCACAGACAATTTAATACCCACATAGTATAGTAAGTGATCCACTGAAACATAATCCTGCATGAAGGATAACATTGTTAAATATTGCTGGATGTTTTATCAAAGCATGTATCTCTGTGTGCGGGGGGTCTTCTTTCGCTGTATCTATCTATAAATCAAGCTCTCCATCTCCCTACACAATTCTCACTGATTCATACTGCTTTCCACTTTTTCTACACATCGGCAACTTTCCGATCAATACCGGGAAAGCTGAGTTATTTTGAGACCATTTCATGCTCCACTTGGGTCAGATGTTCTATAAAAATCCCCTTCCTGGATACACCTAAAAATATTATTGTACAGCAGTATGCTGATCTTGCATTAAATCTTGAACATACCGCAGTCTGTGAAAGTGTGAGTCTGAAAGCAGTAAATGCAGTTTAACTTGAATAAACCCTAGCAGTATTTCAGGGTCACAGCAACCCACATAAGTAAGAGAAGCACATTTATAGTGCATCTTTTATCTGGCATTTCTCTGCTGAGCTTTGAGCACAGAGCTAAAAGCGAGGGTGTCTGGTGTTTGTGTCTCTCTCTTCTCTGATCCTAGACTCTGGTCTGCAGCTTGGCAGATGGACTGAGTGGCAGGGGGCCCCTGGCCCTTTAACATAGTGGGCAGCTGGGCCAGAGCTGGGCCGGGAACATCTGACGAGCACGCTCCTGGGTAGGGATGCGGCAGATTGATGCTGTGGTGATGGTGGTGGGCGGCTCACAGGCCAAGCTGGGGTGAGAGGGGGTCAGAGCAGCGAACCTGGCCAAGGCTGTGGCTCTCTGAGGCCTGTGTCACTGCCAGGCGGTGTGCATGCCAGCCTGCCCTTTCTATGGCCACACTAAATGGGGATAGGACAGGCCTCCGAGGCAGGAAGGATTTAACTGACATGCTGGCATTTCTCTGTAAATAACCATCTCCTCCCATCTATCGCACCTCATTTGGCAACAACATCTGCATTTGTCCATCTGTGTTTAAGAGCATGTTCATGTGTACGTGCTGCATGTTCTCCCTCGCAATTGGTTTGATAAAGCAGCTTAGTGTGTTGCTTCAACTGTCAATACAGAAACCCCCCTGGCTATTTTTTTTCATCTATTTTTCAACTTAATCTTTTGGTTTGTTTCTGATGTTTGATTGCAAAATATTAAGAGAGCAAAAGTCTGCAGGAGACGGAGGATAATTGAAGTGTCAAGAATCAGATGATTCCTGCGCGACACAATGATGTATATTGGCCTGTTTGAAGTGTGTGACTTTCTATTAAAATACCCAATGTATGTTTGTAATGTAACCTTGGAAGGCTCCATACGTTGCAATGTGTTACGTAACCAGCTTTTTAGCTGCGTTGAGTCATGTAACTAGCTTTTCTGAAGGAGTAGTAGACAAACAAACAAACACAGCTTTGTAACTGTGTAACTTGGATTTGCATCTTCATTATAACTTAACCATGGATTCGACGAAACTGACATGAGCATTGTGCCTATATTGTCATAATGTGAATTTTATAGCCGCTGACCATGCTGCTGTATTTGAGGAGAAGGAGACAAGAATATGTTGGACTATTGATTTATTTGTCGACTTGCTTTTATTTACTGTACGTGTCTGTCGAAGTGATGAATGGCTTCTTCTTTTTTGACATCCATCCTTCCTTCCTGCACTTGTATGTATGCACCTGATGCATAGTGACAGCTAATCCAGCATGTCTTTGTTTCACACGTACTGTAGCAATGACATATCCTATACAAGAATAAAAACAGGTGAGTCAGAAATCCCCAAGCTATCTATCAGGAGCAAAAAAAAGACATACGTCACAGCTGCTCAATATCACATACAAATGTGTATTACTAATTCATCAAATGTTACGTATTATCTGGTGTACCTCTGAATAATGTATGTTACATCATCAGTCAATGCTCCAGATACAGTAATATAAGCCCTTTAGGTCCTCCAGGGGCTTTATTTATTTGCAGACAGGCATATTTGCACCCACTGTTCTGTAAATGCATGAACATTAAATGCACGCACAAACAGTTTACACATGCATAAGTGCATATAAGTGCACATGTAAACTCAAATGCACAGCGTTGCTGTTTTGGCAAAAAGCCACCATGCAGTCATGAAGATTCTGTTGTTCAGGTGTAATTTGTCCCTACTCTCCTGCGATGCCCGCAGAGACCCGCTCTCTTTGTAACTCACTCCCTCTCTTTCTCTCATGCAAACACTTTTTTCTCTCCTCCTCTGTACTTCGCCCTCCCTTTTGCTCGGCATTGCTCTCTTTTGCTAAGCTAATGTTCTCTCTCACTCTTCCCTTGAGGGAGAACAAAAAGTAGCTGGCTTCTAGGTAATGAAGACCTTCAATGTGATCTGCATAAGATTGCCTCCCTTGTTGGCCTGGCTGCCTTGCCCCGATGAATAGCAAGAGACTCTCAATGAGACTGGGGACAAATAGCAGCCTTCTCCTTAGCCATGGTGTCGATTCCCAAACAAAGACAGCCCTTTTCTTTTCCCTTTTTGCTTTGCCCATGAAGTAGAAAGAGCTGAAAACTGAAAAGGGCTGAGGTAAATAACAAACAAAATTCATAAAAGGGAAAGTAAATGAGAGAGTGTGTGCACATATTTGTGTACTGGAGCATTGAAGCTGTTGTGTGCCTGTTTCTGTAATGGTGAGGGAAAGGATGCAAATAGCTGAGGCTGTCAGAAATGCCACCCTCTGCGTTGTCGCGCTGAGTGGATGTGATTAAATGGATTTCCTGCAACAAGGTCAACAATGGCACAATTGGACACGAGGGAAGCAAAGGTCAAGAACAACATTTATTTGGCTGAGTGCATTTCTCAAAATGTTTGTAAGGCCCTAGCTCTAATTAAAACATAAAAACCTTCTGTCAGAAACACATAACCTGTCATGTCCAAGGTTACTGTCCTGTTTAATTAATGCTTGTAATGAAAGTTTATTTTTTTTGCAGCCCTGAAATGCGTGTAAGACTCATCTTTCCCTGTCAAAGTGTCATACACTGCTGATCACTGTATCAAGGTCAGCTAATCAATCTGAGAAGGAAAACAGGGACACAGCATCCTCCCATCAGCAGCTCAGTAGGGGAGGACAGAGACTGATCCTGGTTCGACTAAATGAAAAGGATGCTGTTGTGACTCTTGATTACCACTAGCGGGCAGATGATGGAACATCTGAGCACCCGACTTTTCATCCTAAAAAAGAAGTCTCTGACTGTGGATGTGAGACGGAGTTCACCAACAAGGCAGAGAAAAAAACTTTTGAAATGACAATTTGATAACCCTAACCCTAGCAGAAAATGAATGAGCGACTAGAATGTATTTCCTGTATTAGTCTTAGGATTTGTTTCCTGTATTAGTATTAATCTTAAACCCAAACATTCCCACATGTTAAGGATGTGTCACATCCTTTTTCCTTTTTGCTCACTTTGCTTAAATAATCATTATGAACTAATAAGTGGATAATTTGGAATAATTAACAGTTCATTAATCTTTAATGAAATTAATGTTACTATCCCTGGCTTTCTACTGTGTCCAAAATTAGTGGTTAAGCCTTTTTTTAATGGATTGACTTTCACTTGAATCTGTGCTATTGAAGTGCAATTGAAGTGAGGCTGTAACAAAGACTTCTTGTGCACAATGAAAGAATCATTTCGCACTGCGAGGGAACATTTCTTATGAAGAGTACTTTTCATTTTATAAAAAAACCCAAAAAAACTGCTGCACCATTGACACCCTCTACTTCCATAATGTTGAGGACGTGTAGGAGAGATAAAAATAAGAATGATGAAAATAACTGCAGGGGAAACTGACATATCCTCATTTTAGACCCTTATTTGGTTCTTGCTGCATGAAAGAAAGACTCCTACAATTCCCACAATTCTACTTGATAGTCTTTTTGTTAATCCATCTACCATTGTAAATGCATACATCTGAAACATGAGATAAATGTAGCACAGAAAAGCACTATTTAAGTGCAGCCCCAGTTTTTAATGTAGTGATCTTCATTTGTGTTGCTTGATGGAAAAAGCAGGTAGGACATCCCATGTAAGTAGACACTGAGCTGATAGGAGTTGTTGCAAAGAAGACATTTTTGTTAATTAGTCTTTGAATCAGAAATAGTTTATTTAAGTTTGTGTGGTTTGAATTATGCGTTGACACTTACAATTACTTACAGTTACTTACTATTTTCAAACTCAGCAGCAGAAATGTCACTAAGACATGAAATATACCATCTCTGGTGTACATCAGCTGGCCTTCAGCCTGTGATCTTTAACCCCTCCACATAAACACAATTTAGCCTTGAGTAAGATATTGCTTTACACAATATAATATAATCCACAATTCACAGCTGCAGATAGAACATATCCGTGTTCCGATGGTGATGTATCTATTGTATAACAGTAGCATGGAGATTCTTTACATGCAACACTTTTGTCTCACATTTAAAGCACAGCGGATGTGAAGCGTCACATGTGTTGAACACAAATCATGTTAGTTTAAATGATAGCAGCCCAGTCAGGGACGTGTCAAGATGTCAGCATGTACTATAGTGTTTGAGAACTTTTTGTTGTTGTAAGATTTGTTTTTGGGTTTTTTTGTGAAAAACTAAAAAAGTCAGCGTTATTTTTCAACAGGAATTCGACTTTTTTAAAGATTTCATTGGGGCGTATGGGCCTTTATTGGAGGGATAGGACAGTGGATAAAACTGATAGATTCCAAAACACATCCATTGTCGGTTGTTCCTCATAGTAAGTCGTACAATGTGGAAGCTTCATTTTGTAAATAAAACTGGATGTTGCTCATTGATCCCGGCAAACTTGATTCAGTCAGATACAAACATGTATCGAGCTTGAGACCATGCTGCCATATTCATTGGGATTAAGGAAATCAGGAGAGACTTAAGAAAGAGAGCAGGGAGCTGGAGTGAGAGGTAGAGACAGAGTGGCTAAGTTGATGAAGAAATTGAATACATAACCAGTCTTCCTGCTTGAAGTAATGCTAAACTCCATTTGTTTGATATTGATGCATATTTTGAAATGCAGAGGACAAACAAAACCCCAAACTAATTAGAAATGTATTTGACAATGTAGGTCAAGTGCTGTGTAGTCGACAGTAACAAACAAATAATCCATGTTTCATGAAGCATTCTCCCGCCACCTGCTTCCATTCAGTCTGGTACATATCACACCTCACTGGAGAGAGATGTGGTGTAAGCTCGGCAAAGACAGACATTTTCTTCCTCACTCACTCACTCACTCACTCACTCATACACTTTTCTACTAATTAACCATCAGCCCCCTTTTCTACAGAGTACACTGCACTTGTTCTGTGCTAAACTATTAAGGTGTATTCTTTCATTCACAGAGGACTTAAAAAAAAAAAAACCTTTGTGTCTTTGTTCGTTAATATGGTTATTAACACAGTACTGTAGATCTGTGATTTCATTATGATAAGGTTTTGGGAAGTACCTGTGTGTGGGCCTGTGTGTGGGCCTGAGGTTGTCGTGAGCAGTGTTAAATATCAGCCTCAAGTAACAAGGGACTGTTTGAAGTCATGGTGGTGAGTGGGAGCTCCTCTCTGCATCATCGCTCTAACAGGAGAAAGAAGGAGGGCTCTGTTTCGCACCTCCAACTCTGCGAATGCCGACTCACATCTGCTCAGATGCCAAGGATGCTTTCTCGTACGCACTCTTCAGCACACTTACCTATTAATTATTTAAAAAGAGAGCTGTGGATATTTAATGTGCTGTTGTTGACTCTTTATTCTGCTACCTTTATATGTTCCTTCCTGCTGTGTCTTGTATTGTGCACTATCCTAGGTTTCTTTTTACACTTACTTTTCTTTTCGCATAAAAGCGAGAACTTTGGCTGCGTGTTTATGCAGCCAAAAGTCAACAGGAAAGTGTGTGTACATTGGCGTCCGTGCTTCCTTTTCATGCTTCAGGTGATTTTACAGTGTTGAGCGGCGAGAACAGGATCCCCTGTACTCTCATCCCTCTATGTCTGCATTATTAATTGTCTGAGGTACTAACCATAGCTGTTTGGACCCTGCAGGCACCCAGCACTCAGTAACTAAAATTAAAAGCAGCCATTGCATCCCATTGAAAGACATAATGACTCTCTTTAATATTACATTCTGCTCCCACAAAAGATGGTGTAGACTTAATTGAACCGCAAGAGAAACAAAGCAGAAATGTCTTGAATAGAGACGAGAAAGAAGGTTTGCATTCTTTAATAGATGTTTTTTTAGATTCTCGTGTGTGTGTGTGTGTGTGTGTGTGTGTGTGTGTGTGTGTGTGTGTGTGTGTGTGTGTGTGTTAGTCCAGCCTCAACTGTCCGCAGGTAAGATTCATGCCTCGCCCTGTGGCTGGTAGTGGAGGAGGATTGGTCAATGTAACATAAATGGGGGAGGAACACATTCATCAAGGTGGCAGAGATTTGAGACCAGAGAAGCCCATCCAATCACTGGCAGAGAATAAAGGGGAGAGGCATAAAAGTCCGTAGAGCAAGGTCATTTGAAAAAGAAGCTGATAAGAAGAAAGGATCAAATCTCCAGTAGGGGCGAGGCCCTCTTCTTCATGTCTCTCCCCATTAACTAAAGCCCTCGCCGGCTCTCATCGGCACTGCCACGCCTCAGCTGTCTGATGCAATGAACGGAGGTTAAAAAAACAACGGAATAAAACAAGGAGAAGAGAAGAAATCCTGTCTGCTGTGCTTTTACAGCTTTTTTGGTCATGAAAATTTATGGCCTTGGCTTTAATTTTTTTCCTAACATTTCTTTTTTTTCATGTGGAACCTGAAATGTTCTGTCTTTATTGAATTTTATGGAAGGCTTCTAACAAAGTCAAGCCTGGTTACTATGTGTCTCACCCTCCTGTCTCTGCTGTCATGCAGGGGACTGATTTGTAGCATCGCACGGCCGTCTCCATCTCCGGCTGCTTTTGTATTGGAGCATTGGCAGCTGTACTGCTCTTAACACTGCAGTTATGGATTGAATCAGTTTGTGGTTTTACCACAGTCACAGTCTGCTGTCCGCACATGCGCGCAGGCACACACACACACACACACACACACACACACACACGCACACACACACACACATGCACAGCCCTACAAATAAACACACACAGTCAATTGTACAGCAGGTTTACTATGTCACACTGGGGGCTGCTGTGTAATTGGGTGAATCTGCTCTCCAGCACGCTACAGAGATAGCCCTTTAAAATTTCACTTCACTTCTGGGAGTGTAAACAAACCATGGGATTACTCGGGGTGTAAATCCACATTCCTCAATTTTTACCGCTCTCCCCCTCTGTCATTTTTTTCCCTTTCTTTACTTCATCGGCCACCTTTTTTTTTTTTGAGAGTTTGAGGGTAGTTAGGTGTTCTATGTTTGTGAATCTGAATGTCTCATTTTGTTGTATGACTGTCAGCATGTTAACAAGTGCACAAGTGTGTGTCTTCCTCTGCATGTGTGCGTGTGCGGGTATGTCATGGTCGGTGCGCGCCGTAGGAGTGTGTATTTTAGCATGTCTGTCATGCCGACATTTATGTGGCGGCGTGCAGCTTTCTGTCTGTGTGTTCTTGGTGATGGATTGCTTGTCAGAAGGCAGCGTAGCACCGCTCTTACCGGCTGACGAGGACATTGAGTCACCACTCACGTACTACGTTTTGACATTCCTCAGGGAAAACGCTTTAACCCTTCTCTCTCCAGGACTGCTGTCAGTGTATTACTTAGAAGATGCTGTGTTGAAACTAGAGGTGTCGGGTCCTTCATTCAGCTGTGTTGGAGGTGGAGACATCTGTCTCTGCTGGGGTCATAGGTCACATAATGACGGCTCCAACTGTCGATAAGCTGCTTTGTTTATTAGGGTGGTTGCCTGAAAGGCAAACCACACTACTACTATTGTAAATATTCTTATTATTAGTGTGAATGCTCAAGCATTCACACTATTGTTATCCAAATCTTTATTATTAGTGTGAATGCTCAAGCATTCACACTATTGTTATCCAAATCTTTATTAGTGTGAATGCTTGAAAGCATTCACACTATTGTTATCCAAATCTTTATTATTATTAGTGTGAATGCTTGAAAGCATTCACACTATTGTTATCCAAATCTTTATTATTATTATTATTATTATTCCACTTCCGTGCGTTTTTCGCTGCTCTTCTACTCTTCAACCGTTTGTGCTACTTTCACCGTTCAACTATCATACTGTTCAGCTTTTTCTGCTCATTATGGCTATATCTTTTCACGTTTTTACTACTTTTACTTTTTAAGTTATTTCACTTTTTTCACAAATTTTCACAATTTTTTTCCCCATTGAAATGAATGGGATTTTTTTCCACTTTTCAACCTTTTTCTCAGCCTTATAACTTTTGCTGTGTTCCACGTAGAGACTTCATTTTTACTTTAAAACGTTCACACGTTTCTCCACTACTTTTACTACATTTACATTGTTTTGCTATCTTTTATACTTTTTAAACTATACTTCCAACTGTTTTGTGATGTTTTTTGCTGTCTTCCACGTTTTTGAATGGGTGTGTATGTGGTGGAATGTTCAGAGCTAGAGTGCGTGACATCATCGCGAGAGTGCGGCAGAGTTGTGAGATTATTTTAAAATCTCCCGAACAAATTGCTCTAGCGACCACAATTTTCACACCACATGACTAAATTGACCCTCAAAACGTAGGAAAACTTGTCCTCTCGCTCACATTAAGATTTCAGGACAAACGGAGCTACGGTTTGGACACTGTGACCTTCAAAGCGGCAGGTGGTCCAAAAAACTCTCCATCTGCGATAATGTTAAAAGAAACGAAAAATGTCAAATGAAAGAAAAATTGACTAAGTTTTTGAATCGCTGTAGTTCCAACATTTCTTGGATGCCAGACATAAAAATTACATCAACGCGTTCAGCTATCTCTCCTCTTGCTCATAAAATCATCATTCAGCCGCAAACTCTTCATTTTACCCCTTAAAATGAGCACTGAATAGGGAGATGTTCCCCCATTTTCTCAGTCGAAGCTGCCAGCTGAATGCAGTTGCTCTTGATTGCACTTACACACAAACACCCTCCCCTCCACACACGCACACACATGCATTGAACTTTATACTGTAAATGCTTTTTTTCATGATTGGGGGCTGTGGCTCAGTAGGTAGAGTCGTCGCCCCTCAATTGGAAGGTTGAGGGTTCGATCCCCAGCTCCTGCGAGTGACATGTCTGATGTGTCATGTTCTTGTACAGATACTTTCAATTTCTTCTACTTCCTTTTACTACTGTTTTTCTTCTTCCACTTTTCTTCTGCTATTTCCTCTTCTTCTACCTCTTGTTCTTCTGCTTTTACTTCTTTTTCTGCTTCCACTTCTTTTACTACATTTTCTTCTATCACTATTTCTTGTTCTTGTACAGATACTTTCACTTTCTTCTACTTCCTTTTCTCCTTTTACTACTGTTTTTCTTCTTCCACTTTTCTTCTGCTATTTCCTCTTCTTCCACTTTTCTTCTGCTATTTCCTCTTCTACCACTTTTCTTCTGCTATTTCCTCTTCTTCTACTTGTTCCACTTTTTCTTCATTTTCTGCTAATTCTCCTCTACTTCTGCTAGTTCTTCTTCATTCAGCAGTGTTTCTGCAACATTTCAGCAGGAAGCATTCACACGCATTTTCCGCAGGGAAATGCAAATTTTCTAGTTATTATTATTATTCCACTTCCGTGCGTTTTTCGCTGCTCTTCTACTCTTCAACCGTTTGTGCTACTTTCACCGTTCAACTATCATACTGTTCAGCTTTTTCTGCTCATTATGGCTATATCTTTTCACGTTTTTACTACTTTTACTTTTTAAGTTATTTCACTTTTTTCACAAATTTTCACAATTTTTTTCCCCATTGAAATGAATGGGATTTTTTTCCACTTTTCAACCTTTTTCTCAGCCTTATAACTTTTGCTGTGTTCCACGTAGAGACTTCATTTTTACTTTAAAACGTTCACACGTTTCTCCACTACTTTTACTACATTTACATTGTTTTGCTATCTTTTATACTTTTTAAACTATACTTCCAACTGTTTTGTGATGTTTTTTGCTGTCTTCCACGTTTTTGAATGGGTGTGTATGTGGTGGAATGTTCAGAGCTAGAGTGCGTGACATCATCGCGAGAGTGCGGCAGAGTTGTGAGATTATTTTAAAATCTCCCGAACAAATTGCTCTAGCGACCACAATTTTCACACCACATGACTAAATTGACCCTCAAAACGTAGGAAAACTTGTCCTCTCGCTCACATTAAGATTTCAGGACAAACGGAGCTACGGTTTGGACACTGTGACCTTCAAAGCGGCAGGTGGTCCAAAAAACTCTCCATCTGCGATAATGTTAAAAGAAACGAAAAATGTCAAATGAAAGAAAAATTGACTAAGTTTTTGAATCGCTGTAGTTCCAACATTTCTTGGATGCCAGACATAAAAATTACATCAACGCGTTCAGCTATCTCTCCTCTTGCTCATAAAATCATCATTCAGCCGCAAACTCTTCATTTTACCCCTTAAAATGAGCACTGAATAGGGAGATGTTCCCCCATTTTCTCAGTCGAAGCTGCCAGCTGAATGCAGTTGCTCTTGATTGCACTTACACACAAACACCCTCCCCTCCACACACGCACACACATGCATTGAACTTTATACTGTAAATGCTTTTTTTCATGATTGGGGGCTGTGGCTCAGTAGGTAGAGTCGTCGCCCCTCAATTGGAAGGTTGAGGGTTCGATCCCCAGCTCCTGCGAGTGACATGTCTGATGTGTCATGTTCTTGTACAGATACTTTCAATTTCTTCTACTTCCTTTTACTACTGTTTTTCTTCTTCCACTTTTCTTCTGCTATTTCCTCTTCTTCTACCTCTTGTTCTTCTGCTTTTACTTCTTTTTCTGCTTCCACTTCTTTTACTACATTTTCTTCTATCACTATTTCTTGTTCTTGTACAGATACTTTCACTTTCTTCTACTTCCTTTTCTCCTTTTACTACTGTTTTTCTTCTTCCACTTTTCTTCTGCTATTTCCTCTTCTTCCACTTTTCTTCTGCTATTTCCTCTTCTACCACTTTTCTTCTGCTATTTCCTCTTCTTCTACTTGTTCCACTTTTTCTTCATTTTCTGCTAATTCTCCTCTACTTCTGCTAGTTCTTCTTCATTCAGCAGTGTTTCTGCAACATTTCAGCAGGAAGCATTCACACGCATTTTCCGCAGGGAAATGCAAATTTTCTAGTTATTAGTGTGAATGCTTCAAAGCATTCACACTATTGTTATCCAGTTCTTTATTATTATTATTATTATTATTCTTCTACTTCCGTACGTTTTTTGCTGCTCTTCTACTTTTGCACCGTTTGTGCTACTTTCACCGTTCAACTATCATACTGTTCAGCTTTTTCTGCTCATTATGGCTATATCTTTTCACGTTTTTACTACTTTTACTTTTTAAGTTATTTCACTTTTTCCACAAATTTTCACAAATTTTTTCCCCATTGAAATGAATGGGATTTTTTTCCACTGTTCCACCTTTTTCTCAGCCTTATAACTTTTGCTCTCTTCCACGTAGAGACTTCATTTTTACTTTAAAACGTTCACACGTTTCTCCACTACTTTTACTACATATACATTGTTTTGCTATCTTTTATGCTTTTTAAACTATACCTCCAAATGTTTGGTGATGTTTTTTACAGTTTTCTCCCTTTTTGAATGGGTGTCTATGTGGTGGAATGTTCAGAGCTAGAGTGATGACATCATCGCTTAGAGTGCGGCAGAGATGTGAGATTATTTCAAAATCTCCCGAACAAATTGCTCTAGCGACCACAATTTTCACACCACATGACTAAATTTACCCTCAAAACGTAGGAAAACTTGTCCTCTCGCTCACATTAAAATTTCAGGACAAACGGAGCTACGGTTTGGACACAGTGAGCTTCAAAGCGGCAGGTGGTCCAAAAAACTCTCCATCTGCGATAATGTTAAGATCCACCGATTAATCTGGAAACTGATCTCTCTTGACAAGGTTTTTACATCGCTGTAGTTCCCACATTTCTTGGATCCCAGACATAAAAATTACATCAACGCGTTCAGCTAACTCTCCTCTTGCTCATAAAATCATCATTCAGCCACTAACTCTTAATTTAACCCCTTAAAATGAGCACTGAATTGGGAGATGTTCCCCCGTTTTCCTAGTCGAAGCTGCCAGCTGAATGCAGTTGCTCTTGATTGCACTTACACACACAAACACCCTCCCCTCCACACACGCACACACATGCATTGAACTTTATACTGTAAATGCTTTATTTCATGTTTGGCGGCTGTGGCTCAGTTGGTAGAGTCGTCGCCCTTCAATCAGAAGGTTGAGGGATCGATCCCCAGCTCCTGCGAGCAACATGTCCGATGTGTCCTGTTCTTGTACAGATACTTTCACTTCCTTTTCTCCTTTTACTACTGTTTTTCTGTTATTTCCTCTTCTTCTACTGCTTGTTCTTCTGCTTTTACTTCTTTTTCTGCTTCCACTTCTTTTACTACATGTTCTTATTCTATCACTATTTCTTGTTCTTGTACAGACACTTTTGCTTTCTTAGTTTACTTGTTCTACTTTTACTATTCCTACTTTTACTACATTTTCTTTTATCACTATTTCTTGTTCTTGTACAGATACTTTCACTTCCTTTTCTCCTTTTACTACTGTTTTTCTGCTATTTCCTCTTCTTCTACTGCTTGTTCTTCTGCTTTTACTTCTTTTTCTGCTTCCACTTCTTTTACTACATTTTCTTCTATCACTATTTCTTGTTCTTGTACAGATACTTTCACTTTCTTCTACTTCATTTTCTCCTTTTACTACTGTTTTTCTTCTTCCACTTTTCTTCTGCTATTTCCTCTTCTTCCACTTTTCTTCTGCTATTTCCTCTTCTTCCACTTTTCTTCTACTATTTCCTCTTCTTCCACTTTTCTTCTGCTATTTCCTCTTCTTCTACTTGTTCCAGTTTTTCTTCATCTTCTGCTAAATTTCCTCTTTTTCTGCAGATTTTTCTTCATTCAGCAGTGTTTCCGCAACATTTCAGCAGGAAGCATTCACACGCATTTTCCGCAGGGAAATGCAAATTTTCTAGTTATTATTATTCTACTTCCGTACGTTTTTTGCTTCGCTTCTACTCTTCAACCGTTTGTGCTACTTTCACCGTTCAACTTTCATACTGTTCTGCTTGTTCTGGACAGGTGTGCTATATCTTTTCACGTTTTTACTACTTTTACTTTTTAAGTTATTTCACTTTTTCCACAAATTTTCACAATTTTTTTCCCCATTGAAATGAATGGGATTTTTTTCCACTGTTCCACCTTTTTCTCAGCCTTATAACTTTTGCTGTGTTCCACGTAGAGACTTCATTTTTACTTTAAAACGTTCACACGTTTCTCCACTACTTTTACTACATTTACATTGTTTTGCTATCTTTTATACTTTTTAAACTATACTTCCAACTGTTTTGTGATGTTTTTTGCTGTCTTCCCCGTTTTTGAATGGGTGTCTATGTGGTGGAATGTTCAGAGCTAGAGTGCGTGACATCATCGTTAGAGTGTGGCAGAGTTGGGAGATGGGTTCAAAATCTCCCGAACAAATTGCTCTAGCGACCACAATTTTCACACCACATGACTAAATTTACCCTCAAAACGTAGGAAAACTTGTCCTCTCGCTCACATTAGGATTTCAGGACAAACGGAGCAACGGTCTGGACACTGTGAGCTTCAAAGCGGCAGGTGGTCCAAAAAACTCTCCATCTGCGATAATGTTAAGATCCACCGATTCATCTGGAAACTGATCTCTCTTGACAAAGTTTTCACATCGCTGTAGTTCCCACATTTCTTGGATCCCAGACATAAAAATTACATCAACGCGTTCAGCTAACTCTCCTCTTGCTCATAAAATCATCATTCAACCACCAACTCTTAATTTAACCCCTTAAAATGAGCACTGAATAGGGAGATGTTCCCCCATTTTCTCAGTCGAAGCTGCCAGCTGAATGCAGTTGCTCTTGATTGCACTTACACACACAAACACCCTCCCCTCCACACACGCACACACATGCATTGAACTTTATACTGTAAATGCTTTTCTTCATGATTGGCGGCTGTGGCTCAGTTGGTAGAGTCAATCGGAAGGTTGAGGGTTCGATCCCCAGCTCCTGCGAGTGACATGTCTGATGTGTCCTGTTCTTGTACAGATACTTTCAATTTCTTCTACTTCCTTTCACTACTGTTTTTCTTCTTCCACTTTTCTTCTGCTATTTACTCTTCTTCTACCTCTTGTTCTTCTGCTTTTACTTCTTTTTCTGCTTCCACTTCTTTTACTACATTTTCTTCTATCACTATTTCTTGTTCTTGTACAGACACTTTCACTTTCTTCTACTTCCTTTTCTCCTTTTACTACGGTTTTTGTTCTTCCACTTTTCTTCTGCTATTTCCTCTTCTTCCACTTTTCTGCTATTTCCTCTTCTTCCACTTTTCTTCTGCTATTTCCTCTTCTTCCACTTTTCTTCTGCTATTTCCTCTTCTTCCACTTTTCTTCTGCTATTTCCTCTTCTTCTACTTGTTCCACTTTTTCTTCATCTTCTGCTAATTTTCCTCTTTTTCTGCTGATTTTTCTTCATTCAGCAGTGTTTCCGCAACATTTCAGCAGGAAGCATTCACACGCATTTTCCGCAGGGAAATGCAAATTTTCTAGTTATTATTATTCTACTTCCGTACGTTTTTTGCTTCGCTTCTACTCTTCAACCGTTTGTGCTACTTTCACCGTTCAACTTTCATACTGTTCTGCTTGTTCTGGACAGGTGTGCTATATCTTTTCACGTTTTTACTACTTTTACTTTTTAAGTTATTTCACTTTTTCCACAAATTTTCACAATTTTTTTCCCCATTGAAATGAATGGGATTTTTTTCCACTGTTCCACCTTTTTCTCAGCCTTATAACTTTTGCTGTGTTCCACGTAGAGACTTCATTTTTACTTTAAAACGTTCACACGTTTCTCCACTACTTTTACTACATTTACATTGTTTTGCTATCTTTTATACTTTTTAAACTATACTTCCAACTGTTTTGTGATGTTTTTTGCTGTCTTCCCCGTTTTTGAATGGGTGTCTATGTGGTGGAATGTTCAGAGCTAGAGTGCGTGACATCATCGTTAGAGTGTGGCAGAGTTGGGAGATGGGTTCAAAATCTCCCGAACAAATTGCTCTAGCGACCACAATTTTCACACCACATGACTAAATTTACCCTCAAAACATAGGAAAACTTGTCCTCTCGCTCACATTAGGATTTCAGGACAAACGGAGCAACGGTCTGGACACTGTGAGCTTCAAAGCGGCAGGTGGTCCAAAAAACTCTCCATCTGCGATAATGTTAAGATCCACCGATTCATCTGGAAACTGATCTCTCTTGACAAAGTTTTCACATCGCTGTAGTTCCCACATTTCTTGGATCCCAGACATAAAAATTACATCAACGCGTTCAGCTAACTCTCCTCTTGCTCATAAAATCATCATTCAACCACCAACTCTTAATTTAACCCCTTAAAATGAGCACTGAATAGGGAGATGTTCCCCCATTTTCTCAGTCGAAGCTGCCAGCTGAATGCAGTTGCTCTTGATTGCACTTACACACACAAACACCCTCCCCTCCACACACGCACACACATGCATTGAACTTTATACTGTAAATGCTTTTCTTCATGATTGGCGGCTGTGGCTCAGTTGGTAGAGTCAATCGGAAGGTTGAGGGTTCGATCCCCAGCTCCTGCGAGTGACATGTCTGATGTGTCCTGTTCTTGTACAGATACTTTCAATTTCTTCTACTTCCTTTCACTACTGTTTTTCTTCTTCCACTTTTCTTCTGCTATTTCCTCTTCTTCTACGTCTTGTTCTTCTGCTTTTACTTCTTTTTCTGCTTCCACTTCTTTTACTACATTTTCTTCTATCACTATTTCTTGTTCTTGTACAGACACTTTCACTTTCTTCTACTTCCTTTTCTCCTTTTACTACGGTTTTTGTTCTTCCACTTTTCTTCTGCTATTTCCTCTTCTTCCACTTTTCTGCTATTTCCTCTTCTTCCACTTTTCTTCTGCTATTTCCTCTTCTTCCACTTTTCTTCTGCTATTTCCTCTTCTTCCACTTTTCTTCTGCTATTTCCTCTTCTTCTACTTGTTCCACTTTTTCTTCATCTTCTGCTAATTTTCCTCTTTTTCTGCTGATTTTTCTTCATTCAGCAGTGTTTCCGCAACATTTCAGCAGGAAGCATTCACACGCATTTTCCGCAGGGAAATGCAAATTTTCTAGTTATTATTATATCCTCAAATTTACGCGCGCTACTCCTCCCACAGCGTTTGTGCCACACACACAAAAAAGGTATCAAAACGACCGGCTCGGTCATGACATGGGTGCTATTACTTTGTGGAAACTTCGGCCACACGATTTGGACACAAATCGAGTTTAAACGACAAAAATTTGCCCCATTGAAAATGAATGGCAAAAATTCAAATCCTAGAGTGTAACTGCCAAAAACTTCAGTTTTGGAGACATATTTGTAAATCGCCATCCTGAAGTCATTATTGCTCACATATATAAACAAAATACATCAAAATAAAGCTCTGAGTCTCCTCTCACTCATAAAGCAAAAAGTAAAAACATAAAATGTTTCAGTCTCCCAGGGAAGGCGTTTGTTTGACAGTCACGCACCACATACACACACATTGGGCTCTCACTCTACCTAACCTCCAGAATTTCACAATTTTCACTCATGTTTTAAAATTGCCACTGTGGTCCCAGTCTGAATGTTACATACAAATAAAATATATCAAAACGTGCGCCTATTTGTGCTGTCGCTCACAGTCCAAACGGATCAGTGATACCATGTTTTGTTTTTAAGATATTTGAGGCTTTGCGAGCAGTGGTAAGCCCATTCAAAGACTTTGGTTGACATTCAGCTTTGATCTGCCAAACTGCCAGAACATTCTATCAATCAGTGAGCAGCAGGTGTTCAGAGTTAGAGTGATGACATCATCATTTGAGTGGGACCATAGCAGTGGGACAGAGTTCTGTCTTAGCTGTTAGCTGACTACAGTTAAACAGTTTTACTGCAGTATAACTCAGAAACACAGACGGCAACCACCCTCACAATTTCTGCAGGAATTGTCTAGTTTTTACTGTTATTGTGTGAGTTTGTCTTTGCAGTCTGTTCGATATAGATGTCTGTAATTGACTGAGAACATCTCCTTGTTCTGCTGCAGCCTGGGGAGTCAGTACTGAGGTGGGAGAGGCAACGCATCCCTCCAACTCTCTTTTGTTTTGTTTTTTTGCGACGTCATCCTCAGTGCTACTTGCTGCCTCCAGACTTTAGAAATACTTTAGCACACTTGGAAATCCTGTGAATGTTCCCACTGGCAACTGAAGAAAAACACTCCAGAGTGATAAAAAAATAAAATAAATAAAGCATTAAGTTAAAGTGTATATTCCATTATTACAGTGCATTGTAAATGCAGTTTATATACATAATCACATACTTCAAATACTTTATGAGGTCATGCTGTTTTACGTCAGAGATTGCGTCATCTATTCTCGTCGTGTTATTGATGTGGTGCATACACTTTCCACAATAACATTAAAACGTCATGTCTGAACAAGTCAATCTTACCTTAAAAAAGCAGAGTAATAAGCTTCATCAGGACTGTGTGGATGTTGAATGATCAGGAATGACTGACCACAAAAGCAAACAATCCGATCATAATAAAACACTCTGCGAGGCGCCTGAACAGAATACTCAAATCAAAGGTTTAAAGCTTCTGTTAGGAGATTATTACTGGTTTGAAAACTGACTAGCATTCATCCTGATTCCTCTTTAAGGCATTCAGAAGTCAATCAGGAATCATCATGAAGACAATGATTTACTCAATATAGTTATTTTTTTATGTCAAAAACAGCTTCCATGGGGTAGTTGGGATTAACAGCACAGTGCAAAAATTAGCTTCAAGTTACATTGTATGGCATAGATTCACATATGTATATATGTGACTTTTATTTACAGCGTGATAAGATACCTAAACATTTACAGGACACAGTCAGCTAAGAGATGATTATATGTGCTCCTTTGTCCACAAACTGAAAGTTCCTCAGAGGAGCTTCAAGTTGGGAGGCCATATTTCTCTTGTTACATTTTGTGTTGGAGCATATGAGATCCGGTCTTAAGACCGATCTCAAGATAACTATTTCAAGATCTTGGTCTGGTCTTTTAATCGAAAGCACACTCAGCTTTATGCTGAGGCTTGGGGTTTTTTTCTACTTTTTTCCCCTTTTTTTAATTGAGGAGGCATAATTCACATTAAACACCCTTGCCCCTGTGGCAGCGTTCTCAAATTAAGCAACATTTTGTTCATTTAGCCATGATAAAGTTGTTCATTAGACAATAGACTTTGCCTTATTATTTGTTATTACCTTGCCATTGTAAATGCCTTGGGAGCAATTAAACATGTGAAGTGCCCAATTTTCCGTCCTCGACTTCCAGGCCTGAACTCTATCTGGATGTTGCACACATTTTCTATGAACTAATTAAAGTGAATCAATGACACAACCCTTTAAAATGGCAGCATATGTCACGGCCATCAGTGGGGAACAAAGGACCCTCTTAATTATTTTGTTCCTGCCGTTCCTGTAAACGGCTTGTCAAGGCGGCAGACTCTGTAGCTGAATCCTTGAAACATGAATGTCAGACACACACAAACAAGCACACTAACGCACACATACTGTTGCAAACTCTGTTTCTCTGTGACAGCTCCCTCTCTGTCTTATAAAAGTGTAGTAATTGTTCTACAACAATGACAATGTAAGTGCTTAACTGTGACGGTCCCCTTCCTCTTCAGAAACCCAGCGTCCCTTATCCCTCATTTGCTCTTGGGAGACATTTTCTCGGATCCTGACAACCATGTCTTATATGTTCAGGATATTTTCTTCTTGTTGTTCGCCCTTCTTTAACCCTGTTGTATTTGGCCTACCTTATTTTGAAAAGTGTGTTACCACCTGTAATAAACATATATCTCTGGCTTTTGTCGGCCTCCTCATGGTGTTTCCTAATTCATTTGTTCCCCAGCTGCATTCTGCAGGCCCTGCTGAAACAAGCAGTCTGGCATGAGAATGCATTAGTTCCTGTTATAAAGACTGATGTGATGAGGGAAAGTATGTTTTCTCCTGCTTGCAATTATTTACTGTGCCTCCCTGTAATGTGAAATACTTACATCCTCCTGATAAAGCTATACAACAAAACGTCTGAGCCTGGGACTGTACATCGGGGACAGTTGGTGGAAATGGAGACAAATAGAAGGGTGCAAAGTCTGCTTTGGCAAATGAAAAAAAAAAGGTTCACTCATGCCAGTTGTTTATGAGCATGCTTATTTGTTTGAGGGTTTCCCTTAATGCCCATCTGCAGCATTGCCATAAACACCCATCTGCAGCCCAGGAATCTGAAACTGGCTTCGACTACAGTAGAAAAATCAACTGGCAACGCTCCAAGTATGTCATCTTCTCCTCTGAGAGAATATACAGCCCGGGATGGATGGATGGATGAAAGGATGCCTCGACACGCTTGTTTTCTCCACCTCGTTACAACCGTTTCTGTGTTATCAAGAGCTTTGGCCCGCTACACCACAGCACAGCTACACTTTGTATTTGACAATACTCTGCCTCACAGAGCTAATCGCCTCTTAATTCTTGCGTCAGACCACATCCATGCACATGCATTTTAATCACAACACTTGCTACAGTCCAGAAAGAGTGCTGTTGGCCCTGCCTGGAGAGATGGCTTGTCAGTCTTCCTGTCCCATCATGAGCTATTATCCTCTCTGCCCATCGACAAGGGGAAGGAGAGAGCCACACCAGTGTCTATGTGATCATGATCAATACATAATCACTTTCCTGTCACCGCCGTGGCGCTATCAGGGGACTGTCCGGCTCTGCAGAACAACCATTTCAGAAGAAGAAAAAAAAGGGTTTGGCACAACATCTTTGTGACCTAGAAAAGTGTGAGTGGTGGAGGGTGGCTAAGTGAAGGCTGGACTCATTTAAACAGTCACTGCCATGGGAGACATTATTACTTTTTCCCCATTACATTAGTTTGAAATCCATTGCTGTATGAGTGACAGTTGTGATAGCCGAACAAATTTACTGACCGACAAACGGACTGAAGACTTTCCGAATGTAACGACAGCTACAGTAAGCAAACAAAAAAAAGTATTTCATGACATGAATTTGGCCAATGAATGGACAGTATTGTAAAGTTTGTCATTTCTAAACAATATACTTCTTTTTCCTTGATTCTATGACAGAAGTACTGGTAGCTTTGTAGTGATCAAAAACGTGATCAAATTATATTTCAAAAATAGACCAATGAGATGTGCAGATTTTTCCCATCGAATTGACCAAAGTTATTGAAACATTGTAATGCTAGCTACAATCCCAGCAGCCTCTCTGTTTGATTCATTGAGTATATGGAACTGAGAAGCACTCAGTATTTTTGAATGCAGCAGACATTTAAAAACCCTGTATGTTCGGGAACAGTTAAGTGAACTATATGATGCCATAGATTGCATGCTTGTTTTGTATTGAGCAATTTGTAGTCTGAAGTCGATGCTCCTTGGATTGTGATGTGACCTTGTTAACTGTGTTTGACAGGTGTAGAGCCTTAGGGTTGTGTGAGCAAAGCAAATCTTCACATTAAAGCAGTTAAAGTAAAGCTGTCACTTTTTGTCTAGATCCAAATATAAATCTCGTTATTCTATCTCTATGGAAAAATGAAGATCCTGAAGCTAACTTTCCATTTACAATCTGCAGTCGATGCTGTAAGAGAGAGATTAAAATCGTAACGATTTTAACAAATTTGTTTGAAATGAGAAGCAGCCCCCGTGAGTTTGGCACTTATGTGATTGTAACTCATCTGTACTTATCCACTACTGTTTTCTTAAAGTTATTTTTCCAGCTGAAAAACGACTTGTTCTTTCTCAGAAATAAAGTGAGACATGCCTCTTGTGCCTTCTCACCCGCAGACAGGTCTATTTTGTCGAGTTTACGTTTAGCCTGTTGAGAGTAAAGAACTTAAATACTAAGTAAACAATTGTTTAAGATAGTTAACAGAAACAAAAACATCTGTCATAATGTGTGCAAAGGATGCATGCATTTGAGAAAAGCTCTGTTTCAAGGCAACACTGTCAGATAGAACTCTTTTTTTTAAATTCTGATTTTACACAAACGTTTACTTCTGAGCTAAACTCAAACGTTCTGATGGAACTGATTGTACTTTAGCTTCTTGCTTTGATCAGCGTGAGAAGACTAAGTGTAAACATTTCTGTTAAAACAAGACAAACAATGTACTGCTGTCTCATTTCTTATGAGGCAGCAGTACAGTATGTAACTTTTGAAGCTCTTGGTATTACACAAAGCACCGGACTCTAAGAACAGCTGCAAGGATGTAGTGTTTATCTGACAGCGGACTCTTAAAGAGAACATTGTTAGATCCAATATTTATTTCACCTGTACCTCACAGCTGCAATAAACCTCTAAAAACATGATGCTGTATGTGCACTACTGCTGCTCTTCCCTCATACTTCCTGTGTTTCTGCCTCTCTCTTTCAACCCCTGCAGTGTAAAGCCAGTCAGACATAAACAGTATTGTTTTACCCGGGTAGGGCTCACAGCAGGGCACTGTTAGCCCTGTGCCTCATGCAGCCCACAGCTCTCCCCATGCCTCAGTGATATTCCTCCTCTATGGCTCAGTGCCTGCATACATATGAATGCCCCCTGTCTTCTACCCTTCATGCCTCTGAGTCGGTCCGAGGCGAGCAGAGCTGAGATGTTACACAGCTGCCGTGCTTTTTTGATGGAGGGATGCGGTGGAGTCTCGCAACCCAGGCATAGTAAATGAACTATAATGACACATCTTTTCGGAATGATTATAGGTATGATGCTACTCGAGCTGAAAATGCTTCCCTGTGGTGTGCTTTGCTTAGTTGAACTATGCATGCTGAGGAGGAATTCTGGGAAATAGGAGAGGAAAAGCTACTCATGTTCGTGTTAAGTCGCCCGGAAAATACGTCTGTGCATATCAACACTGTACTCAAGAGTCAACGTAGGGTTTGCACTTTGTAGAATATCTCATAAAGTATGTTGTATCTTTTGTGAAGTATTTCATGGTTTACTTTAAGGAGCACATCATACAGTGTTTCACAGTAACTCCTTCTTTGTCATTTTTTTACCCAGCAGTACTTTTTGATTTTTGGGACGGGGATGACTTTAAGTTTATCAATTTGCATACTTTGTCATCAGTAATAGTTTTTCTGGATGTCATAACATGTTTATGACATGTAGGTGTTTTAGGCTTAGAAAAGATGAGTGCTTGCTTGTAAAAAAAAAAAAAAAACAACAAAAAAAAGATATTTGCAGCCACAGCTGCATCCAGTTCTTCAGTTTCATTTTCTGATTCATTTCCTCTCCTCCCTGCCGTATACATTTATAGTCTGCAAATGAGCCTCAAAGCGTTATGACCTCCACTGTTTGATTATACGTGCAATACATTCAAGGAAATAAACAGCCTATAGAAATGAAGCTGCCTTGTGGGATAATGCGTTACAGAAATAAGCTGCTGTTTCCTTCCACAGCGCGTGTGTGTGTGTCACATTGGGCTGCATCCACCAATTTATCCTCCTCTCTGGTTCAAGGAAGATTCCTATTGATTTGCTATCACTGAGCCAGAGTACAGAGTAAATAGGAAGTGGGCGCCCTATTATTTCTGTCAGTTGATAAAACAGAAAGGCTAGACCCCCATGTCTTTATTCCGGGACCCCCTTCAGAAACCACAGGCCCTCAACCAGAAGAAAAAAAAAAACAACAGCTGTAAATTGGGCATAAAGGCCTTGTGGACAGTAATGGAATCCTTTGGAAATGCTCTATGTTTAAATGATTATTAAGGTATTAAATCCTCTGAACTTCAGGATGTGATTAATGAGATTACACTTAGTGTGGGAAAACAACCATAAATGCAGGCTGTATTTTCATGCATGCTTAATGCGTGTCACTCTGTGGGCCACTGCCCAAACCAACAGAGGGTTTATTTTTTCTTCCCTGGAAAAGGTTATACGCAATCGTTTAGTGTCTGGGCATCTGCTTGACAGCGGGAGTAAAGTGACACTAATCCATTTAGACGGGAAATGGCATGATTGCACATCTCTAATAGGTCTGACAAAGAATGGTGTGTTAGTTTCACTCAGGTTAAAAGAGGTAGATTGCTTAGGACATTGGTGGCATCACCGGTAAACATTTCCGATTGCAGGATTTTTCATACCTAATTCTCCCTACATGGTATCTGTTTTTAGAAACCATTCAGCTATTTCATCCCTGGAAGTTTATAGGTGTTGTGTTGCTATTATTGTAATCGCCACAATGCTACAGGCTTCAAATAAAAGCCAGAGACAATATTCCTCCTACAATCCAGTTTCAGCGCCCATCGCCCGGCTGACTGCTGCATCTATTTCTGCAGCGTCCCTGAAATTTCAGTGCATTATCAAGGGGAAGGACGAGCTAATCTGCACTGATTTGAAACAGGACCAAAACACTGGCTTTCCTAATCCCCCATTTTTATTTTATTTTTTTTATCAGGGGTGGTGAGGAGCATTTTGCCCCAGTGGGAGGGAAAGAAAGAAGGAGCTATTTCATGCTTCAGCGGTTCCACTGTTTTTATGAAGATTCCCCCCTCCACCCACCCCACCCACCCTTCACTTCCCCCACTTCAATCCATACTTTAACTGAATGTATAAAGCCTGTTTGCAATAGTCAGACATCTTTTAGGAGTACGGACGTACTTTTCATAATTAAGGATGTGTAGATGGCTGCCTCCTCTCTGTGTAGTAGTAGTAATTTAACTTTAAGGCAGATAAGACTCTGTATCTCTGGAAAGAGAAGGTGCAATTTCCTTAGCTGTCTCTCAGTTTGTTCATTTGACAATTGGCAAACACCTGGCACACAGGACATGGCACACAGGACGTGATTTGCTTATCAGCGTTACTGCATGTGCACATTTGGATTATTGTGCACATCTTTTGGATATAATTCATATAATTATCTTTACTTACATTCTGTCAACCAATGTATTTCATAATGTACTGACCTATCTACAGTGTTTGTGGGAAATGTCCACATAATGTCAGGCTTTTAGGCAGAGCTGTGAATAGTGCATGGGATAACATCTCACTGAGGTGGCATGATGTGTAGATAAAAAGAAAATATGAGATCTCACAAAGTGCTTATGGTGGATGCAGTCAATGTATGTCTAAATTAAGTATGTATGACTTGAGTGGCAGTTCAGTAAATTCAGTGAGAGGACACTCCAACTCTATCAGCAGCCGACATCAACTTATAACATGCTGTTTTTTGTTGCCGGTGCTATCGCAGCGGGCAGAAACACAGAAAGAAAGTGAGCTCATTGATCTGCTGTGATCTAAGCACTGCAAAAGGCACGGGGTGTAACAAGCACTATGGAATTTACAAGGTAAGCTTTGGCAACACAACAGCGTGGGTCATCATAAGACGATGAATTACTCGAACACTTCGGTCCCAGAGGAGCACTTGAGGCTCTCTCACTGTGAAATAATTGGGTTGCCACAGTAAAACTGCTTCTCCAGTTAGAGTGCAAAGGTGGCTTTTGCTTTGTTTTGCTGTTACAAGACCACAGACACGGCAGCGACTATTAATCAATGGCTGACACGTGTACCTGACGTCAGTAAAGACAAGAAAACGCTCCAGAGCATGGCTCTGAAGAAGGTGCAGAACATTATGAAAGGCCTTTTCTTTTCTGCAGTGGATATACTACAATAGTTTTCTGAGTTTGTTAACATTTGTTTTAATATATACTGTACCATAAGTCAGCCCTGGGCTGCACACGACTCAACAGCAGAGACGTAAACTGAGTTCTTTGTGCATCACAAATTATTACGTTTTTTAACCCCAATGCAATTATACTTATATAATAAATCTTTGTCATAGTTATTGATCTATTCTTCCGTTTTCAATGTTTAATTTGTGAATTACTGTAATAGTTAAAATGTAAGAAACAAAAGAGTCAATAATGAGTCATGGCCTTGAAAAGAATAGCCTGGACAAGTGGAATTAAAATGCACAATCATTATGAATGAAGACAACAAAAAATGCCTGAAGTCCTAACATGTAAAAAGATGTTACCCTTTGCACACATTGATTTTCTTTAACCGTTAACATATTACACCACAATTGCCCCTTGTTAGTTATTTTAGTTGGATTTGAACAGCAATAATGTCATTAACATTAGAGCCTCTTACCTGAAACTTTTTGAGAAAAAAAAACAAAAAAACAACATTCTAGCCTAGAAGACATGAACAGAAGGTAAGGAAAACATGTAGGGCCTCTTCAAACAGACAAAATAAGTGACTATGACCAGAGCATAAAGAGACAAGTAGCCCTAAAAGGATTAGTCCACAAGGAACGATTGACAGATGTCATTGCCTCCTTTGTTGATAACCTCATCTCTGGTCAGCAGCTAAAAATGCTTCTATATATTCAAACATAATTCACATGTCTTGTTTGGGGATTTAAAACATGATTTAATCAGAATGTCGCAACCACTATTGATGCTCACTACAAGCTCTTTCCTCTGCAGTGGACAGACTGAGGTCTCTGTGGCAGGACTTAAGATGTCTGCAAGCAGGAACATCGCTCTTTGTTGTCAGAGCACCTCTAAACATCATCCACAGAGACAATTACCATGCCATCTGTAGCTTCCTGCCAGCCTGTAGCTCACTGTCAGCATGTCAGCCTCTCTTTTCTTTTGCTTTCTTACACACACATCGGCTCACACTGAGACTGTTAAGATGCTAGAATCACTGTGATTTAAAATGGATGAGTTTAATTGCGGTAATAGTCTCTTTATATTCAGTTCTTCAATGCATTTTTCCCCCTGATGTGGTATAATAGAGCTGTGAATGGTGGACTGAATTGTGGCTCCTCTTTTTAGTGATTTGCCTTGAGCGTTTAGCTTCAAGTCTTTATTTGAAAAAGAGTCCTTGCAAAGGTTTTCTGTAAACCTCATAGCGCCAGTTTAATAAAGAACCTGATTGTTGGTGTGAAAGAAATGGCTAATTGCTTCAGTGTTAAAGGAATGGAGGTATTCGATTAGCAATTTACTGTAGGAATACCAACTAACTATCCGCTACATTAAAGATGCCCAACTTTTAATTGGACAAACTCCAGTCAGAATGAAAAAGTGTTTTTATCATTGTGGGTAAGTGATGATGTTTGCGCTAAATGAAAAGACATTGGATCATCTTCTGACCTTCATCACAGTGCTTTTAGAAAACACAACATACCTTTGTGTTGCCCACATTAGTGTTCTCATAGACTAATAGTTGTAAATAGCATGTTGAGGTCTGTAGATATTTCCCTTGCTTAGATAAAATTCAGATGAGACACATCCATCACAGCCACGTTGATATGCACTCTGGCTAACGTAACTTGACGTTTGCTAGCTTTACCAGGAGCTACGGAATTAATCAAAGTTGACTCCTGGTTTGGCCGGTCTGTCCAAACAACAATTAAAGTATTTGATCTGAAAGTCATGATCATACATACATACATCCCACACAACTGAAAGAAGAAGTGCATGTGTGGATGGGATTATTGGTAAATGAAAGTATATTGGCTGGCATACAGGCTTGTTGAATTACCACTTTTTTTTATTAGGACAGAAAACAGCACTTTTCTATGCAAAGTGTCCATCACTATTAACTTATCGATTCATATCATTCACACACCGCTGAAGAAGCAAAAGTGTGTCAACCACACTTTGTACCACGACATGTGGCGCTGCTTAGGATTGAACCCCTGACCTACCACTTGAGAAACAGTTTAGCTCACAAATAATTAAGCAAAAATAGTATTTATGTAATACTTTATATATGTAATATAATACATATAGGGCCCTGCTGGAGGATGTCAGGAAGTAGTCAAGCACATAAGCAGTCAGCTAACCACAGATATATTGTGGAGCCTGGCTGTTGCAGCCTTTAAGGACAAGCAATAAAATCTTAAAATCAATTCAAAAATGCACATGTAGCCAATGAAGGGAAGCAAGGACAGGTGTAATGTAGTCACTTCTCTTGGTATGCGTTTTTAAGCCTGACAGCAGCATTTAGAATGATCACAGTCTTTGGATGTTATGCTCGCTGGTGCCAGAATATAGGGAATTGAAATAGTTGAGTCCAGAAGAAGGAAATCTGATCTTAATTGTGGTTAGTTTGCTCAGTGGGGTAAAGCAGCACTGCATCACTGTTGCTGAGTTTCTATCAAAAAAGCTCTGAGTCAAATGTTAATTTTATGGCCATTTTAAATTCGATGCAAGCAACACAAGAGAAAGTTGGGAGAGAGACAAGAAATGACAGAAAAAGTTGCTGCAAAAGCTGAGTAAAAGACATGATGGCATTTTAGAACAACAACAGTGATAACTTCATTTTCAAGTTAAATGGCAACAGGTTAGAAACACGATTGGGTATAAAAGAGCTTCACAGAGAGACTGAGCCGTTCTGAGGTGAAGGTGTGGACGAGTTTACCACTCAGTCAAAGACTGTAGTGAAAGATACCGAGGACAGCACATTGAGAATAATATTTTAACTTCTTTAACTTGAAGAATCTTGGGATTACATCATCTACATCGTGTGTACATAGTATTAAAGGTTGCCCCATGTTGTTGGTAAACTGAGTATTGAATAAAAGGGAGGTTCCATGTTCTCTTCTATTTATTGAAAAGATCATAATGTCCAGGTTCAGCTGCCCCACATTCCAAATATTTTCTCTCTGTTCCTTATAACTAAAGTAAAAATGTGCCGGTTAAATCCGCTCCTGTCCTGAATGCTGCTGATCCCTCAGAGTAAAACTATTTGTATGCTTTACAAGTTTCAAGCATGTCTGACACAGATGACACATGAGACAAATCAACCCCACAGTGAGCTGGATCGTCTCAACCTGATTGGCTCTGCACTTCAGAATCTCAGTTCACAGCGATGTAGAGATGATTGCCTATGGAGTTACACTTCATAACTTTGCCTGTCTGCCCCGCAGGTACCCCTGTTACCCGGGTAACGGCTACAGATGCTGATGATCCAGTATATGGGAACAGTGCTAAACTTGTATACAGCATACTGGAGGGACAACCATATTTCTCCATAGACTCCAACTCAGGTAAGTGCTGTTATGTGTTTAGTGGTGTTCTGAATTGAAAGCTTCATTTCACAGACAATGTGAGGGGATGTTGTTTTTTTTTCACACTGAAGGTCATTTTGAGCTTTAGAAACACATTGAATGAATATTCACTATATAGCAACCATCCAAAGTATTATGCTTAAAAAAGAATGCTACATACAGAAATAAAGTGATCCCTAGGATTTAAAAACACAAAGGAAGGACACCTCTGATGACAGGAAAAGCTCTTTATGCTCTTACTCATTGTTTGCCTGACAAAGCCCGACGAAGATCGCTGAGAGGTCGAAGCGTTGCTTCATTAAATTTAATGGGAGCTATTAATATAGCGTGCAGATACTTTGTCTGACTATAACCAATGGAGAGCTTAATATATTCCAAAATGTAATGAATGAACGCCACGCCCATTATGGGACGAAATGGAGAGAAATAGGCTTTACAGCAAGTCAGTGATTAGATGTAAGGATTACTTCAGTGCAGTCTTTTTCTTAAAGACAGGATTAGGTACATCAGACCAGAACCTTTCAGTATTCAAACATCCGTCCTCGTTCATTACCTCCTTATATGTAGATAAATCAGATTAAAAAGTCACCCCAGGTTAAGCAGGTTAGTATGTCAGAAGGTGTCAAAAGTGTACACATTCTTTCGTGAAGTAGTAGCACAAATTCTTGTGTAAAAAACATGGATAAAAACAGTGTGTCAAGTTATTTTGTTCTGGTAGCATTATTTGTTAGCGGATGAAAGCCTCTGCTATTGTCTCACACGAGCAATTTTTGACACGGTAGCACAGTAAGACGTAAGAAGCCACAGAACCATGTCGACTGACAAGGTCTAATATATCCTCTAGTCGGGCTTCTTGCTAGGTAGCCCTCCCTTGTTCTCTTCTTAGCTTCATCTGTCACCGTCCTCTTCTGGGGAGCTCTGTGGAAATGGAATCAACGCCATTCTCCGTTTTGAAAGTTCTTGTATATTAGATCGACTTTGAAACAACTATTTCAAGGTGGAAGAGTCATATAATGTTGCTTTAAATAAAAAGGTTGGCAGAAAAATATATACTGTATTATATGTATTGCAAATTGACTGTTTTATTCAAATGGTCTAATCGATTACCAAAATTATGTATTTAAAATTTCTATACATCTCTACAATATCCCAAATGAATTGAATGGAACCAAAGGCCTTTGGATAGCAGCACAGACTCAGTCATCCATTGTAAATCTATGGTCTGCCTTAAATGACAGAAAAACAGAAAAAAAAACAAAAAACTGTTTGAATATTTCGATGTGTGTTGTGTTTTTCGACACGGATGTCTAGACTAGCGACATGTCAGACTGTGAAATCCAAACATGAGATGAAACATCAACAAGACATCCATATCCTGATTACATGAATATGCATGAACGCTCTGCTGAATGCCGACAGTCGCTCCTCTGAGCTGGTGTTTATGATGGAAGGTTATACGTCTTGAAGTATCTATTATATATTGTGGATTAGTTCTTGTACAGCACAGCTACATTTACAGTTTAATGTTGATTTGTTTATGGACTTTTGTGCTGCAAACACTGTGGATTTAATGAAACATTTAAAAAGGGGAAGCAGCGTAGAGCCAGTGGCTGGTTAGTCAGGGCGTGCACCAGTGGTTGTCGTCGTGGAAGCAGCCCAGTTTCAAATCTCACCTGTGGCTCCTTTCCCACAAGACATTGCCCACTCTCTCTTTCCCTGATTTTAAACTCCCCCACTGTCCTGTCTCTACAATAAATGCATTAAAAGTCCCCAAAAAAGTAACAGTGAGAGCGAGGGTGTCTTTTAAATGGAGGTGTGCAGTGACAGCAGGTGCCTCACGTAGTACAGCTTCCAGGCGAGAGCTTCAACAGCTTCTCCACCTGCTGGCCCGTATGAGGTTACCTTACGATCATTAGCCTAAACATGCATACATTTGCTTGAGGGGAACACAAGTATTTCTAGTGGGGGAAAAAAAAACACTTATCAAACAACCATGTGGACGATGAGTGTGTTTTTCACCACTTTGTAAATGTCTACATCATTATGTAACCTCACCTCTTTTCAGCAAGCCCAAAAGGGACCACATTAACAAATGCATGCTAAAAGGGAGCTGACAATGTTGGTTATCGCTTCAAAAAGTTGTGTAACAACAGCAGGACTGCAGGTAACTCAGCCCATCTGTTTTTGAAAAATGCTTGTAGATTATCGCTGCGTGAGGCTGCTGTTAACTCTGACTCCCAGGCTCGCTCCGTTTCTCTATCCCCTCCCTCCACAGCTGCACACTTCTGTTTCACAACATAAACACTACACTGGGGTCACAAATGTGTAGCACTGGGGGCGCTGCAACTTAAACGATGATTTATGTGAAGCTTGATGAAAGACAGGTATGATTTTTGTAAGATTCCATGTATTGGCACTTAAACTACTTGAATTCCTTAGCTACTAGCCATAACAGTCACTCTTAATGCTATTTAGTAAATTGACTTGGACAGGACTTTTTCTCTGTCTTCTAAACCACTCAAAGCTTTCCTTTTTTACACTACAGTTCACACACACACACTGATGGCAGAGGCTCCTGTCTTAATTAGGCATCAGCCTTAACTGATCCTATTCATCCACATTCACACTCCAGTGGTGTAGTGGCAGCATTTCGGGGGTTAAGTGTCTTGCCCAAGGACACTGTGATGGGTGTACTGGAGGTAGGGTTCAAATCCCCAACCTTCCAGCTGACAGATAACCCACTCTACCACTGACCCACAGGCGCCCCACGGCAATAAATGAGTGTAAAGATTGGTGATATTTAATCTTGCATCCATTTAAAAATGAATTTATCAACCAACAACCGAAACACTGCAGATAAGAGATCAAAAAGAGTCTATCTTTCTTTCATAAAAGTTTGTTATTCCTTTATTAAGATCTAAGGAAACAACATCTTGAAAATGACATTTAATGCATATTTGCAACCCTTTATGGATAAGTATGCAGTGAATTTGCCTCCAAACGGCCAAAATATCAAACCTGCAATCACAGACAGGGATATGGAGCGCATTAGATTAGATTATTTGATTTGTTCCCTTAGATTATTAATATTTCTTTTTTTTTAGACCTTTAGAGTTCTTCTAGAGTTTTTTTGTCTTTATTTGAAAGGACAGCTAAAGAGAGACTTCTTTTTTCCAAAATGTACGAACTTTACAGGCTTGGAAGACAAGAAGATGGCCTAAAACGCTGAACTAAAGTAAAACGCTGAACTACACTTCTTAACTCGAAAAAAATCTAACTAGTTTTTAAAAGCATTATGTATTAATTCAGTAAGTAACAGTCATGCTTCATCATGGCACTGGGTATTTTGTTGTTTAGTTTCAGCTCAAAGTTTAAGCCAGGTTAAAGCTTTGCTCTTGAATTAAATAACCATAAGAATAGATTGTTGCTTGGCAACAGTGACGCAGAAACTCCAGTTAACATATTTTACAGTCATTATGCTTATTGAGGCATTAAACGTAACACTACTCAGACCTATTTTGTGTTTTGTGACTTTTTTTGTGTCTAGACACACTTCAAAATAAAAAGGTTTTAAATCCGAAATGTTTTTGTAGCAGAATTGCAACAAAAGTGTTCTAATAAACTTGTAGTTCTAGTTAAAAGTAGGTGTGGCAAACACCTGTGTGACATGTTAGAACAGAGATGAGACCTTCACACAGTACACAAAATAATGAAATAGATTAAAGTATGATCCCGAAGACATCCAGGCAACAGTCAAATAAATCAACTCTGGAACACATTACCACCAGAAATAAAATCAATGTCAGACTTAAAATCATTTCCAAAAAGGTGAAATGCTGGCTGAAAGCAAACCAAAGCTGTACCCACATTTAAATTGCATCTTACTTCTATAATTTAAATTGACTGAAGGCATTTTGTTTTGTCATATTGTTTGTCATAATGTATTTTAATGTATCCTCATACAGTGTTACGTTAATGAATGTTGTACACTTTTATAATTTTTTTTTTCTCTAATGGCCCAACTAGATACAAGAGTTCAAAATTAGCAATAGCTTCAAACTCTCTGTGCAGCTCATCCGTTTCACGCTCTGCATTGAAACTAGGGTAACTTGCATTGTCCCCATTAAATAAATACATTCAAATTGAAACGTAATGTATGATAACCTTGTGATACTAATAGCTGAAAACTGAGTCTGTTCCTTTAGAGAAGCAGTTGGAACAGCTGTTTTCTGTTTTATATGAAACTCTGAGAGAATTACCACGAACAGAAGTAATATAATTAAATAAAAGACTGATAGAAAAGGGAGTGTGGGCTGCACATGAAGGTGGACAAGGACAAAAGCACGTCTGTTTCAATGAGATGCATCAATGGTTGTCCTGGTTTTGCCAGTTCAAAGCATTAACAGTGATACACTGTTTGACTTAACCATGAGCTCATGGAAATACATGATTAAATCCTCAAAGTTATACAAATTATAAGAGCAGAGCTTGGCAATCCTGAAGTCTTGTGTTTTCCCTTGTGTCGTGCTAAATGCTAAATGGACCAGTACTCATGTGTTGCTGTGTAGCATCGCTGCCTTATGAATTCAAGATGATAACAACCATAATAATGACTTGTTCCCTTCACAAGGCAAACTCGTCAGCAGCATCATCATGCATAAAGTTATCTCCAAACAGATTCCAGATTGAATCTTTAATTGCTTTTCCAGCTGACTTTTTTAACACGTGTCTGTAAGCAATATGATTAAATAATGGTGAAATTACATTAATAAGAAATGAGATGGAAATCGACTGCTCACAATTTGGGAAAACAGCAACACAATAAACAAGCTTCCGGAAAGGGAGCCTCCAAATTAATGTGCATAATTAGGACCAAGTTTAACAAATAGAACTGCAGCTTGTCCTCGCTACTATAGGCGTCGCCATCAGGAGGCATGTGTAGCCCCAAACGTGGCTTTAGAAAACGCATTGAACGGACAATTTAAGGATTAGCATTCATGCTTAGTGTGGCTGCAGAGCACATGCAGATGGCTCATTCAAGTGAGCCAGATGTTTTAATGAATGTTAATGAAAAATAAAAGGTGAGGGGAAAACAACCATTAGAATGTGTTTGACACTTACGACGCCGCGATTGGAAATGAAAGGCATTCAATAAATAAATAAACATCCTGCCCCAATTCATCACTTGGTTAATGGTTGGTGAAAAAAAAAAAGTTGAGGCAAATATCTATGGAAATGAGTGTTTGTCTATCCTCCCTTTTCAGTGATTAGGAATTAATTTGAATAATTAACGATGATCAACAAAGATGAGTGTTGCTCTTCGCTGGTTGACTGAAGCGTGTTTGTGTGCGTGCGTGAAAGACGAAGTATGAGCAATGTGTTTGAGTTGCTCCTATATTTATGGACTCATTTGTTTGTGTGACTCCAGGAGAGGTTAGCTCACCTGGTTGATGCTCACACTAAAATTAAAGTCATTAGGTGATTTCACTGCTTGGACCACCGATACAACAGTCTAAAAAAAACAAAAAAACTCCACGTGTGCTTCAGGATTTCTTCCATCAGAGAATAAAAGGGAATAAATGGAATCTGGTATCTTCTTTTGATGATACGTTCATGTTCACTAAATGTGTCCTTCAGATCACCTTTCATAATGTCCAAGGACAAAATGAGATAATGCTCTGTGCTGTATGCCTTAAGAATTGTCCTATAATGAAAACTACTTGCTTACTTAACCTTGGAGTACTTGAGTATGTTTTTTTCTAAGACTGCCCTATTTTTCAATGCTTAATCTTTGATGAAATTGACATTATAATTACCATAAAATTTCAAAAAAGAGCCCAGGCTTTTATTTACTACAATCTATTAAATGACCCATTTGGGAAAGGCGTCAATACAAGACAGGCTTTAATTGTTTTCAAACCAAGCTTCTGCACAGCAAAGATGGCAAGGGCAAAAGAACTTTAAAAAAAAAAATTAAAGGTGAAAAAAGGACATGTTTAAATAAATCTCAGAGCTAAACAAAATATGTCTGTGAAATGTATTTCTTAAAACACTAAATCCACACTTCTGTGTCTGTATCAGAATCATAAATACTTTATTAATCCCAGGGCGAAATTCGGTAGGTTTAAGTGCAAGTGACCTGCAGACCATGTCGTTTTAGTTGTAAGCTTTCTTGCACCCGAGTGTCAGCCACCTGGGGGAAGGGATACTGCCCATTGTGATGTCACTACGTTGCTTTTCTTGCTGCTTTTCTTTCCTTATCAACACTAAATGTCTCTAAGGAGACTTGCCTTTTTTTGTCAAACCTGTATATACACCAGGCTACAAAAAGGGATTGGGGATTCAATTGGCATGGGCTTACATTTGAAGTTTTATGATAAGTGGTGGTTCACATTATTACTATAGTCACAGTAGACCCAATAAGTAAAGTAAAATAAATATTGTAGTCGCCAATCCTGATTTGACTTAACTTGACTTCGCAAGTATCTGACACATTTATAACATTCATTTATTCAGTGTTTCCAGGCAAACTGGGTCACTGGTTGGGAGTATCACTTAAATATTACCAAACTCATAATGGAATGTCAATGGCCCGACTTTGTTTTTATGACTCTAACATTCAAACATAATCTGTTTTTTTTTAAATTGGACATCTTGAAACTGAATATCTTCTTTGACAAAAAAATCCTCACATTGGATTTGTGTTTGTGAAATCCCAGCCCTCTTAAAGCTAACACCTAGGTTTGTTTTATCACTGTGTTTAAAGCTCCAAGTGAGGAGTTTCCTGTCAACATAAAAGTGACTGATTAATTAATGCTAATGCCTTTTTATGAACAACAAATGCAAACAAGACCATCAGCGACAACATTGATCATTGCGGGAGCATGGGTGACAGGCAAAGTGAGTAACAGCACTCCGCACGAACAGACTGTCCACAGTTTCCACGGCAAAGATTCACATTTAATTCATAAGTTTGACTGCCAGCAGATAGATAGTGCGCACTGACTGTCAGAAAACAGAGAACCTATCTATCTATCTATCTATCTATCTATCTATCTATCTATCTATCTATCTATCTATCTATCCATCTATCCATCTATCCATCTATCCATCTATCCATCTATCCATCTATCCATCTATCCATCTATCCATCCATCCATCCATCCATCCATCCATCCAACCATCCATCATACTGCTTTGTCCACAGGGGGCGCAAAAGTCGACACAGACCACAAGAGCCTCACAGGATCTTTAAAGATATTCCCTACAGACAGTGATTGCTTGAAGCATGTGACTTTGATGGATTTTGGTAGTCAGAAACCTTTAGGACTTAAAAAAAAAAAAAAACATTGGTCTAATGTTGTGCACTGAGCAATGGTTGTTACCAATCCCTAATATTAAGATTTCTGTAATGGGATATCAAAACAGTTTGTTCCTATGAGAACAGACATTAAGTGCAAGACCTCTTTGGATTCTTATTTACCCCACACTTTAAAAGCACCACAATGTAGGATCATATACATGTTCATGTCAGTGATGAAAAACTGATGAAATGTTCTTAATTCATGGGCCATATTAAACACACATCCTTATTTGATCTATTTTAAACTCTCTTCTTATTGGAGTCATTTAGCTAGTTGGGTGTAATAGTTTAGAAAACAAGTTCAAGAAATAATAAGTAACAAAAGAAAAGTCTTGGCTGGTTGAGTGCTGCTCTATCTATGACCATCTGTTACGTATCATTTTGTTGTGTTGAAAACGTTGGACAACATAATTTCTCAAACCTAAATAGCAGAACAGAATATACTTATTCATTAAATGATTTAAAGTATGGGGCTACAGCTCCTTCCTCAACTACAGTCTCGCTGACGATGTGAGGTCGCTTTTTTTGCTTAAAATACTCATTTTTTTTCCCTCCTTCACGCCCCCAGTTGCTTAGATCATCGATGCTGCCTGTGACCTCCAAAAGAAAAACTGACCCTGATATTGAGCTGCATCTCGAAGGAAAATCTATCTGAAGGAAAGAAAATGCAGGCACAGACAACATCCTAACCCCTCCCACATTTTTCATCATAGCCAAGCATATTCTCATTGTCTGAGGCAGCTCAGGACCAAGGCAGGGTGTCATGCCAAAGCCTGGCTTTTATGAGGGGTTTTATATTCATTTGATGATCCTGCAGGGCTCTGTTTCCTGAGTGGATTATCCGTATATGCCTGTGCTGAGCCCTTTTTATATTCAGCGCCGTGGCAGAGTCAATAAGGTCCATTCTGCATACAATATTCAAGATTATACAAGACAGACAGCATAATTCACACTCAATCAGAATACAAATGACTGCAGACGGCGGAGCAACACATTGGAAAACAAACACAGCTGATTCTCAGAGCTGGGGCTGGCTCATGCATGGCCACCTCGCCATGCTCACACAGACTCTTCTCTCTCAGAGACGTAACCTGCAGGGAAATCTATACCTTGGCTTGCTTTGGAATCCTTATTTTCTAAAGTCCTATGACATCATTTCATGCGTTGCAAGCTGGGGAGTGGGTATAAGCTTGAAGGTTACAGTATGCCTTCCTCATGCATACTCACACGAGGATCATTAAAGTGATGTGCAGGGATATCACTCATGTTTATAATTGCATTAATGGGTTATGACCTGTTTCCACCTCCAGCGACCATAAAAGTTGCCCTCCACGGGATGGACCGGGAGATAAGGGAGGAGTACCTGGTGGTCATTCAGGCGAAGGACATGGGGGGACACATGGGCGGCTTATCCGGAACAACGACTGTCACGGTTACGCTAACGGACATCAACGACAATCCACCAAAATTCTCTAAGAGTGAGTTTCTTCATAACCTTAAACATCCCAAATCATATTAAGATGAAAAACAAATCATGCTGTGTGAAGTATATTTCTGTGATTGGTCTTAATGAGGAAAATAAATATAATTTTGCAAATTTCATCAAAAGGCTCCTCAGAAGCTAATTCCTCTAACTGCTGTAATTTCTAATTATGATGCACTGCTGTGATATGCTGTTGAATGTGATTAACATTTCTTGAAACCAAAGATCTGTGTCTGTTCCCCACTCAGGTTTGTACGAGTTTGTCATCCCTGAAGATCTGCCGATAGGGAAAATGGGCGGCAAGGTGAAAGCAAACGATAGGGACATCGGCGAGAATTCCAAGTCAACATACAACATTGTGGAGGGAGATGAAGGGGGCATGTTTGAGATTGTTACTGACACACAGACACAAGAAGGAATTCTTCGACTGAAAAAGGTAAGGCTAACTCTAGACCCACACTGGAAATGGTTTCAGTTAACTACTCTTTCTGTGCCTGACTTTGTGTATACGAAGCCCAGCAAGGTCCAAGTAAGACAAAATTGAAATGCATGTGTGAATCTATCCCCATGTTGTGCTCATAGATTGCAAATTGGTTTACACATGTACAGTACGTCACAGACTGATGGTCAAAACTCAACAGGACCATGTTCCAGCTACAATATCGAGTTTGTCCCAGTAATTGTGTCAAAAACTGGAAAGCAAGGCAAGTTTATTTATCTAGCACATTTCAACAACAAGGCAATTCAAAGTGCTTCACACAAGACATCAAAAGCATCATGAGAGAGGAAAGAAAAGAAACATTAAAATAGAAAATTTAGAAATCACTGAAATTATTAAAACTCAAAATATGTTCAAGTAAAAATAATTCAAATAAAATTAATTGAAGAATATAAAAATAACTAGACAATTCCTGCAGAAATTGTGAGGGTGGTTGCCGTCTGTGTTTCTGAGTTATACTGCAGTAAAACTGTTTAACTGTAGTCAGCTAACAGCTAAGACAGAACTCTGTCCCACTGCTATGGTCCCACTCAAATGATGATGTCATCACTCTAACTCTGAACACCTGCTGCTCACTGATTGATAGAATGTTCTGGCAGTTTGGCAGATCAAAGCTGAATGTCAACCAAAGTCTTTGAATGGGCTTACCACTGCTCGCAAAGCCTCAAATATCTTAAAAACAAAACATGGTATCACTGATCCGTTTGGACTGTGAGCGACAGCACAAATAGGCGCACGTTTTGATATATTTTATTTGTATGTAACATTCAGACTGGGACCACAGTGGCAATTTTAAAACATGAGTGAAAATTGTGAAATTCTGGAGGTTAGGTAGAGTGAGAGCCCAATGTGTGTGTATGTGGTGCGTGACTGTCAAACAAACGCCTTCCCTGGGAGACTGAAACATTTTATGTTTTTACTTTTTGCTTTATGAGTGAGAGGAGACTCAGAGCTTTATTTTGATGTATTTTGTTTATATATGTGAGCAATAATGACTTCAGGATGGCGATTTACAAATATGTCTCCAAAACTGAAGTTTTTGGCAGTTACACTCTAGGATTTGAATTTTTGCCATTCATTTTCAATGGGGCAAATTTTTGTCGTTTAAACTCGATTTGTGTCCAAATCGTGTGGCCGAAGTTTCCACAAAGTAATAGCACCCATGTCATGACCGAGCCGGTCGTTTTGATACCTTTTTTGTGTGTGTGGCACAAACGCTGTGGGAGGAGTAGCGCGCGTAAATTTGAGGATATAATAATAATAACTAGACAATTCCAGCAGAAATTGTGAGGGTGGTTGCCGTCTGTGTATGTGTTTCTGAGTTATACTGCAGTAAAACTGTTTAACTGTAGTCAGCTAACAGCTAAGACAGAACTCTGTCCCACTGCTATGGTCCCACTCAAATGATGATGTCATCACTCTCTGAATACCTGCTGCTCACTGATTGATAGAATGTTCTGGCAGTTTGGCAGATCAAAGCTGAATGTCAACCAAAGTCTTTGAATGGGCTTACCACTGCTCGCAAAACCTCAAATATCTTGAAAACTAAACATGGTATCACAGATCCGTTTGGACTGTGAGCGACAGAACAAATAGGCGCACGTTTTGATATATTTTATGTGTATTTAACATTCAGATTGGGACCACAGTGGCAATTTTAAAACATGAGTGAAAACTATGAAATTCTGGACATCAGCTAGAGTGAGAGCCCAATGTGTGTGTATGTGGTGCGTGACTGTCAAACAAATTCCTCCCCTGAGAGACTGAAACATTTTATGTTTTTACTTTTTACTTTATGAGTGAGAGGACACTCAGAGCTTTATTTTGATGTATTTTGTTTATATATGTGAGCAACAATGACTTCAGGATGGCGATTTACAAATATGTCTCCAAAACTTAAGTTTTTGGCCGTTACACTCTAGGATTTGAATTTTTGCCATTCATTTTCAATGGGGCAAATTTTTGTCGTTTAAACTCGATTTGTGTCCACATCGTGTGACCGAAGTTTCCACAAAGTAATAGCACCCATGTCATGACCGAGCCGGTCGTTTTGATACCTTTTTTGTGTGTGTGGCGCAAACGCTGTGGGAGGAGTAGCGCGCGTAAATTTGAGGATATAATAATAATAATAAGAACTAGACAATTCCAGCAGAAATTGTGAGGGTGGTTGCCGTCTGTGTATGTGTTTCTGAGTTATACTGCAGTAAAACTGTTTAACTGTAGTCAGCTAACAGCTAAGACAGAACTCTGTCCCACTGCTATGGTCCCACTCAAATGATGATGTCATCACTCTCTGAATACCTGCTGCTCACTGATTGATAGAATGTTCTGGCAGTTTGGCAGATCAAAGCTGAATGTCAACCAAAGTCTTTGAATGGGCTTACCACTGCTCGCAAAACCTCAAATATCTTGAAAACTAAACATGGTATCACAGATCCGTTTGGACTGTGAGCGACAGAACAAATAGGCGCACGTTTTGATATATTTTATGTGTATTTAACATTCAGATTGGGACCACAGTGGCAATTTTAAAACATGAGTGAAAACTATGAAATTCTGGACATCAGCTAGAGTGAGAGCCCAATGTGTGTGTATGTGGTGCGTGACTGTCAAACAAATTCCTCCCCTGAGAGACTGAAACATTTTATGTTTTTACTTTTTACTTTATGAGTGAGAGGACACTCAGAGCTTTATTTTGATGTATTTTGTTTATATATGTGAGCAACAATGACTTCAGGATGGCGATTTACAAATATGTCTCCAAAACTTAAGTTTTTGGCCGTTACACTCTAGGATTTGAATTTTTGCCATTCATTTTCAATGGGGCAAATTTTTGTCGTTTAAACTCGATTTGTGTCCACATCGTGTGACCGAAGTTTCCACAAAGTAATAGCACCCATGTCATGACCGAGCCGGTCGTTTTGATACCTTTTTTGTGTGTGTGGCGCAAACGCTGTGGGAGGAGTAGCGCGCGTAAATTTGAGGATATAATAATAATAATAAGAAATATTTACAATAGTAGTAGTGTGTTTGCCTTTCAGGCAACCACCCTAATATTTACAATAGTAGTAGTGTGTTTGCCTTTCAGGCAACCACCCTAATAAGAATATTTACAATAGTAGTAGTGTGGTTTGCCTTTCAGGCAACCACCCTAATTACAATAGGGTCCTTCGCACTGGTCAGTGCTTCGGGCCCTAATTAGGAGTTACAGTGCAAAGTGAACGATTAAAATCTTTATTAAAGTAGTTTTGTTAAAGGCAGCTGTAAACAGGTGTGTCTTAATACGTAATTGCCACCAAAACTGTACCAAGAAAACACAGATACACCTCTGCACTTTGAAGCTGTTAAAATAATTATTAAACTTTTTCAAGATAAAAAAGGTGAAATAATATAATTATTCAGGAATTATTATTGACTTATACATCGTAAGGGGTGCAAGAGATCACAAACACACAGTGTAGATTAGGTTAGAGCCACCGATTGGATCAGTTTTTACATCAGCGAAAAAAAAATGGATTTAAAAATTCTTCTACACTATAAACATGTTGACAGTAACAACGTTAAACACCTCACATACTGTCAGCATTCTGTTTATTGAGTGGATCTTTGCAATAGCTGCTCCTGCAGTGTGTGTTGTGTGAGTTAATCAGCAAATGAGAAGTACTTTTGAGAGGCTATATATTCTACATTTGAACCAAACAAAGTGCTGTGTTAGTCTGTGTGGATAAGTTTACAGCGATAGATTACAGCAGATTGTGGGATAATGTTACAACCGTGAAGTGGTTGCTGTCAAATGCCACCACAAGCATGTACCTGCATGATAAATGCAGACATGGTGGGAGTGAGAGAAGAAGAGATAGAGATAGATAAATACTTATTGATCCCAAGGGAAATTCAAAGCAATCATTTGCAGCTTACAAGACACACATGACATGATACATTTGTTACGCCTATCACCCGCTGTCCATCCTCCCATGTGTACATATATATTAACCTAAACGATGATTTAAAGAAACCCCTTCATACTTACTACATCAAAATGAAACCCATACAATTAAAAACAACAACACCTATTCCAAGATAATGTACATAACCCATGCAGGAATAAGAATAGATGTACAATTTAAAACACATTAAGAATGAAACCTATTTCAATTAGGGGAGACCTGCAGCTGCATGACACCATGCATATTGCAAGGTGCAGCAGTGTCTGAAAGGCATGCCATTCTTAAATGAGTCTATGCATACTTTAAGGTGCACTTTTGCTGATATATTACATGTCCAGATGAACATTAGGGTCCAAAAGGCTTTTAGTCCAAGAGTCCCTGTATGCTTTCCCTGTGACATAACTTAAACATTATTGTACAATGCTACGGCCAGGGGTGCAAAGGGAGTCTCTTTAGTCTGTCCGTGGCGCAGCAGTGACAGCAGTCTGCAGTTGAACAAACAAAAAAATGGATACAACCAGAGAAACCATGAATGAAATATCAACACTTTACCAGCCTGTTTTAGTGTAAACAATGTGTCAGACTGTCTTTAAATTTGATCTCTGTGGGGTCTACCCTCAACACTTCAGTGCTGACGACTCTCACTAAGACTGCACATGCAATTATTGGCAGAAAATGTATTTACATCATGATGATACATATTCATCAATCTGCATATCACATAACGTTCAAATCTACTGGGTTCAGTGTGTTTGGATCATGGATAAACTGTATGATCTGTTCCACCTCATAAAAACCATAATAATAACAATAATAATGATAATAATAATAATAGTATACTTAATATGTGTTCCCCCGAAATGTTGAAACACTAGCCACAAGCCTTCTTAATCCAGAATTTAAATCTTAAATCTTGAGTTCTGACCTCTGTACGCATTCTCCAAATGATTGCTTTTTTAGAAAATCATTTTCCATACACTCACTGGCCACTTGAAGTTTAAATGGTGTTTAACTGGCCTGCATTATGCTGAGAGGTCTTTATAATCTTTTAATCACTTCATTAACAGACATCATGGGGGAGGAAATGAAAACCAATATCATCAGAATACAACACAGGCACTAAGCACTGCCTCTGTGATCAACATATGGTTAAATCATAAGCTCTCTGACAGTTTCAATGAAAACTAATCATTATAATTGTCCTCAGATCTGGTGTATAGGATTGCTATCAATCATATATGAGAGGGGAGTGTTGGCTAACTGAGGCCAGATGTGGATTTTGACAGTTTACTGTGGGTTTGAAGTCATCATAATACACATAAATAGTAATAATTGTTTATTGATATAGCAGTTACACAAACTTCAATATTTATTGATCGGCACATGACCTCAGGTTTTCTCAAAGATCTCTGGGTTAAACTCTTGATCTCCCTGGAGAAACCTCCCGTGTCATGCTGCCACAAGCTGCATGAAGCTTAAAGAAAGCATGTGTGACTCTTTGATCCAGTAGATGTCACCATTGAGCACCAGTATGAAACTAAAACAAACTTCTTTTTGGCGATATTTTTCTTTACGAACACGTGCAAATATCATAACAAAGGCCTTTCTTTCCCTCTTACAGTAATTGTGAGCCAATGCAAGACCTGATTGCAAGGCCTCTGCTGTGCAAAGTCAAACTGTGTGCCTCCCCTTGTAAGAATTATAGAATAGAATTATTACGAGTGAAACGTTAAATACTTGGACTTTCATCCATGAGGGACTTTTTTTTAATGTAGCAAAATATATAAAAATATATATTTCCCTTTTTTCCCTTCCCATTTGCCTGAAAAGAAAACTACTACTATCTGGAAACAAACAAGTCTGAAATCCTTTTTTTCCCCAGACATGATAATCTTATTTTCACATCACTGTCTTGCCATTTAGCACTACCTCAAGGCAAATTGTTACATATTGTGTATTGCTTCAGCCATCATTCTTTGGTTGGATTCAGTTTAGCTGACACCCACATCCCCATCAGCATAAGAGCAGATGGACTAAACATGCAGTCGCTTGTTGTTCTTTGTGAATGTTAACACATCCTCATGTGAAAGCGTCAGTTTTTCAACCACGGGCCCCAAAGCTACTTGAGCTGAGCAGTTGCTGGTTAATTGCCTTGCTCAAGGGAGAGCAAGCTCACTGCAGTCCTGTCACAAAACTTGAATCTCTAACCTTGAGGCAACCACATCTGCGTAACACTGCAAAGTACAAGGAAATGTTGCAGGAGCAAGTGTTTAAATCAAGAGCATTTTATTCATCAGTTAATTTGGAGGCAAAGCAGAGGCTGAGACACGTGCTCTGCTGCTGAAATTAAGATCTCAGTGATTTTTGATTCCTTGCAGTCTGGAAACTTCCTGAAGGGTAAAAGCCAGACGTCCGGGCCTGCATATCATTGCTTGCCTGTAGCCATTAAAAGCACTCAATCCCATATTTCCTCAACGTGGAAGTGTTCACTTAAAATTAGCATTGCATTTCAATAACACTGTGACCATGTTTCGACATAGCCCTGTGGCTCAAGGACATCCCACCAAATCAACGCGAGATCAGAAGACATGGTATCAAAGCGAGCAGAGCACATGCTGTTTATGTATGTATGTATTCTATACTTTTAAGTCTTTAAATGCTCTGCTTGGTGAGGGATGTTTGCATAGATAGAATTAAACACATGACTGATGGATGGGTGCTCTAAAGTCTCCAGTCATGGTTGGTTCAGCGTCTGTGGAGATAAGCTATAAATCACTCAAATGTGGAATGTCGTTGTCTTGTGATGTAAAATGACATTACCCCAAGGACATGTGGTGTGACTTTGTCAGTGTGAACAATGAAGTGAGTGGGAGGTGGAATGTGTAAGAGCTAGCACCGTTCTGCAGGGACCACGATTCACTGCCACAAAAGAAAACATCAGTGCTTGAGAACAAACTCGACACAAAGTCATAAAATCTCCAACTGTTGACAAAGCAAATGTCACATGTGTTGGTCTTTTTGGGAACCTCCGCCCCTCCCATATCCTGCGGAGAGTCTCGCTCTCAGCTTCTCTCCGCTCCTCTCCTCTCCTCTCTAAGGCCATGAATCTGCCGACATCCCTAAAGCAAGATAAATGGTAATGTGTTGGGAAAGATGCAATGCATTTGCACAGTGTTGTGGCATCTCTCTAGATAGTAGAGTCTAAAGTTTCGATGAGTCAAAAGACGCAGTCTTTTTGATTTTGCTCTCCTGTTCTAGTGAACTCCTCTACACACACAACACATGGCTCTGCTCAGCAGCTCTGTGAATCCTCTGTACCTAGCATCACTTTTGATCTTACAACACAGTTAGCCATGTTCAGACCTGTACATTTGTCTATGACATTCCAATAGAATTATATCATATACGTTTGCTCAGCCCACATTGTCAACAGTATCATTGAAGCTCAAAATCCTAAAAGAAAAATCACACATTTTCCAAAGGTATTTGAATTCATTTTTTAATTTGATTTCTCATTTGCAGGTAATATGCAAGAAACAAATATACTGGATTTTCCCCATCATAAACATTAAAATAACTGGTTTGATATATGATGAAAACATTGGATGTGTCAAGTATTTCCATCTTAGCTGTGCAGGTAACGGAGAAAAAATAGGAATCACACATGACAGTATCAACACCCGTTCCAGGTGGCAGTAATGCTTGTAACCATGTGAAAGAAGAAGTAGCCAAAATAAAAGAGACCAAACAAGACTAATATATGGTAGCAAGATGTCAGAGTGGCTAGAAGACCCAGCTGAAAGCATAACTCTGCTGTTTAAAAAGAAAAAAAAAACTCTGCATATGAAAGCAGAGAGGATCGACAACTTTACCCAAGCTAATACATTTTTAAGGCTGTGCAGGTAAATGCTGTAGCAGTTTAAATGTTGTTCAATAGCATCAAAGTGAAAGATAGAAATATGAAATGTTGCTTCAACAGAATATTTTTAGCATTTAATTTGGTCTTCTATTCATTTACCAAATAAAAAGAAAATCCTCCCTTTTGTTCTTAAAGGCAATGATTAGAAACAACAAAATGCGTTTTTGTTCGGTTTCTTTATGAGAGTTGTCCTCCAATTGGGCCAACATAAGAAAAGTGTGACTCTTTCACCAATACCCCCTGTCGATGTCAAACAGCTGCACAGGTCTATAATCCACCATCTGACGTGAATTTCAGATTTTTAAAGATCCTTTGCGGCAAGGTTAAAACAGATTGATGGCATGAGAGGCACAAACCTAGGGGAGAGATTCATTGCCGTTTGGCTTTTTGAGCTTTTCTTTTTTTTCTCTTCTTTTTTATCCGTGGGCCTCTAGGCCTGTCGAGGGATGTTAGTGGGATGCTGAGCTTTCACCCCTACAGCCAACGCTGAACTTTGAAGTCTGTAAACGGCTCGTGTGTACATAATGATTTGATGCTAATGATTGAGAGGGACAGAAAAGTGACCCAGCAGAGTTGTGGGGTAAAAGAAGATGACAGATTTTTTATTTTTTTTTGTGAAGTCTGCTGTCCCCCATTTTGACTTGAAGTTAATTCTGTCAAGCTGTGTAAGAGTGTAAACCAGCTATGCAACCTTGACGCTGAAATGTCTGCTATGTAGCTCTGCTGTTTTCTTTTTGCACTCATGAATTTCTTAATAATCAACTGGAGCTGCACAATAGTAGCACCATGCATACTAATACAAATCAAAGACACTCTTCTTGGATCACTCAGTCAAAGCGCTGTGCGTTTATTGAATTAATCATTTGAATGCTTCAAAATATTACATGTATTCTGATATCTTTGGCAGGATATTATTAAGTAAAAGCTACTTTTACACCCCAAACCATCCAAGTATTTAGTGTGTTTGTAATTTTACATGCAGGCAGCAGTAAGAACCCCCCCCCCCCCCCCCCCCCCGCAAATCTAATGAGTAATTTCTGCAGGCTGTCAGGTGGGAATCATAAGGAAATATTTTGATAAGGGAGTGAAGCAAGCTGAGCCAATTTCCCCCTGGATGAATTTAACTACAGTAGATAGCTTAATTCTTACGAAAAGGTCAAATAAAGCTCTCCAAAGACAGACTACACCTCTTAAAGCAACATTTCACATTATTTTTTTTATGATCGTCAAGTCATTGGGACACTTTTACACCTTCCCTCAAAATGTAATCTGTATGTTGATATGTCATCTGGATTAGGAAACATGCATGTGCTATCAAGATGTAAACATGTTGTGTGAAGATCAACATGTGGAGGAAGTCTGGCACGCATCGTGTTTCGGATCTTACAAAAAGCACATCTAAACCCAATTCATACAACACGGAGGTGAACAGCTTTAGCTTTGTGATGTTTTGATAGAACATCTGGAGTCATAGCTTCATCACTGTAATGCTAGTTACAGTGACATTTACTGTGTAGTTGCTGTTTTTGCCATTGAAGAAGAAATGCTGTTGAAATAAACTGATTGCCTTGGAGACTATGGCACTAGGTCTGTACGTGGAATGGAGTGTTTGTTCATATCATTTTGTGTTGTTGGCAGTGGGCATACTGGAGGCACAGTTTCTTGAAAATATGATTTAACACAATTTAATTCTAAATATTTGTTGATTATGCTTTTTAAAAGATCTATAACTTTACAGTAAAGTGCCCATGCCGTCATCTCTGCGGGACACCAGCTAGTTAAATCTGTGTTTGTGCCAGTTAATGATTCTCCAGTTCTAATTCACTTTAAAAGTAAGGCCCCTCTCCATTTCCATATAATCATTTGGACTATCCAGCCACAATCTCTCACAGCTCTTACACTCCACTACCCTCTGAATTAAAGAGTAATCCATTGGCTCCACGTCCGTCCACACCATGCACTTTCTCGGCACAGACGGCAGGATCAGAGAGAGAGGAGAAGAAAAGAAAGAAGCAGAGGGGGTGTGGGGGTGTCAGGAGTGGTGAGGAGGAGAAGAAGGGGAGGTTAATAATGAAAGTGTTTTAAATGGCTTCTCCGACCGTAGAAGAGTGGGGTTGGGACAGGCTTCAGGGGCTTCAGTCTGTCTACTTGTGCCCTGATGCCAGGAGTGTAGTAGTGTGGGGGAAGTGAAAGCTCCTGGTTGCCCCCCTTTTCTATCCCAGTGTCCCCACACTGCCGCTACTCTCTCCCAGCAGGACCCTCCTCCACCCACCTGCCCTTCTCTCAGCACCAGCCCTGTCTGACCTGAGGGACACATCTTCTGACTCCCTCCAACCGAATACATTTCTCGTTTTGTTCATATCCCTCGTCTTAGTCCTCCTCCCTCCCCGAGCCAGCTCCTATCCCCTCGAGCGGCAAGGCCCAGTTTTGATTTCCCTATAAATCCTGGTTATGGAGCGTGGAAGTGACTTGATCCCATTATTCTAGTAGTATGAGAGCGACCAGAGGTGATTCAGAATGAAATTGTGACAGTCTGGGATGTCCTCTGAGATGCAGAGTGAGTAAAAATGTGACTCCCCTCTTCCTTTTAAATATTAATGATGAGCCATCTGTAAAAGAAATACTGTATAGCAATTTAAAAAGGCAATTAAACAGATATATCAGTGACACAATGACATGTTCACTGCTAAATGTTTTTACTTCTCTTTGGAAAATTGAATAAGCACCTGTTCGAGTTTAATTTTTGTGATTTGGTGGCGACAGCAGTACGAGTACTCTATAATCTGCTGGCACTTCCAGCATTAGCAAAAAGATTGGTGTTATTTCATGTTGATAAGGATCGAAAAATACATTTCAGGTTGTGCATTAACTGAAAATTACACCTGTAATGATTTGAATCGAAATGAATTGAATTAGTTCTGCCTGCTGAAAAAGATGGATCCTGTAGACCTTATCACAGTCACTCACAAATTAAGTTGATTTAGAATAAAGGCCCATGTGTGTCTGATTATATGTGAGTACAGCTGAGTTTAAATGATTACATCAGAACTTTTAGCAGAAATAAATGAGCTTACATAGAGCATGCATTCTCCCCCTCAGCTTTCGTTGAATCTGAGTAGTCATATGGAGGCTTCAGCAGCATACATTAACGTCTGCGTCATTTGTCCTAGAAGCTGTTAGAGGCACCAATGCTTGACTTTGTTAAGGGTTTATTTTGGGGCTTTGTAGGTCTGTCTTTTAGAGACAGAACAATGGCTAGAGATAGAGGACAGAAACAGAAATCATGGAGAGAGCGGGGCATTACACGTGGGAAGAAGCAACAAGTCGATTTTGAACCTGGGCAGCTCACTTGGAGAACTATAATCTTCATACATGGAAGTGGACGCACTAACCACTATAGGCTACCAGGGCCCCCATGTTAGGCACTTTTCATCTGACATGTGTTTTTTTTAAAGTCTCCATGAAATAAACCATTACTGTGGTAAATGTTCATTAATCTGCCATTATCTGACAACTATATTTCAAAAAAGCATTTTTGAGTATTTACATGAAAGTAAACATTTTTTCTTCCTGTACATTTTTTCAAATGTCTGTTGACTTATCGTGGTCAGGGTTTACAAATTTTAGTCAAAGCTAACAATCCTTTCAAATATATCCCAATGTTAAGTCCTGCCTTTTACCTTGGCTCTATCCTATTTTCTGGAAATACGTCACTAATCGGCAGACATTTACAATTATGATTTGGTTGTAATACAGTTCTTCTGTTCTACAATGCAACCGTCCTTGATCACTTCTCTCCTTTCCCTCCTCACAGCCTTTAGACTACGAGAGCAAGAGAGCCTTCACCCTGAAAGTGGAAGCCACCAACCTCCGCTCTGAGCCCAGCAGCGGGGGTCCCTTCAAGGACACAGCTACAGTGAAGATTGTTGTTGAAGACTCAGATGAACCTCCTGTATTCTCCAAACCAGTGTACCAACTAGAGGTGAATGAGAACGCGGCCATCAACACGGTCATAGGGACTGTCACTGCCAGGGACCCGGATTCTTCAACAAGCCTTGTCAGGTAAGAGCAAAAGGCAAAACTCTGGGTCTGAGAAATTAATGACTGCAGTTCCTTATGTGGCCACTTGAGGTTGGCTCGAAAAGCGCGTAAATAGCTGATGCTAGCTGTCCGCTTGGTGTCGACTAAGCCAATGCAGTGACTCATGACAACCTTTTTATCTTGTCATTTTTGTTGTTGTAATTTTCTTGTGGACAGTTTTTTAAAGATCATGACAATTTCACGAGATGCACCATTTACAAACAGAAAGTCAAAGCAGTGTTTGTTGTCGTCTTTTGGTGTGTGTTAGCTCTGGAAGTATAGGCCTACTGTACTACTTCACTCAGAATCAAGTATCAAGTATCAATCAAGTTTCCACAATTCATATACCTGTTTTTTCTTTTGTGTGTCTCTTCTGAGTCACCATAGATAGTCTCTTATGCTGTGGGAAAGGCAATGGTTAAGTAATTCTTCTACAAGCTAACAGCAGACTGATTAGCTTTGATTACTTTGCCAACCCATTCTCTCCAGCTCCAACCTCTCAGCTAAACGTTGTAATTATTTGTTTAGAGATATGTTACATCTTTTACCTTTGCTGTAAATAGTTAATGGCTGAAATAATGAATGTTTTTTACTATTTATCCTTTTGCTTTTGATTACACAGAGCAAAATGGTTACTAAACATGAAACAGAAAAGCTCTTTTGTGTTAATTGAAGAAGTGTTGGAGGGAAAAGTTTATGAAACGAATATTATCTGGCTGTAATGAGTTGTTTTAATAAAAGGGTTTACACTGAGGCATGCAATTAAATCTTTTCATGCCTGTGACCTTTCTAGACTATGGTCACGGCATTGGCAGAGAGGGGAAGCGATCAAGTGATTGCTCTCATTTTCAAAGATTTATATCAAAAATAAAGTAGATTATGAGTTGAAGGCAGCACAACTTTGTCTTTCACTGGGTGACCGGAGCTGCTATATTCTCCTCTTGTCTGACTTATTCTTGAAAATACCACAAGGGCACCTTGAGGATAGGTTATACAGGCAATTTCTCTCCCTCCATCTTGGCATTTCATTAATTCTCCAGTGACTTGCTGACCGCATTCCCGGGACAACACTCAACAGGTTGTGTGTAATTGCATGGCGGGCAGAGAGCGAGCTGGCTCTCGTAGATTGGATGAGGCTATAGAGCAGGGCCAGTTCATTTTCTTTTTTTTATTTCTTTTCTGGTGGCATCCTCATGTTTAGTGATGAGATTGCCAGAAGGAATTGAGCCCTGAGGTTGCATGATGTCCCTCCGCTGGTAAGAATAAAAAAGACAACTATTTCATGTATAATGACATCTCTCGCCTCTTATTCTGTGCAGTGAATCAAGTCTGTGTTTTTTTTCTGCTACACCAGGAATACGATAGAGAAACAAAGTTAGTATGTTTTGGATTGTCACTCCCAAGGCGATTTATTTGAGCGGTTTTGAATTTTGCTATGTGATAGTTTGGTGAGATAAATGGCATGCAACTCTCATTGATGTTCCTTAAATATCGACATATTTCAATGCAACATTGATTTTTTTCTTGAAATAGTTAAACATTTTTTAAATGAATGGCTGTGAGTTCACATTGACGACATTGCATTGCTTCTTTTTCCCGTTCTTTTTAGGAAAATGATGCAGGCTTTCCGATCGAAAAACCAACCAATGTGTTGGTGCGAAGGCAACTCTGTTATTGAAATGTGTTAGAATTTTTCCGTTATTTTTGACCGTGAGATTGTCTCTTGTGTCCTTATAGGTTCAACATGTGTTGTGTTCAGAAGTCATTGATTGGTCAGTTTTTAGTTCATTAGATATTTGTCTTCCACTCTGAGGCCATTGCATCACTTGAACCAACATAACAGATTTCATTGTTTCATATCTTACATTGTTTGTTGGACATTATATGCAGTAATGTATGGAATCTTATGATGGGTACTCTGAACATCCGAATAGTTGAAAATGTATAATTCCAATAATTTCGATTGAATCATCTTTAAATAGCTTCTCCCTTTGAGACATGAGCAGTATTTATAGCCATTCTGTCGCATACTGTTCCTGTCATTCTTTCAGAGCACTGTTATTGAGAGAAAAAAAAAAGTCTAAATAATGAATGAGTGTTCATGCAAATCACAGCACCCTGCTGGCAGGATTGCTTCACACACTGACTTCTGTAAAGCTGTTCGGATATCAACATCCTGTCTCCTCGTGTAAAGTTTTGATTAGGACACAATGTGAGTCATAGGCTGCTATCATAATACACCAGGTCATTTGTATTTCTGCTGTCACTTCCTTCATTCTTTCTTGTTTTATTGTTTCTGAGGTCTTTCAAAGACACTCGACTTTGTGCAGAAGTTGGGATTTTCAGAATGGTTAGTTGCTGGAAGGCTTTGTGTGAATGTTGGGTAAACAAACAAAAAAAATCACTGCAGTGAGATCAGAATGGGGTCTTTTGAACATATTCTCAAGAGATGTTAAATTTTGTATTATTAATAATTCCTCTAAAACTCTCAATTTGATTCTCAGAGAGAAAGATGAAAGAGAAGAAAATGGCTAATAGCAAGCTGCATCAATCGTCTGCCAATTCCTGAAACCACTGATCATCTGGATGAGAAGGCAGTTTACTGTGCTAACATTGAACACACAAAAGCAGACATGTTAGAGCCAGGCAGCACAGTTTGTCACACCGCATCCCTGCACCTCAACATGTGATTTTCTTTGAAGTCCAAGCATACATCTGCACCCTCCTCTCTGTAAACCTTCAGGATGAGCATGATCTATCACAGATGTCCAGTGTTTTCTTTGTTGTAGATGAGATGAAACAAACTATTGTCATAGAGGGCTTAATATGATGTACAGCCCTCGCCACAGACCATTTGATTTTACTTCCAGCCAGGGTCTGTATTAGGCGGTAACTCTGAGCTTTAGGCTGATAACATGATTACAGCGTGAAGGATTTTAATCCTTCCAGAAAAAAACTGGATGACAGAAGGCAGTAGCTGGAATAATGCCCTTTACAAGATCAGAAGCATGTTCTAAATAATGAAAAACACAGACAAAAGCCCGACTGAACAATAAGCCAAATAATGCCTCTTTGAAAGTACTTTGTGATGCAGAAAGGGATGAGTCTTACATTAGTTTCGAATAGTAATAAATCAGCTAGTTCATCATTCATTAAAAGGAATTGATCGGTCTTTGGTCCTGGTTCTCAAGACTGAACTTCAAAGTACAAAGTATTCTAATGAAAGGTTACATGTAGCTTTAAACGCAAGTGAGCTGTTCGAAGGGCTCAGGTGGCTCGAGCTTTCTTGCACCATGCCCAATCGTTGAGAAGGCAGACTGAAATGGCAGAACAAAGACTTAGCTGTCGGGGTGTCACCCATCGGGGAGAGGGGTTACTGCCCTTTGTGATGTCATAGAGGGACAGTGTCCAAACAGCCTGTTTGAGCATGAGAACATTGAAGTGGGGGGGATAGACTTTTCTCGTAACTGGTTTGTAGACTCGGGATGCAAATGAGTGTGACAAAAACATGGTGAAGTGTATTTTGCTTCATGTGCAACCTTTATATGCATTAATATATAGCAGGAGGTCTTCTAGAGTTTAAAATATATTTATTGGTTTTAATAGACCTGACTGGTGCATGTCCAAGAGGAGAAAGACTTGGTAACCAATATAACTACTAAAATCTCTTTCGATTGTCAGAAGGGTATACCATGTTGGATTGAACATACTGGTTTACTCACAATATGATTTTCAGTGTATTTCATTTCATTTTATGATATGAGCTGCTTGAGTGGCCTTATTTTACCTGACGTGCTCTGGAAAAATTACAACCCCATCTTTGTCTGCAATGTTCATGAAGAGGCCAAAACACGACAGATGCATCTGAGCTGAGGTTAAACTCTTCTTCTTTATTGCCTCTTTCTATTTTTAGCATCCTGTCATCTGATTGTGTCATCATGTGAAACACTTGACATTTAGCTATATTACAAACAGGGACACACAGTATTACAATGTGGCCTAAGCTTGTCTTGATTAATTGTACTAAAACGTGGCCCCTCAGCTCGGCCTCCATCCCGGTTGGAGCGGGGTCCTCTGACTCCAAAGATCAAGAAGGATGTCTTGTTCAAAGCACTGTTTCCCAAATATTAAGCTTGCAACCCCCAAAAGAAAGGTGCCAGCGATGTGGGCGCCCCACTGTCACTGTTACAGCATACAACAAGGTGTTCAGCCAGATACACACCTGTCAAAACCTATCCAAACACAGGTAACGCAAATGGACTACAATACATCAGCCTAAAACCATCATATTATTTTAGAGTAATTTACTATATGAATAGCTGGAGGCAGAAGGCAAGTAATCTATAAAATAGACATACAAAATGTAATAAATTGGCACACAGGTGTGTGCCTTTACTTGTTAAGAGCAGCAGACACCTTCATTTACTATCATGTGCAAACCTATTTAAGTAGTTTTTTATTTTTTATTTTGGGCTTTTAGCTAAAGGTAGACAAAAAATATGGGGAGGACAAACCTTTGTCCAGATAGACAGACTGTAGCCTCTGTTTATAGAGGTTAATAACTGCAATTAAGGGATTCAATGATGATTCAAATGTCCAAATATTTGCTAGTTGAATAATCTCATGCGACTTCTTGTATGCTTTAGATGCATTTTTTTTTCATCTGGAAATCTGATATAAATTAGATCTGCAGTTGGTTTTAAAATCCATATCCGTACAATAGAATGGGTGATGAACAAAGTATTCTTGTGAAACTACAATTGAACATGTCAGTTGTAACACAGGCAGTCTGATAATCTTTACACTCAAATTACTTGTAAATTATACTTGTCAGCCTACAATTTTCCTCCTCCGTCCCAGTCTTTGATTCTTTATCTTTCTGTTTCCAGAGGTACAAAGACAAGAAGCTTCCTGTAACACGGCTGTGGTTTGATCTGCACTATATAGCTGGAGTGGCAGCAGCAATAGCAGCAATAGTGTGGTCCCTCTCCTGACCAACATCTGAATGAGCTCTCGAGTCGACCTCTTTGATTAGAATCGCTCTCCTCCTCAATCCCCCCCTCCAGCCGGACCAGACTAAACCGGTCAGAGTCGAAAATCCACTTGGGGGCGAGTGCTCTGGTGGGCTGCCATGTCCTCTGCACTCAGGAGACAAACAACCCCTTAGCTGTACTTAATGCACCCAACCAACATCATTTCAGGTGCACTCCATGAAATAGTGCCTCTCTCTCTGGAGCCTGTGCTCTGTCGTTTTCTACCTGACTGATCACAAATAAAACGCAATGTGACATCTGGCAGTCACTATATGGCTGTATGTCACCCACTGCTGCATTTCACAGAGAAGCTGTGACTGTAGTTTATTCCAAAATATTAGTATGTTGACAAGCATTGCTGAAACCAGGTCTCATTTTTAAACAAGCTTGGTTAACAGCTTCTCTTTTCCGCTATTCAGTTCTTTTTAAGAGGAAATTGTCGAGCTACATAGATATCTGTCGAGCGGGTTTCTTTCTGCACGTTTGCTCTTGTTGTTTTCGCACAGCTGACGTGCTGCATATGGTAATAGAAAGAGTCATGTAAAGGAGGCGCTTTCGAAATAAATGGACATTAAATGTCAGGAAAGCAAATTTCACCGGACATGTTTTTTTTTGTTATGCATGATGTACTCTGAACTTTCCAGGAAAATCGCCTTCTTTGTTAAGCGGCCTGGGATCCAACCTGAATAAAATGTAGCTTTAAAACTCTACTGGTCAGCATTCAGAGGACGGCAAAAATTAGTTCTACATCTGTGATCCTCCCGGTGGAATTACTGACCTAATAACAAGCAGGAATGTCACAGAGGCATTTTGTTCTCTGTTGGAGAAAAAAACTACACATTTGTTCTCGATCTGTTCACCTCCTCTCCCTTTGACTGATAACAGGCACTCAGTCACGCAGATACACACACTCACACACATTCACACTCTGAAGGTGATAAAACCCAGCAGCAACCATGTTTAAACACAAACACACTGATGCGCAGAAGCCTTTAGGCCTTTCATTTATAAATGATGCTTACCCAGCACTAGTGCATATATGTTTGCATGGCCTGTACTGTATTATTACTTTTTTTTCACAACATACTGTCTGTATATGCTCTTTAGTGTGTTTTCCAGGTGTCTTGTTCACGGTTAGACACATCTATTTGCAAAAACTAAAAGTCTGCGGAATTCGGCTTCTCCTACCTCCTACTGTTAGCAGTCGCAATAGCCGCATGAAACACTAGGCCCTTAGCCCCCCTCATTGAAAATGTGTGGAGTGACATCACAAGACAAAGACATCATTGATCTAAGCCCATTGGCTCGTTGTAGCAAGCACAAGCTCCTGGACTCCTCGACTGACTGTAGCATTCCCAATATGGTAAAAGAGGCTGGAAATATCCGAAAACAAAGCCGAAGGACTGACCAATTACAAGTGAGCAAATCAGCCGACAAATCAGATCAGACTTGGCACACGTGAGGACCCTGCTTGTTTTTTTTTCTTCACATTAGTAGGCATAGTAGTATAAAATAGATAACTCCAAAAAGGGTATAATATGGGACCTTTAAATCACATGAATAAAATCACTCAGATGGTCACAGTTGTTTTATCATCATTTGAAAGTGAATCTATTGGTTGTTATACACTGCCATTTCAAGGCAGAATAATTACGTCCCTGTAACATCTTTCCTATAATGTGTAACATAGAGGCGGAAAGCTAGGGCAAAGTCGCCATGCCTCTGATCTGTCATCGGAGGTAGTAGCAAAAGGGTAGTGTGGGGAAGACAGTAGCAATGTGTAACGGCAGGCTGGAACAGCAATGTGTGTGTGTATGTGTGTGTGCGCGCCTCAGTGTGTAAATGTGAAGCTCCCAGTGTGTGTTCACTAACCGTGCCTCTCGTGCTTCCCCAACGTGGTTATGCAATGTTTTTGGAGTCCCCTGTGGACAAAGTCTGTCAGGCCTTATCTCTTTGCTGATCTCGTCCTGTTCTTGTGCAGGTAGTGTAATCATTGGTGTGAAACATTCAGAGTTGATAAACCTCTGGTTTTGAGAGGCACACTGCACTTTTTCTGTCTGTTCCCCACACATAGATGATCCACTTCAAAAAGTCGCCCCACCACCAAATTACCCTGATGACATCATGAGGCATATTTTCTGCGACTTCAGAGTTTCCTTGCTAAATCGAGAAAAATACTGTGTGTTTGTGCCTTCCTGACCCTTGAATACGATAAGTCTTGGTACAATATGGTATTTAAAATAAAGACACTCCATAGAATATATTATATATAACATGAGGTCACAGTTTTTCTGTTGGTTTTCATTATTGGTGGTTCCCAACCTTTATTCCTTAGCGCCCGCCCTCTTTGTATCGATGTATCTTATGACTACTCAAAGCACTTTTCCACCGCAGGTCACACCTACCCATCACACACTATGTGGTTGCTATGTAAGTGGCCACCAGAATTAACTAATCCCATTCATACACATTCATACGCCGCAGACGAAGCAGCGGGAGCAATTTGGCGTCAGGTGCCTTGCCCATAGTCAGGTGCCTTGCCCAAGGACACATCGGACATGTTGCTGCTGGAGCTGGGCCCCCGGCCTTCCGGTGAGAGATAACTGACTCGACCAACTGAGCCACAGCCCCCCATGGAACCAAACAAAAAATATTGATGGATTGGTTTCAAAAACTAACATGAATACATTCCTTTGATCACATTTATCAGGACATAAACACACTTGCTCAACATATACCAGTAATGTTTGAAAGACGAAATAAAAGACTAGTTCTTTACAGCAGAAGTCTTGCTGTTGCATCATAGCAGTAAATATATAATTTTGCATTGATTTGATGAAAGCATTGGCACTTCCTTCAGCATAGTACACTTCCTGCCTGGGAAAAAAAAAAAAAAAAAAGAAGTTCTATTTGCATTGTGTGAACGGACAGAAAGTTACCAGATAGTTAGCATGAGCTATATGGTCACAATCTTGGCTAAAGAGACGGCCACCCACAGGAAGGCTCACAGAGAACATGGCCCGGCCCTGCTGTTTGATTGACAGGTGAGCTGTGAGAAATGCAGCACAGAAGCGGCACATCAATGCACCAAAGGAGCGCAAATGAATGGATAAAAAAAGAATAATGATCTCACTGATTACAGCTTCCCGTTATCTTTTTCATACACACAACAGCTTCTGTCACGCTGATGCTTCTGATTAGCGTATTATGTGCGATTTTTTTTCTTTTTTACATGAGGTCTTTTTGATGGATGTCTGTTGCGTCAGCTCAAAGACTGCTTTCCTGTTTCCAAATGTTTGCATGTTGGCACAAACAGCCTCCACGTGATGGCTGAGGTCAGTCAGTGCCGTTAAGAGGCCTGTGGAAGTAAAGTGAAGCTGAAACGAGATGATAAAAAAACACAGAGAGACACACGTGCATTCCCTTGATCACACTCAGGGACCCCGCGCACGTATAACGCCGGATATCATTTTTTATTTGCTTTTAATTCTTTTCACATCACATTGTCAGTTTGAGTGACAGGTGGCAGAACATTTCAGGGTCTGTCTCCTCGCTTCCACGTGAGCCTGTCAGAGTTTGACTGGGATCCACTCAGTCTGCAGGAGAGAGGCTGCTCCCAGGTGGCTCGCTGCTGTCTGCCTGTCTTGAAAGTGCTCTGCGTCTGCAGGGCAACACAGAAAGAGAGAGGGAGGGGTGGGCTAGAGAGAGGGGGGAGAGGGGAGGGAAGGGGGGCTGTGTGGGTCCTCATGGACCTCTCCCAGCCCGGCGTCTAGAGGATTTTACACCATTTCATCTCAAAAATGGAAATGTCACGGCTCGGTACATCTCCCCAACAATTGGAATCTGGGCCAGTGGTTTATTTATTTCATTTCCTCCCATTCTTGTATAAGCAGCATCCTCCTTCATATAAATTGTTGTTGTTGTGCTCCTTCTGTATTCTCTTTCCACCCTTCTCCCTGCATTCCCTACCTCTCGTATAGACACTGTAGGGTTCCTGCAAACAGGTCTGGACTGACAGGGATGAGTGGTTTCTCATCCTGATGGTACAAGACTCAGGGTGAAGAGGGGAGTGAAACAGGGTGAGCAGGGCGCCTGGTGGCCGAGGGATGCCTGAGCGGGGAAAGGGTCTGCAAAGAATTGGATAGGGGGATTGGTTTAGAAATAGCTTGGAACCCAGCAGATGGAGGAGAAGTAGAAGAGAAAAAAAAAAGTTTCTGACAGTCAAGTGAGTAAGAGAGTGTGTGAGGAGATGTGCGAGTGAGACAGGAACAGGAACAGTTTGTCCTGTGGAAACACTTGTGCAGAACACGGCATGATTTGCTCACGTGAGTCACTGCTGTCCTGTGTTTTGGGTGAGTAGGATGTTTGTGACAGTCACACATAATGGCAAATGAAAACCAAAGATGACCCACAATGGCAGATTCTTTTTTTAGTCTGTTTTGTGTGGGCTTGTCCCGAGAATTGGAGATGCTTGCGTTGCAACATGAGAGAGCGATTTCACAGATTGGAGTGGCGTCAGAAAATTCTCTTTTATGTGCTTTCCAATTTCATGCCTGCTGCTGGACTTTTTATGTCTTGCAAGTGTACTTCAAGGAATGAACAAGTCTTCAAAAGTCAGTGTGTCGCAGGTCAAAGAGAGGAAAAGATCATGGATAGGGAAAGTTTTACAACTTTACAGGAACTACAAATGTGATAATACGTTTGTAAAAGATAAGGACACTATTCAGAATGAAGATTTATTTCATTTTCAAGAGATTTTATTTTAAGACATTGCTCCAATTCAACAAGAATGGAACCTAAAATATCTCCTATGTGGCTGCCCTGCCAAGAATGATTCATATAGTACCAAATCTAAAGGTTTCTGATCATTATATAGTATATAGTATATATATATATATATATATATATATATATATATATATATATAAACTTGCATTCTTGTCTTTGCTACCGATTAGTCTATGGAACATTATGTTATATATATATATGCATATATAACGTCCTGCTTGGTAAGCATTGTAGGTAAGGTAAAGCAATGTAATCCTTTTTTTGTATCCCTCACTATATGCAGTTTGCTGTCTGATGCCTGATTAGAAGTCAACACGTCTGTTATTCTGATGATACATAACTGTTTGTGATGACGGATCACATCTCGATGTATCCGCTTTGTAAAAGCTCAGACAAGTAATGGATCGATAGACTTGTACATCATAACAGGCTGATTATTCTTTGAAATGGAGTTTGATTAATTTAGAAGTGTGTTGCTTTATTAACCTAAAAACAGCTCATTTTTTTTATTTTTTTAAAACAAACAAAAAAAAGCAAACACAATCATTCTGCCTAAGATCAGACAAGGTCACACATAACAGGCTCATGGATGCTTCATCTCCATTACACTCATTATCCCCCCCTCCCTGTGCTGTTAGAGCTCATGTGTGACACAAAGCGGTCCTAACTCATTAATGCAAAGCCTTTGGGGGCAATTGAGTGTTGACAGATCCCAAACAGGGTTAACAAAGCCCCATCTCTCACCCTGACATGCTTTTTTGCAGGTTGCCACAACAGGGGGAGGGGTGTGCTTCTCGGACATCAGTAGGGTTTAATGCCTCCGGCTGCTTATGTGAAAGCTGTAATTATTCCTCAGATGATAATTGATTCCTTGCTGTTTTGAATGTGTATTAATAGTCAGGTTCCTGATGGATTAGGTGTTGTTAGCCGCGACACCCAAAAAGGCCGCAGAGAGTTTAAGCTCGGATTTCTGATGACTGATTGTCTCTGCAGGTACTTCATCGACCGGCACACGGACCTGGAGAGGCAGTTCAACATCAACGTGGACGACGGGAAGATCACACTGGCCAAACCTTTGGACCGGGAGGCAGACATGTGGCACAACATCACAGTAACGGCCACGGAAGTCAGTAAGTGACCTTTTCGGACTCTGCTTCCCACCTTGCTGTGAACATCCTTCCTCATGAATTGTAATGCCTCATTTTTAAATCAATTTCGTACTATTAGACATTCATTGGCATGCAGGGGTGACAAAGTGAGAACTGTATGAGGACACGTAGGAAAGAGCGACTTCATGGGTTTCGTTCAGTCAAAGGAATCACTGACCTGCTCCTCCCAATCCTCAATTGAAGATTAGAACCAGCGCTTTTAATCGCTCCCGGAATATGCCACAAACAATTAACATTTGAAACCACAGAGGCATTAAATACGTTGATTTGCTGAGTTTTGATTGAATTAAATAGCTCAGTAGTCAATTTGTGGAAGTGCAAGAACATTAAGACGTATCAAATAAACTGTTTTAAAGGCATGCTCCAGAGTGGATTGCTCCAACGCCAGCATCCATTACAGATTAAAGAACATCTGCGAACCGCAAAACTCACTGACTACGAAGAAAATCTTGCCGGCAGAGCTACAAACAGCTCAAACCATATGTAAGGCTTTATTTGCATACAGATTGTTTCAGGGGGGCTGTACGTTGTGATAAAGCTTAATGTACCCCTTAAAGCTATTGGAATAGAAATTGACACAGCTTGTAAGTTTTTTTTTTCTTTTTTCCCCTGTCCTCTTCCGCTCTATCTCTCTGTCCTTCCCTCTCTCTGTCTCATCCTCTATCTCTCCCTTTCTTTCCTTAATCAAAGGAAACACACATTAATTGTCAGAGCAAATGAAAGCACAAGCGCTGTCATAATGTTTTTGGCCGCGCAGCACAGACAAATCCCGCCATCGAAGCAGCCCGTTGGAGGAATTGAATGTGTCTCATTTGATAAGCCGGTTGCCTTGTCATTTTCTTGCACCCGTACATTTAAAGTACGTTTCATGCCTCTTGGCAAAGTAACTGTGGCTTGAGATAGTGGCATCTCAGAGAACACCTAATAGGAATTTGCCAAAATAAATATAGCAGTTTTGCTATTCTTCACGGCTGGGGAGGGGAAGCCGGTGTGTTCTCTGGCGTGAGGAGGAATAGATGTGTTCTCAGTTTTATCCCGATGCCATTTGCCACCCAAACGGAGGCGCGTTCTGCCGCTTCGCACCAGTTGACATCTGACTAATCAGATTCCATTCCCTGTCTGCTGCTGCTGGGGGAAAGTCACTTTTGCAGGGAGGGGGCTATGTATCCCTCTGCCCTAATCCATCTATCACTGTCTAGCACTCTGTCAATTTCCACTCCCTTCACTGCTTACCTCTATTTCAACTCGAATGGTTGTCTGTGGTCTTCAGGTTTCTTAGGTACAATGTCCTCTGTCTAAGGAATTTGTTTAATTTTGGTTTATACCAGTTAAAGGGCCAGTACACAATACTGTACTAGAAGTAATCTAGAGGCAGAAATGGAATCAAATCTTCTCACTTGTGTTTTCATCGATATAAGATCAGATAAAAATGTAAATTGTTGTATGTTTTTCTCACCTACCATGTCAGAGGGAGCAGCATATAAATCCTCCTGTTTCTAATGTAGCCCACAACAGACAAATTAAGCACCGCCTAAAGGGAGTCTAAGTTAAAACAACAAAAGAAAAAGCTCATAGGCCTATTTGACATTTGAAGAACAAAATTCAAGATACTACTTTTTGAAAATCTGAGCTGAGCCAAAGTAATGCCAATTAAAAATGCCATTACAGCCACTGCTCATTTAAAGTGAAGTAATGTCCGTTTAAACACGGTTTCAAAAGTCACCTTTAAAACATCAAAACTGTCAAGATTAAAACATTTTAAAAACTCCTTCAGCTTCTCAAACGTTCACATTCACTGTTAGTTAGTTCTGTTACATTATTTTCTGTTCTTGAGTGATGTACAATCTTTCTTTTGCTCTTTTTTTAATTTATGTTGCATTCTTTCCTTAAGCTTTGTTTTTATGTATTTATGTTTTTAAGGGGCGTTATATTAGAAACTTGGCTTGCCTTAGTTAATTGTGGGGAAAAACTGGATGGCCCCAAAATATCAAAGAATCAATGAATCATAATACAAACATTAAACCAAGCATGTGCCGCTGGCCAAAGTGACACAGCCGTCTGCTGGCCACATTTACACATTTTTATTTTAAGAGTTGACATTTTCATGAAGGATTAAGAAAAAAAACAACATGCTTATGGGACCCTTGAGAGGGGCTGTCAATTATCAGCGATGAATAATTCCAATCAAATCTAATCTAATTAAACAGCCTTTATTGTCTTTTTAGACTTCAGTGTCCAATGACTCATTAATATGCATGGTAAAACCTTCATGTATAAAACATTACAGTGTACATGGGGATTTTCAAAAGCACTTTGAATGGGGATGTTATTTCTCATTTGTGTTGCCTAGAATCCTGCTTTGCATGGCTGATAACAGCTGAAATGTGGATTGATGTGGTTTCTCATCTGTCCTTCCATCAGCTCAGGAAATGAAGGGAGGAATAAAGACGGAAAATAAAGGAAATTAAAACTAGGTCAAAGAAATTACCTGGGATTTCATGCGTAACCCTGTATTTGTTTTCCATGTTTTTAATTTTAGCTCTTACTGATCCTTATTTATCTGCTTGTCTCTCCCATTTCTATTTCTCTCTATCTATTTCTCTATCTATCTATCTATCTATCTATCTATCTATCTATCTATCTATCTATCTATCTATCTATCTATCTATCTATCTATCTATCTATCTATCTATCTATCTATCTATCTATCCTATACTTCTTTCGCTCTTTCGTTCTTTTGTTTTTTCTATCAGGAAACCACAGTCAGATATCGAGGGCGATCGTGGCGATCAGAGTAATGGACATTAATGACAATGCCCCTGAATTCGCCACCGAATACGAGGCCTTTTTGTGTGAAAATGGAAAACCTGGACAGGTAAGAAAAAGAAGTGTCTCATTCATCAAAGCAGTGATCCATCTCTCTCTCTCTCTCTCTTTCTCCCTCTCTCTGCACTCCCCTGTAATGATTGGCCACAATGAATTATAGCCTATTTATTTCACTGTGAAACTACAGAGGTGGGAGTGCAGTCTCTTTTCCCCGCAACGGCCCTCCCTTGACACAGTGTGCGCCGAGCAAATGGGAAATGAGAGCAGTCAGGATTGATCAGAATGGATCATAATTCAAGACTGTCTTTCATGTCCTCCTCCAGATGGCACACTGCTTCCCGCAGCCAAAAATCCTGGACAAGTACTTAGCATTCTCCTTCTCATCAATCGACCCTATTCAGGAGGCCCGCGTGCGCACAATGAGAGGCTCTATTGAAAGGAGAAAAGGGGGGAAAAGGGAAACTGTCCTGCAGGGCCTGAATTCTAATTTCCAATCAATCATAAAGACGTACAGCACGATAAGACCCGTGGTGACAGATTAACAGATAGAGCCAGGAGCCGGAAAGTGTGCCAGACGAGACAGGACCTCATTGATAATAATCTCAAAACCCAGGAATGAATAGGGCATATATTTCATCAGGTGTGATCCATCCAGAATAAGAACAAAAAAAAACAGATTTATGAATAGGCAGTCTTCTCTAAATGGCTCTGAGCCCTCCCCTTTACAGCATCATGTCTCTCTGTTTCCAACACAGGTGATTCAGACAGTCAGCGCGGTGGACAAAGACGACCCTATCCAGGGCCACTACTTTGACTATCGCCTTGTCCCTGAGATGCTCAACAATCCCAATTTCACCATCAAAAACAACCAAGGTGAGAAAGATAAAGGACTCGCAGAGGAGGGAGTACCTGTTCGGTGGCTGGGTGATTGAAGTTTCTGTAAATTTCTCCAATGGCTTTCCGGGCTAATCTCTAACCGGCGGCATGTTATTCAAACTGGAGATAAAATCTGGTGGATCAGTGTAGCTCACAATTAGCAGATGTGAAATTGTCTGGACACCAGCTTCTTTTTTACTCCCCAGTGCATTTTGAGGGAAGCTAAATGATTGGGATCCAAATGGCTTCTCCTAGTAGTGTTGCAGCTCAATGTAGGGTGACTTCTCAGGAGCTGTTGCCGCGTGGCAGATGGTGCGACATTTATTTGCTAAATACTCTGATTGGTTTATTTGCTGTTTTTCTCCATCTTTATTTTCATTCCCAGTCTCCTGCCTCTCCTGCATAGCTGCCTCTGAACAGGCTGTGTTCATGATGACATTGTGTAATGTCTTCAGCTTGGGGCAGAAAATCCTCATATGGTACTAGCCTTCTGTTGCTTGGCAGAGGCTGTGGGCGAACGTACTGCAACCTCTCTTTGAAGGAGGAAAGAGTTCATAAAAATCAGGTCATCAAAAGGCCTTACTATCTTTTGAGAAAATATTTTTTTCAATTATTCTGAAACAGGTGCATTGCAACTAATAATAATAATAATAATTTACACTTTATTAATCCCACGAGGGGAAATTCGGTTTTTTACACTCTGTCTAACACACATAGGCCGAGATACACACTCATGCACAAACAGGGTTCTAGTGACATGCATTAATGGAGAGGTCTCAGAGTGAGGGGGCTGCCCACAGCGAGCGCTCCAGAGCAGTTTTGGGGTTCGGTGCCTTGCTCAGGGGCACCTCGGCAGTGCTCAGGAAATGGACTGGCACCTCTCCAGTTACCAGACCAGTTTCCGGACTTGGTCCGTGCCGGGACTTGAACCGGCGACCCTCCGGTTCCAAACCCAAGTCCCTACAGACTGAGCTACTGCCGCCCACAACTAGGAATATGAGATGCTAGGACAGTCACGGGAAATGCCCAAATAGCCTTGATGGTGTAGATATGCAGTATGTCCTTCTGATGCGACAAGCAATACGCAAAGATAAGAAAATCGGAATTGAAAATCGACAAGTAATTTAAAGGTGTAATTTAAAGATTTTTTGTTGAATTCTTACATGACCTCTAATATTTCCAACAGTTAAAAGACAGAGAAATCCGAAATGTTATAGTTTTAACTCCCCGTGTCTGTAGTGGCGGCCATGATGCAGCCACTTGATGCAACATGTTTATCGTTGCCATGGAAACACCAGATAATATGTCAAAGACCACAGCATAAGGAAGCGGCAACTGCAACTGAAAGTTGCCACACTGGTGCTGTATGTGCTGCTGTGTTAAAAACATCAAATCAATTATACATGGATACACCTTTGTCATGTCCGTTTCACCCGTTCCTCTTGACTACGGTCAACTTGGAGTATGTTTGCATCGGGGACGGAGGTAGGAACAGAGAAAATCACTCCAATAATTCCCTGCCAGCCTCAACATCATGTTTGGTTAAGGTTTTTAATGGGAGCCCCCTGGCAGTGGAATTTACATTCTGTGTGTTTGACAGGCTTTAATGTATAAGTCTTAGTTTTGGATCAACTTCAAAGTGAATTCTAACTTAAGATCCCTTTTCTTTAAGAAGAGGTTTCTTAAGCTTCTGTAACAGATAAAACCCTCACTACAAATGTTTAACCACTAAAAGGACAGCTCTCTGCTCCTCCCTCCTCTGAAAGTAAACATGTGTTGTGGTTCTGCTTTTTAGACTACATATAAAACCAACCACTTGTGTGGTGCTGAACATTACGAGCAGAGAAACAAAGCCCATCGCAGCGTATCCCCCAGCACTTCAGCAGCTATTTCTATCTGAATCGGCAGCTGTGGGAGACACTTCAGTGAAGAGCGTCAGGCTCCTGCGAGCCTGTGTGCGCAGCTTTTGTTTGCGATGATGGGTCTAATTGTAGGGATTAAACAGTGAAGAGGTTAGGGGTTGTCCATGCTGTGGAAAATGGCCAAGGCATTGACCAACTGTATGCAAGCCATCAAGCAGTCTGACAACTCAGTGTTCAGAGGTGATGTTACAGCAGAGCAGAGCCTCCCTTTCTCAGTAATTGACAATATACACTTTGCCAAAATGCCAAAACTAAACTCTACAGACTCCATGCAATTCTATTACACATGGGCCTGATTTACTAAGATCCCAATTAAAGAGTAAAATTGCATGTTAACTACTAAGAATGTTTGCATTAATGATAACAGGTTCAAACGTTGTGGAGGCAGTAGTATTTAAGTCAGGTGTTTGGGTGTTCTCCTGGTTTATGTCACAGAGAGTTTGGACAGGAACTGCAAGATAGGTATTAGTGGAAGAGATAAATGAGGCAGATACATTATTTTCGAGTTATAGCAGATAAACCTGAATATAACAAAAAGAACATTTGGCTCATAAGAAAACCTCAGCATTAAACAGGGCCTCTCTTTTCTCCCCTCCATCTTTTGAATGAATGTTCATATTGTAAATTGCACAGAAGGTACGTGCTGTGTCCTTTGTGGCACTCAGGCCTTGCCTCAAGTGAACAAATAAATTTAACTTAAATAAACGTGGAAAAAGAGCCACAGGTCAGATCTGAACCTGCGCTGCCAGCTTGAACAACTAGCCTCCGTACATAACTAACCACGAGGCTACCAGCGCCCCAGCAAGCACATTTATGAATGCTTTTACTTGCATCGGAGTCAGTTGAGTAGTCTTTACTGATTCTATTGTTACTCCATGTAGACTTCAGCTTAATCCCACAATAGTGGCCACAGACTTTATTGTTCCGTCAAAAAGTAAGGCACTTTTGTATCGCCTAAGCATCAAAGAAAATGTCGCAGAGGCATAATTCTGCTGGTGTGGAACAGTCCTTCATGTGCATGTTTGTGCTGCATGTGAAACTTGCGCTGTTTATACCATACCTCGCAGGCTCTGTGTCACTGTTTAATGAAATGACTAACTGATTTTAGCGTATACCCCCTTCCCTAGCAATCATGGAGAACTGTTTTTGTTTTTTTTAATGCTAGTTAGCTAGCACAGTGAGCAAAATTCAAAGCCCTTCAGTTTAGCCGTTAATCTTTTGTTGTCATTTTACCTTTGATACAAACCAACATTATAATTTGTAGTTTGTTAGCTCAATGACCTGTGCAGGTTTGCCTGTGTTGCTCTAAAATGCATGGACAGCCGTTTGAATGTTTAATAAAAGGAAGCATGAACTAATGATGCAAGAGTTACAATAATCGTTATATTCGCACAGTAAGGCTGCACAAACTAAAAACAGCCGTACAAAATAACCACTTAATATTGTTAGTGTCGGGGGAGTTTTTTGCTATCAACGGTCCAGAAAAGTGAGAGCACTTACAGGAAATGGGACCTGTCGACATTTCCTTCATTGCTTCCTTCAATCCTTTGGTATTGTGTTTCTACTCTAAAGCACTCCATTCCTGCCTGTAAGCCTTTATGAGAGTGTGCATCATCATTTTAAGAGTATTCAGAAAAGCCGAAAGTGTCACACTGTTTATATCACTTCTGCTGGCATTGCTGTTGTTTGGAACCCTGCACATAGATACAGTATATATTTATATTTCAATATAGAAAAAAACACTTTTTGTAGCAATGGTTCAGTCTACTTGCAGGTTATCAACACAGCTGTCGTTCTCTTTCAATCTACAGTCTTTTTTCTGAGGATGTGCTGATGGGCAGGATATGTATAATTCTATTTTTACCATCAATAGTTGCCAAGAAAATGGAAATGACCTGTTTATAGGACACGCCCTGACGGTTTACTTCAGCACTGTATACTTACACATTCTCTCTGTGGCCCTGAGTGATCCAAATGAAGACGGACATGTTGGTGCTCACAAAGCACAGCGTTCCACTTTGCAGCAGCTCTTTTAAGAAAATAAATCTGAGCATACGTTCACATCAATTACAGATTGTGCAAAGCAAATAATTCTATCATGAAGCCTTCCATCTTTTGATTTAGTTTGCTCTGTCAACGCAAATGTTTTTGCATGGCCCTGCAGCGTTCATCACCAGTTCCAGTTTCCTTTTCTCTTTAGTGCTCCAGGAAGCAGAAAGGCAAAGGTTAGACGATCAGAAATTCTTGTACACTTTCCATAACATCAGCAGGAGCAGTTTCATATGGGACTGTGAGTGTTTGATTATGTGAGCAGGGTAAGGAGAGCCAGCTAATGAGCAGGCAGCTTCACAGAAGTGTCATCAAAGAGCAGCTGGCACCTTTCTGGGTCGACATGTGCCATCTTCTAGTCAGTGTCGCCTGCCATGGTCCCTTCATTTCTTCAGCTTTCAAAGAGGGCATCGAACTCAAGCTTGCCTTCCATCAGAATTCCAAAATCGGACTATTGAGAGAAAAATAAATGTCTGAAATCTATCAACAACATTAGAATTTGATAGGGCTAGAAGGCCTTGTGACAATTGATGTGAAATGAGTTTACCCTCATGCTGCACTCATCTTCACACGATTTAATAATAGAACTCCAGTCTGTTACCAGCATGAATAATAATAATGGGATTTTCACACATCTTCCAAATATTCATCTCTGGTTTTACCACTCTCTCCGACAGACAATTCAATCAGCGTTCTGGCAAAGCATGATACCTTCCGACGACAGAAACAGGAGGTTTACTTCCTGCCAATCATCGTGGCAGATAATGGGAATCCACCGATGAGCAGCACCAACACCTTGACTATACGAGTGTGCGGATGCAGCAAGGAAGGGATTGTCCAATCGTGCAACGTGGAGGCATATGTCTTACCCATTGGTCTCAGCATGGGAGCTCTCATCGCCATCCTTGCCTGCATTATACTGCTGCTAGGTGAGGTGTTCCTTTTTATTGTTACCATTGTGTTGTGTGTTGATGGATGTCGACAAAAAATTTGCAATAGCTATGAAATGCGACAACCCAAAAAAATAAAATAAAAATCAGGAGAAACATGACAGTTCATCCATGCAAAAGTCCATTCTTCTCTTGTTGAAAAAAAAAAGCAGACTAGAAAGAGCTGAAATTCATTCTAAGCTAAACCATTAATGAAGCAAAATCAAAACACACAACTCCAAGCCCCCATATGCAAAAGGGGAAAAAAAAAATAAAACAACATTTAATACGTTGCGCATTCATTGATCTCCAAAAAGTGCCCTATGGTCAGAGCACCGGTTTACTAGTTCAGAGTAAACTAAAAACAAAATCTGAAAGGTGTGATCCATTCCTAAAACTGTATTTATTTAGGCCATTGCTGCATGTTTGCCACTTGATCCACATGATCTGCTCATACAGAAAGAAACCCACTATCCAAAACTTGACCTCGACTTCTTCTTTCTCTCTTGGTTTCTTTCAATTTTTCTTTCTGACAGTAATAGTAGTACTATTTGTGACCCTGAGGAGACACAAGAATGAGCCCCTTATCATAAAGGATGACGAAGATGTGAGGGAGAATATTATCCGCTACGATGACGAAGGAGGGGGTGAGGAGGACACCGAGGCTTTCGACATAGCAACGCTGCAAAACCCTGATGGCATCAATGGCTACCTGCCGCGCAAGGACATCAAACCTGACCTGCAGTTTATGCCCCGGGCAGGGCAGCACTCAGGCCCGAATGGCGTGGACGTGGACGAATTCATCAACGTACGACTCCACGAGGCAGACAATGATCCCACTGCACCGCCTTACGACTCCATTCAGATCTATGGATATGAGGGCCGGGGATCCATTGCAGGATCCCTCAGCTCACTGGAGACGGCGTCGTCAGACTCGGACCAGAACTATGACTATCTCAGAGAGTGGGGCCCGCGCTTCAGAAGACTTGGGGAGCTCTACTCTGTGGGTGAGAGCGACCGCGAGACCTGACGTTTGATATTTTGAAAAAAAGACTCCTCTGATTTTCTTTTTTTCTGTCCACATACTTGTGTATTAAACGCTAGGGGGTTTGCTGGCTTTTAGAAACTGGTGTTTAAAAGATAAAACAGTTAATAACAAGAAGGCCACCTTTTTGTATTCTTCTTAGAGTGAGGTATAGCAGTTGTCATCCACTACTTCAAGCGCATTGTAATTGTTGAGCCAAACAATGTCTTTCTTAGGAGATCTATGATTCTTGTGGAGTGTAACTTAGATTACGTTGTGGAGTGTCTAGCAGTATTTTGGGTGTTAGTCATTTGCTGTGACTGCCAGTAGCAGAAAAACCGTGGGACTGCTGGTGGGGGCCAGATGAAAGGAAACATGAAAACTTTGAGATTCTCAGAAGCTTGAGCGGACATCGTACTCCATGGACAGCAAGCTGGACCTCAAAAGCTGCAGAGGAATTGTTGTTTCACAAATCTGAAAGCCACCAAGCTGTGCGGCGACTTAAAGCAGATTGACAATGAAAAAGCAATATACAGTCTACATTACAATGATGAATGTATGTACGATTAGAAAAAAGGAAAAAAAGACAAACCAGTGTTGGCTTTAAGTGAATTTGTTATCATTTGATATCTTTCTGGTGGCCACATTTATAAACTCTCTGAAGCCTGGAAAGGCTTGCTTTATACAACTCTTTGTATTTACACGCTACAGGTGTGGGTCGCGAGTGTTACTAGCCTATAAAAGACTGAAGTGAAGACAAAAAAGAGAAATGTAGAAACTCTGAGGCCTTCTTTTTACAGAAGCAACATTAAATACACTTGTAATCTACTGATTTTTGACAAGAGTGTTGATTCTTCATTATTGTTCTATGAGTTTTTGTATTTCGGTTCCTTGATCATTCTTTTTGTGCTGACAATTTGAAGTGAGTGTGTTTAGATTATTTCACATTATGCTGTTTTTTCAATCACTGATCACTGTTTCATAACAGCCAAACCATATCAAGAATTTATCGCAGTGGATGACATAGACTAAATGTAAGCAGGCAAACAAGAGCTCTAAGTTACTGTTGCAAAACAGATGGTCTAAAATGAATTAGGACTGCAGGAACGGGACATTTCTGACACTTGCTAATCGGTGTAAAATAAATCTCAGTATATTTTGAGGTACTGACAACTAGTCTCTGAGCACAATAGTCAAATTGTTAACTGAGTATACCAAACATTAAATCTCATTTAGGAATCAAAGGTTACATCCAAATTAAAACACAAATACAGGCCATGTGCATAGTCCGCTTACACTGTATGATATCAATAAAAAAGACTTTTACTGTACATAGAGTTACTGCTAACGTCATTAGCTTCCAATGAGGTGGTAGGTTTTGTCTCTGCACGTTAGCTCTTGCACATAATGATGATTTCAATGGCACTACAGCTGCGTGCATACTCAGTTTTTACTGATACCGTATTATGGCAGTTCTTGGTAGACTAAACAATATATATGGCATAGTCCGAACATGCAGATCATATTTTCTACTGTGCTTTAATGCTTATAAATGTGTATGTTCAATTATTTACTCCCCGTACTGTAATCTAAGATACCCTGTATTGTTTCCTACTTTGTGAAATATATTTTTATAAATATTGCTGAATGGTGTGGGTTTTCTTTTGTTTCTTGCACGTCACACGCAAAGACACTTGGCACGTGTAGCATTCATTCTGTTAAAGGGGCAGCTCGAACCATTGCAGATGTGAAATGTGGGTTTGCTAGTCAAGAGCCGCAGTTAATCAACCCATGAAAATGGTTTAATAGTGTCTACTACTAGTGTCACTAGTGTCATGGCTACCACCATGCTCTGTATTAAAAGGTGGATGGCATAATGGCTCCTGAATAGCTTATATCATAAGCGCTGTCATCTCAATGTAAACAGATTGGATATGGGTCATTTTTTGAAATTAAAAATATTGTATATAAGTATTTATTTTATCAAACATGGTTTCTGTCATCATAGTTACTCACTGTATCATACTGATTCATGAACAAGTTTACATTCGTCTTACTCTTTTTGTTTTGATAAGTCTGCTGCCGACTGTATAAACCAAAGGGATCTATCATGATCTATTGATAGGGTAAATATTTTGGTTAGTAGGCATGAGGTGTGTGATTTGAATTTTCCTTACTCAAATAGGTAAATCTTTTCTGTGCATTCATTTGCTTTAAATGACATAACCTCCACAACTTGTAACAGTGGTATTTTGGCTTCGGATTAGTTTGACAGGAGGAGTGGGTGATATGCCGTCCATATTGATATACATTTAACAGTTTCAACTGCTTAGGCTTCAAGAGTATAAATGTACAAGAAAGTCTGCTTTGTTCAATCATGACAGATGCCTGCTCTGCTTACACAGAAGAAGAGCTCCTGACATTTAATCAGGAATAAGGTTAATTAATGTGTTAGATATACGCCGTTCCATCTCTGTATGGTAATTGGCAGGCTGTTATGAAGAACCTGTTTATTTTGACCCTGTTTTTCACAGTTAGGGGATATTACCTGTGTTAGAAGCATAATCCCTAGCTAAATTAGAGAGTGTTTATTTAAAGCTTGTTCTTATTCTTGAATTGTGCTGCAATAACTCACAAAGTTAACGTAGTCCCACTGTTTCCAGTGTAAGTCCTGGATTTAAAGAGTTAATAATAAATCTTCATCATTAAGTTCAGTTAGAATGACAACTGTGGTTTAAACTGGAGGCATAGAGTTTGAAAGATAATGGATGTTACAAGTCATGGTGAGAGAACAACGTATGCTGTTTATTGCATTATGGGAAATGTAGGAACAATCAATTCGGTATTTGAGGTACCTTGAGCAAGGAAATACAGTAATAATATTTATTGCAAGAGTACCCTAATGCTGTTTGTCTAGGGTTCATTTTAGGATTCGGCCGGGGGTTCAGTCTGATTGTCTTCTCACAATAGCTCCTGGAACATCCCCGACTGAAACAAGACACATTTACCGTAGGTAACAAAGTACATAAACAAAAACAGGAAGCACAACTGGATCCCTCCAAAAATATTTTGCTAAAAGTGTTCCTTGCAGATCTGTGCGTCATCAAATCGCAGCCCTGCATTATCTTCACTGCCTGTTTTCATGTTAGTCACTTTTAGTCACTCTTATAATGGCCCTGTGCTCCTCGAGTGCTACAAAAGTCTGTTTAACTGTCTTTCCCAATGCTACAGAAAACAAAAGCGGACTTTAAACCCACTTGACATGACATTCTATTGTTAAACCTTTAGGCTGAACCTGCTACCCCAAAACAGCAGGAAGATAGGACAACACATCTACAAGAAGGTAAAAAATGTCAACTGCTTATCATTTCCCCCTTCCAGCAAGCTTTCCTCGCCTTGGAAATGTTTGTGATGTTCAATGCAACCTTTCATTCCAAGTTGCCATTTAGCTTGTTTAGAAAATAGCCTGTCTTCAAGATTTGCTTTATAGGTTTGACATTATGCAGTTGGGACAATTCGACTTTTAGAAGGATACAAAAGTGATGTTAGAATGGAAGATGCTTCCCAGCTCTGTAAAACTCATTAGAACAGCAGCACTCTTTAAAAAGAGTCAAGGTTACAACTGACAAGTACTTTAAAGGGGGGGGATTTGTCTGGACACATAGGCTATGTCCCGAACATACATACTCAAAATATATACTGCTGACTGCATGCTCCTGACCATTCATATTAGCACGCACTAAAATACCGTTCACGCAATGCACTTCCTGTCTGAGCTCTGTTTGAAGAGCTAGCATTAAGCTAGGGCGACGATCGGTCTGTAAATATAATTCAACAAAAATAGGCAAACCTTCATTACATATACAGCAACCTAGTGACTTTAATATTGAATGGCAACATTTAAATGTTTTTCAGCTCATAACTTTAATTTTAGCTGCTACTTGGCTGGCTGGCGAGCTCTTATAATGGACAGTTATAATGGAACAGATTAATATGACCATTATGCTCTGGTATCAAACTTAGACATTCCGTCAGATCTAGTATACATCCAGGCTATTCTCGCCTACACAAAATTGCTTATTATGATTTCTTATAATTCAAATGTGACCTCACACTGAGTATGTAGTATTAAAGTATGCAGTTTGAGACCCAGCCAAAGTCATTCCAGTACATCCATAATGTATTTTGCTTTCCTCTACATTCGTTATTCCATAATTACATAAATACAACCTCACTAGTGTCTTTTATAACCAATGTATGTCTATCTCAAACCATTGTGTATTAATTCAGGTAGAAAATACAGGAAGCAGGTTTTGCAACAGAAAGGTGGTATTAAAATAATTATTCTGGGATGTAAATGTGTTGCTGTGTTACACTAACAGTCATCTCCCCATGTTTTTATTTTTTTTATTTTAAGACCAAAGGCAATAAAGCAATTTCCTATCTTGTTATTTTTTTTAGAATATAATTTCTTTGTGAGCATTGTCTTCTTTTTGCTCATCTTGTTGAAAGATTAGACTTTTGTTCGGCTTTATCTGATACTGAGGCTTCTTATGAATAACAAAAGCATTTGATCGTATCAATTAACGGTTGTTCACTGAACTCAAAGGCACAAAATCACACAAACCCACTCACACATATGCCTATATATAGAGCCTCTTACACATGTGCGTGCAAACTCTCTCTCTCTGTCTGTCTGTCTGTCTGTCTGTCTGTCTGTCTGTCTGTCTGTCTGTCTGTCCGTCTGTCTCTCTCTCTCACACTCACACTCACTCACACACACACACACACACTGCTGCAGTTGATAACGTTCCTGTCGGTACAGTACTATGGGTAGGCAGACTTGATAAGATATGAGATACAGTATATTTGATGTCAAACTCAAAATAACTTCATCTGATTCCCCATTACAACAAGCATCTTCCTCTCTGAACCTGTGTTAGTGTTGTCGGTGTGTCAGATGGCTTTGCCCTCCGGGATTGAAGGTGATGTTAACCCTGGAGGCTGCTATCTGTACACACCTGATCCATTAGTCAAAAATCAGCCATGGAACACATTTTACCTACTGATATCTCACGCTAAATGATAGCATAAATTGTTTTCGGGAATGTGCCACCCCGGCAGGTCAGCAAACTCATTTGTAGTCAATCTTCATGCAGCCCCACTGCTGTGTATGGCTGCAGGTCTGACAGGGGTTGCCTAACTAAACAGTAAATCAAATTATCTTCTCACTTTTGTCACGTAATGGAAGTGTCCCTCGGGTGACAACCTTGCACTTGTTGTTCCCCACTGATATGTGGCAGATTTTATAAGGCAAGCCTGTGGCTGCAGCTCGTGTGGTGCAGAAACTGTAATCACTGTTGCCTGCCAGAGATGCCCTCAAATTACAAACAAACTTTGGTGCATACAAATTAAGATGTCGCTTTCTGTTCTGGATTTTGAGATATGGATACTGTGGTTTGCCTGAGCCATCCCTCCCCTCTTTCCTTTTCCTCATTTTTTTTTTTTACATTATTTCTCTATTTTTCTATTCTGATAAAGCCATACGAGCCTCCAGTTTTTCAGATTTGTGTACTCTCATCTTCTTCTGAACCTCAAACGTCACTGGTACAGCTGATTTATGGACCATAACCCACTCTGGATTATCAGAAATATAGTTTAATACAAGACTTTTGGCTTTATAACTTCATTGATAACTTTCTTTAAATACGGATGTTTTTTTGTTTTTGTTTTTTTTAATGTAATGCATCTACTGCTACGTACTGTAAGGTGTTATGTTTGCTGCTGTCACTGACGCCATGTAGGTTAGCATGTTTCAATCATGTGTGTTTACATTGACATGTGCTTTCTGGTTATGAGGCTTGTCACTGATCACTAACTGGATATAATGATAATAGGACACAGAGAAATGGGTTTCTATTACTCCATGAACCATGATAAATACTCGAGTAAGCTCTCCCTTGAACTATTTAATGCATGCTATTCAAGCAGGGACTGTTGAAAAAAAAATAAAACATCACAAATGTCCACTGTACATTTACTTAGCTTCAAATTGCTTCCTCTGTGATCCAGTCACCAACACCTGTCAGCTATGAGAAATGCCCTACTCGCGCTTTCTCTCTATTAAGAGGATTAATCTCTTAACCTATTCATGTGTTCCTGCTTTCATTTTCAAGCAGATCTGTCGATCACATATCTTTCAGAGCTTTCACGGACGCGGCAGAAAATGGAAACACACCGTCTCTTCTCAGACCGACTCTCTTCAACAGACAATTTAATCAGGGTTTTATAAATTCTTCAGCTAAATATCCTCATGGCCTGATTTATGATACAGCCACTTTATGATCACATGTATTAGTATCTAATGTCTGCAAGAGTATCACCCACACACATCGAGTGCAGCGGTTGCTGTGAACCACTTTAGCTCCAGGGTTGAGAAAGAAATTGGAACTGTTTTTCCACACTTAAGTCTTAAGGGCTTTTAATAATTACAGAATTATTGATATTGAGCAACGCGGTTCGTCAGCGCACGCACTATCCCGAAGTTCGCTGCCACTCCAGTCAATCATTGGATCTCCACAGCGAGCACTGCAGTATGTCTCCGGAGCGTGTCAGCAGCTCCGCTCCATTTCTAACATGCTGTGAGTTTATTTTTGTCGGAGTACACAGAAAGTTTGGGTTAAGCTGGACAGAATATGACAACCTGAACATGAAGTCAGAAAAGGAAATGCAAAAAACATCAGGTTTTTTATTCATCACCGTATCAGCATTAAGTCAAAACAGACATCAAATGAACAACAAATCATTCTCAGGTGGACAAAGCAACATGTTTTCCCTGTTATTCTCATGTTATCTTCTCCTGTGACGTCAACCAATCAATCTTTATTTTTATAGCGTCAATTCATAACAGGTGTTATCTCGAGACACTTTACAAAAAGCAGGTAAAGGACCTTACTATTTGTCTGTTAACATTAACAAAACAGCAGGTAACAAGACCATGCTCATTGTTATGTTTACAAAAAGCAGGTAAAAGACCTTACTTATGGCTATGTTACAAGAGCCCAGCTTAATCCGTCGTAGCGTGGCAGGAAAAAAATCCTCATCCTCATCAACAGTCCCGAGGAACCGAAGAGAGCTCAGGAGCTCCCAGAAAAAGGAGAGGTTAGAATATAAAGATAGTGACAAGCAGGAATAAGATATGAAAGCAGAGAGAGAGAGAGAGAGAGAGAGAGATAAGAGTTCCTGGTGCCAGTTCCCCCGGTAGTCTAGGCCTATAGCAGCATAACTATGAGCTGGTCTATACCTAAGCCAGCCCTAACTATAAGATTTATCAAAAAGAAAAGTTTTAAGTTTTAAGTCTATTCTTAAAAGTACCTAGTGTGTCTGCCTCCCGGAGCCCGACTGGTAGACGATTCCAAAGGAGCGGTGCCTGATAACTGAAGGCTCTACCTCCCATAGTACTTTTAGAGACTGTAGGTACCATGAGCAGGCCTGCGTTCTGGGAACGTAATGTTCTTGATGGGTAGTATGGTACAATTAACTCTTAAAGATAGGATGGTGCCTGACCGTTTAGAGCTTTGTAGGAGAGAAGAAGGATTTTAAATTCTATTCTAGATTTTATAGGGAGCCAGTGGACCGCGGCGTGCATTGAGTATGTTGGGATTGGGAGTCAACATGACAAGACACTTGCAGGTCAACAACTTACAGGGAAGTTAGCTTGAGGGGTTGGAAATATTGTTTCTTTTTGCTTCAAATCTCAGCCTTGACTGTAGCTATTAACATTTTTACTTAAACATTGATTGTCCTTTCATCATCCTCGTTCTTTGTCCTCAGCTCATTTTTCCTATGTTTTTAAAAACCTTGTGATAAACCTAATCTATACAACATAAACACATCTCTCAACAAGCACAGCGGACAAAGGCAGAGCGTTGGCTGGCCAGCATCATTTAACCACAGTGAAACTCAACATAAGCTCATTCCTCCCGTTAGAGAGGTTTATCCAAAGCTGTTTGAGCAGTTTTGTTCTTGTGTCTTGTTTGTTCTCTGAATCTTCATCGATTCCTCAAAAAAACATTATTGACAACCTCTTACAGCTTCACTCTGGAATCACATGAAATGAAACCACTGACATGTCCATGCACACTGACCCATTTAAGTGTCCATCCAGCAGACAGCAGACTGGAGCAGTGCATTTCGAAAAAAACTATTGTATGACCGACCACCATTCAACAAGCATTTTATAAGTTGTTTTCTTCTCCACTTGAGGACCTGAAAAAGAGTTTTGAAAAAACCGATGGAGTAACCTTCTGTCCTTCACACAGCATGTGGCTCGCAACTACAATAAAGCCCAACAGCGCATGTTTCTCCTGAGGAGGCAGGGAAGTGTTAATGTCAAACAGGATATTTTAACAACAGTATACCGACCACTCATTGAATCAGTCCTCACATATAATATTGTATCTTCGTACAAGCGTCTCTTTAAAAGAAAGGCAAGAAAAAAGACACTGGAATGCTCAAACATGCAGCTAAAATCACCTACACCACCCGCATCCAACTGTCAGAAGCCTGCACATGAGCAGAAGAAAGGACAGAAGTCTGCATCACTGACCCTTCTCATTCCCTTCAAACCCTTGTTTCAGCTCCTCTCCTCAGGTAGATGTTTCAGAGGGCCTTTAGCTAAAAAGAAAACTCACAATAACTATTTTATTACCACTGGAATAAACATTTTAAACAAGGCTAGATAAACACTACATTAATATAAAGTAACATCATATACAGTGAACAATATGGAACTTACACTCACCCCCTCCCCATGCATATACACACACCAACACATAAATTACAATAACATAACCGTACCAGCGGACAAAAGAAAAACAACAACAACACAGCAACAAAAGAAAACAACGATGGAATAATGTCCCTCCCTTCCTTCTTACAAAGCACCCATACATTTTAATATAGAGCATAGTGAGCGCCTCAACTGTCCTGTAGTGTCTTTAGTTTTAGTTATATAGATAAACACTGCTGTTTCACTTTACCTATTTCAGCTAGACAAGAAATGTTTGCATTGCTATACACATTATTTATCGCAACAGAACAAAGACTGTATTTGGTGTCTAGGCTCAGATGAGGAGTAATGGGAGGATTTCTTAAACCCTCTCCGATTGGAGCCTAAAGGTGGATGCTGGGGTGGAAGTGCAATACTGGTGCCGGTCAGAGCTGGCAATGAAAGAGCAGAAGGAGAGAAAACTTGAAGCTTCAATAGGCAGCTAATTTGAAGATGTGTTGTCATGTGATTGTCAAGTGTCAAATCAGTGCAGCTCAGGCTGGCGGCCTGAACTCGCTCGCAAACGTCGCCTTGTGTGTGAAACTTTTTTGTATGATTTTATGTGAGTGTAATGGGTCTGAATGTGTTTTTGCTATTATGTTCAGGTAATTTTCCTTCACTATGCAATAGATAACGCTTTTTGAATCTTGAATTGTAAAGCACAGTCATACGAGGGGCCTTTGGGTCTGTCTTTTGTGTGCAGAAAAAAAAAAAACCTTATTTTACTTCGGTTTTCTCTAATTCATGAATGACTAAATAATTGTATAGCCTTAATTAAATTCCCAGTTCTATAAAAATGAAACTTTGTATCAGTAAGAATAACTAGCTCATTGGCTGCTACGGATACACATACACACACACACACACACACACACACACACACACACACACACATATATATAATAGTATTCAAAAGGAAGCCCTATGCAGTTTCTCTTTCTTACCTTCCCTCACATAACAAAGTCCCCAAAGAATTCACAAATAAACCAAATTCTTTATTATATTAAAATTATTCCTTCATTATGATTGAACTTATTCAGGAGAATAGCCTTAACAGTAACTTTTTAATTAAGTTCCATCAAGCAGTGTTTACATGTCTAAATTAGTCCACTTTCATCTTCTCAGGTTGCTTTCAGAATAGTTGCACACCTTCACTACAAAAGAAAATCAAAGCAAACGGTGTGATGTGCATGCAGCTGTATGTAGAGGACAGAGTGGATCTATCTAAACAATAGAAGGATGAAAATCATCAAAGAGTAAAGGAAGCATGTCTCAAAGTTTGCCTCTGAAGTGGACAAAGATGTTTGAGGGGGGCCCATTAAACTTCCCCGACTTGAAAACAAGCACACTAATGGTGTCACCAATCTTGTATTTTCACCACTGACCAACCAACACGTAAACACCATATGGTGGCCGCTGCTGGTATAATTCATTCTGCGCGCAGTCTTTAAAGTTCTGTTGACATGACGGACGATGCAGTAAAAAATAATTCAGCAAACTCTGACAACCAGTTAAGCTAAAGTTAGAGCTTTCCTTCTCTCACAGCGCTCCGTCCAACAGTAGTTACTGTGATTCCCATGTTTTTAGAGTGCAGAGAAGAGAACAAGCAGCTCCACTACGAATCCAAAAAGAAGTGTGTCATGACACTGTTTTTGCAAGGTGAAATATAGGCAGCATTGTGTCTAGCACAGACTGGAAAATAATTTTTCTAGCGGCAAAAATAAGTAATTATTAAATCATTGGTTATGAGTCACAGCACAATACTTCCCCCGGAGATCTATTATGGTCATTTTGAGCCAGACAGAAGAGAGAAGCCCTCCTATTACACCTTTAATTGAACACTGATATGTTTTTGTGCTCTGGTCTTCAGCAGAAGAGGGGATAGCTGTTGTTTTCATTCATTCGACGCTGACACAGTGGTCCTAATCATGCACCATGGAGTGTATAATTGACCCCCTCTTGCAATCAGCATTAATTAACACCTCTGTTGGTGAATAGCACAGCCAGCACAATTGCGCCATAACTGCCCTGCCGTTTTGACAGTGCACCACTATTTCGGCTTCAGCCAAATAACTGTCGGGACCCCAAATCAGTTCCTGTGTCGGCAGGCCGCCTCACAGCTGCTCATGGGATGAAGGAAGCTCGGCCATGCTGGACTACAGAGCTAAGTATCATGAGCAGCATGGGGCTGTGTTTGAATCGTCTTTGTTTGACACCACTCTGTTGGAAGTTATCATAGCTGGTGACTTTGCAGAAACATCATCAGTTTGTCTTTGTGTTTTATTTTTAGAGACCAAAACCTCAGTATATTTCTCTTTTCACAATACGGTGACTTTTATGCTTTTTTAAGTCAATCTGCTCTGAATGCTCACAAATGTCACCAACATATAAAACATAACATAGCTCATGTAGGTCCTTTCAGGGGCAGGATAAACTCAGTCTGTAGGAACTGGTTCAAATCCTGGTGTGGACCTTAAGTAGTTCTGGTGCCTCACTCTGGGTCACTACCCGAGTACTGCTGTTGTGTCCTTGAGCAAGGCGTCACTTTCGTAATACTGACCTACTGCATGTGTGTGAAAAGCATCTCACAATAACAGTGTAAAACCAGAATTTTCCCTTAGGATTATTTAAGTATGTATAAAAAACATGACAAGGCATTTATATGTCAATACTTTAGCTTTCACTTTTTCTAAATTGCTTCTTTATCTGTCTTAGATTTAATTACTCAAAAGTGTAAGTAAACATCTGATACATTCATTAGACTTTACTTACTCTGCACAAGGCTGTAGCTCACCCCCAAAACTTTATTTCATGTTTGAAAACAAAGTTACGCTGTCAGCATAAGTAATTGCCCACGAAATAGAAGTTGCACTCAGGATTATAAAAAAAATCAAGGACATGCTGTGAAGACGTTTCTTTGGCTTGTCAGAATGACAGAAAAGGACTCCAGAAGAGGATACTTCATACCCAATTACACTGAAACTAAATCTTGGCTGTACCACAGTTGTTGTTATGACGCTCCTTGACTGCTATCTATTGTATGTGAATCCTCTAAAGATACAGAATGTAGTCCAATGGTGCTTTCACACTTTCACACAAATTCCTGAAAACTGTGCTGATATGGTCATGAGGTCATGGTCATGTGAATACATCAACATACTGTTTGGATGACTTCAACTGTAATAATAAAAGAAGAGTCGAGTCTATAAGAGAAGCTGTAAAACATTCAGGACAAAAACACACTCACATCCTTTAATAAGGTTTTTCCTGATCTTTATCCTTAAGGAAGCGTCCATCGTGATTTGTGATGGTAACAATAAATGAAGAGGGATGAACTCACAGAGAGTTCTGTTTAAACTCTTCTGTTGCCCCTCAGCTATAAAGAGCCTTTTAAGTTAGAACAGCTCAAGGTTTTGTTTTTTCCGTCTTCACAGTTTGGCTCACTCTCACAGTCCTCATGGTGGTGTGTTCCGTTACAGCTGGGATTTTCTCTGAGCAAAAGGAGCCCTGGATACCCATTTGTGTACTACTTGTGCAGCACGCAGCAAAAGACATCGAGCAACTCTAGTAACAGTTAAGCAACAAAAAAGAAATCATATTTCCTGCAGGATTCAGGAAGGAGCACATCACAGCAAAAGGCAGAATGAGAATTCATCATTGTGTTTTGTGGCTGTAACACTAGACTAGAATTGTAGTTTTTTTTACACATCTGCTGAATGTGTCAAACAAAAATCTTCATCCATCTCTTTTGCAACACTGACAAACATTATAGTGTGGTTGTAGTGTTCAAAGCTTGCTTTCCCCAAGTGGGCAACATCTGTTTAACATGTATCATCATACTTTATTGTATTTATTAAACCTGGATTATTCAGGAAAGAATCTCATGAGGTTAAACATCTCCTTTTCAAGACAGGCAGCAGCAGAATGTACATGAGAAGGTTCAATGAGAAGAAATAAAATAAAACTGAGTTCAAAGAAACAATGAACAGCCGTACATAGAAATACAAAAAAGTAAGTTATTAAACATTAAATGACAAAAACAAAATGTAATCAGTACATGTTTTGTCAAGATCCCCTACAAACACACCAGGGAGAACATCTACAGCCAGACGAGTCCACCTCCAGGTCATTCAACATCCTCTTTAAAGCATCCAATGAGAGCAGCTTGTTAAGTCTCAGCTGGTTTGGTAACTCATTCCAAGTAAAGGGAGAAGCAACCAGCATACACTCGATTAACGATTTGACTAGATTTGTATGCATATATAAATAACAAAGAAATGACTAAAAACGTTTGCTTTTATTTTATCTACAGAACTTAAGAGACACAAGCAGACTTTTCCTTCCAGAATTGATAAAGTAACCAGTACTATATTTTAAAGTGCCAGCTGTTAACTTCTGTCTCAAAGTGCTCAAAGCAGTTTAAGGCTACAGCAAAAGAATAGATGAGACAGATCAGCTTCAGCAAAAAACATGCAACTGCATGGTTACCTCATACCTGTTGTCACCCAGCCACAATGTAGGAAGTAACCCAAGGGGGGGACTGAACTGTCAAGCAGAGTGTCTGAGTAAGTTAAAGAGAAAATATTTATTTTCGATTTTGAAAATCCAGTTTTTGTAACCAAGGTGGAAAAGTTGGCTTTTCTTGGATGTGTAAGTCAATTGTCGGGCGGTTTCTCCAGTGCCCCCAAACTGCTCCATGTTAGCAACAGACAAACAGGTTTGATTGTGTATTCACATCTTATACCAAGAAATGCTCTCAAGCTCTTCCCTGAGGGATCTCAAAGTGTCCCATGACCTGATGAGATTTGTAATCTTTACAATATTTTCAGGGCCTACTACAGGTTGTCCTACCAGCTGGACGTATCCAGAGAGCCTCCAATGGAAGGGCAAAAAGTTTTCCTAATCAGAAGCCCTAACCACCTCAACTGGCTCCTTTCAAGGCAAATAAACAGCGGCTAAACTCTGAGCTCCATCTGGACGCCTGAGCTTCTCACCCTGCTGCCATTCTTTCACAGTTTTTGGGGCAGCGTAGGACTTTGAATTGTCCTATGAATTTGCCTTCCTTCAGCTCCTTCTCAAACACTACTGTTTAAAAAGATTCCTGCATATCTTCCAATGCTGAATGAATCAATATAGGATTGTGTGTGTGTGTGTGTGTGTGTGTGTGTGTGTGTGTGTGTGTGTGTGTGTGTGTGTGTGTGTGTGTGTGTGTGTGTGGTGGGTGGGTGTGTGTGTGTGTGTGAGTGTGTCTGTGTGTTTGCGGGGAGGGTCAAAACACCAAAAAAAAAAGTCTGGCCTTGTCACAAGTATGAAGGAAAAGTTCTTATCTGAGAAGCAGATTGCTTGTAAGAGTCCACAGTGTAAAACACCACTTTACTGGAACAAATGCATTAATAAATTAGTTTGTACATCATAATGAGGTGATCATTTGTCTGGTTTGGGTCATTTAACATATGATTCAGCAGTCACCAGGAAAGACTGATTAATGTAGTAGTCAGAAAATGTATCTAAGAACTGATCTTTCTCATGTGACATCATTAAGATTTTTAAATATTTTCATTTGGGGCGGCAGTAGCACAGTCTGTAGGGACTTGGGAATCAGAGGGTCTCCAACTCAAGTCCTAATGCGGACCATAATATAGAAGTTGATCACATATCTGGAGAAGTGCCAGGGCACTGTCTGAGCAGTGCGGTCCCTGCGTCCTGCGCTGCAGTATGTAGCAGCGGCACTTTGACATCTCTCCACCAATACATGTCCACAGGTCCTGTTTGTGTGTATGTGTAAGAAGCATGTCTCTCAACAAGAGTGTAAAACCAGAATTTCTCTCAGGGACTAATAAATCAATAAAATATATATAAAAAAAACATATCTCATGATAAGCAACAATCTGTTACTTTCTCTTTAAAAGCAATGTGCCATTTTTATGTCAGAATCTGACAGACATGATATTTACTATTAGAGACGCTTCAGTCGGGCCAAAATGGCTGAGACCCACATTGTCACTTCAAACTGTATTTGTACTGTGTTTGAGTGTCTGTTTGTGTAAAGATCTTTGCCACAAAACTATTTAGAGCTGCCTTTTGCTTTCAGTTTAACTTACTTATGTGACAGATGGGTGCAGTTTGCCATGTCTGCAACACTCACACAGCCAGAAAATGTTCATATATAAAAGGAAAGTATATCAAACATCTCTTCTTTTTCTTTTCTTTTTTTTTTTTACAACGTGACCTTTGAGATCCTATCTGAACTTAAACAAAAGCAACAGAACAACAAGAACTTTAAATGACAGTGAACAAGGAGGTGTACATCCAACAATGTGTCAAGTTTTTTAAGAGTGAAGCACAAAACAAAAAGGATCAAAAAAGGTTCTATTGTTAGCAAGTACCTTTTTTCACCAAGAGTACAGACAGCATTAACATGGTTGGAGTGTGCTGTTAATGGTTGGTCCACTATTTAAATGAAATATGACGAATTAGATGAACAGCAAGTTTTGGAAACTTACAACCATTAAAAAGAAACCGCAACACTATGTCAATCTCTAAAAACAGCTGAATGCTTTGTTGACGTTCATCCATAACAAGAGGAGAATCCTTCCCATCACACAGCGGTGTCATAATTTGATATTATTTTGTTTTGTATTTTGTTTTATTTCAGAGTTTGTTTTATTTAAATGTCTTTTTGTGTTTTAGTTCTCATTCTTCCCTGTTGCCTATTTCTGTTGTGCATTTTTTTTCTTAATCTTTCCTAGTTTAGTCTTTAGTGTGACCTCTTTTTATTTTGTAAAGTTCTTAAATTCTTGAGTTATGTGTATCTTTAGTGTTTATTTTATTGTGTAGCTATCCTCAGTGTTTCTTGTCTTGTGTTTGTTTTCCCTGCCTATGTGTGTGTTTCCCTCCAGTTCTGATTGCCCTCATTGTCTTCACCTGTGTCGTTTGTCTCACCGGTGTGTGTGTATTTAGTCTCAGTGTTCCTTCCCTCTTTTGAGTTCATTGTCAGTGTGTCCCCTCTGGTCATACCTCTACTTTCCTGTGGCTCCTTGTGTCTTTTTGTTTCCATCCTTTGGACCTGTAACTAGCACATTTTTGTTTTGCCTTTTTTGTTTCAATAAATTTATTGTTTTTGTGTACTGTTATTTGATCCAGTTCCATTGATGATGAGTCTACAAAGGGGCTGAGAGCTATATGTGTTTTTATGTGGCTGTGTTAATAATGCTACTCCTTGGGAAGTGAACAGCTAGAAACTCTTCATCGTCAATGCATAGCTGATTAGCTAGCATTATCTAGTTAATGTTACCTGTCAGCTGTCATTGTCAGGCAGTGTTCTGGGGCAGTGTGCTGAAGTTCACACAATATTTGATGGCAGTATTCGGAGAAGTCTGTTCTTTGTCTTCCTAAAGCAGAGCATCAAACGACATTAAAACACTGTGGCTTATACATAAAACATTTAATTGCAACAAAAATATCCCTTTAATTTACCACGTTATGAATCCAACATGAACTAAAAGTCCCAAACAAACATAGTATGATCTATGAAAGTTCTATTTAAATTGTCTTTTTTGTCCACAAAAAAAGAAGGAAGACATCTGCCAACAATACAATACAGTACAAGAACAAAATAGTTTTGGAACGCATAACTATGGCAATCACAAGGCATATTTGGCAGCTTGCTCGCTCATCCAAAACAAACTCAGTCCATCCACAAAGTAAAAAAAAAACAATCCAACAAAGGTAGTCGATCAATCACTGATATAGCAGAATAAAAAAGAAGCAAATGTGTACCGGATCTAGCCGTATCTATTTTAACCTCCCTTTAATTATGTTTTATCAGCAAAACATAAAAGTTATTCCTCTCTCCAGAATAAGACAATCTCGTTGGCGCCGTCACTTGGCTGAGTCTGTGCCTGTGCAGGTGTTGGCAGCTGTCAGAAACTGGGGTAAGGCGTATACATGCCACAGTATCCAAAATCGGGTGTCTCATTTCTGAAATCAGGATGTGATGTTTACATGCACAAATACAAAAACGGAACACTTAAAACCCCAATGAAAAATCGGGATTCTCATGTCCAGGTAAATACACTCAATAAAACGACACAATAGACAGACGTGATCGTCTGAGCTGTCGTGGCTTTTTCATTCACAGCTAACTTCTATCAGCTATTATTAACTTCAGGAACAATGAATAAACAAAATCAGGCCTGTACATCTAAATGAATACATAAATTCCACACAGTGGGTGGTTCCATACATGTGTGATGACACGAGAAGAATACAAATACTTGTATTGACCAAATGACAAAAAAAAAAAAGAAAGAAACATCATTTTCTGTCATCATGCTTCAAGTTGGGCCCTTGCAAATAATGCTACAAAGACAGTCTATTCTAGACATGCAAAAAGGATTCTTCCATTTGAATTTCTCTATAAGCACCACTGTGGCTTTGTACAGCCCATAGAACTACTACTACTTGCATGTATGTAGATCCAAAATATAGCAACATTTGTCTGTGTATTTCTTTTAAAAGCACCTGAGACGGACATGGGAACATTTTTCAGTACATGAGGGATCTCAGATTCATCATGTATACTGAATTGCAGAGCCTATTTTCTGAAGGGTTTATGTATTTATTGATGTTCCCTGGCCTGTAATCCTGTTGGTTTAAACCTAATATTCTTTCCCCCCCAAATGTATTATTCATCCTGTGGGATGTTTTGATGTGGGAAATGAAAGAGTTGGCAGGCTTTTCTGTCCAAAGCCTTGGGTAAAAAAAAGATGACTGCAACTAACCTCCAGCTGGGCTCCGTTGAAAATGATCAATACCATTAAATTCGTATCAAAATCAGAGTGTTTTGCACATATGTTTAGAACATAAATGAATGTATTATCTCTCCCCTCCTAGAGATGTTCCTTTTTCATAAGCTCTCCCAAATCTACCCTGTGAAATGATGATTTATAGTCATTGTTTACTTGTAACATTGCAGCCTCACCCAATTTGACCCAACGCTGCTTTTCAACGAGCACATCAACTCCAGGTTGTGAGCTCTCGTAGAGATGCCGTCTCTCTTGCCATCACCTTTGATCGTGATATGCATATTTCATGACCAATGTAATGTCAATGAGTCCTGGGCTAATCCACCTCAGAGCCACGGGGAGCTCACCCAATGATAAGGGTGAGTGAACTCAAACAGACAGAGATAAATATTGTATTTTACGAGGAGGGGAGAGAAAGACGCGACAGGGGCTGAGGGACAGGGAGTCAGCAGGTGAGATATCTGGAGGGAAAGCCAGAAAGAGACGTATTTGAAGAGTTGGAGAGATAGGGAATAGGGTCATTGCAGGCCAAATGTTGCCACCCAGGGACACTCCATGCTGATGGTGCTGGACCAGATTTTGTGTCAAGTTGACTCTTTTCTGCACAGCAAACAGTAATTAGGTCAGCAGCAACTTGTTCCATGATTGACTCATCTCCAATCCATACATCTTTAAAATCAATGAGTCCTCTCAAACAAACTTGTATTGATGAAACACATTGAAAGTTCCAAAAAATTGTTTCTGAATCTTTTATAACTGCTACATGTTTTAATCATTAAAAATATGTTCCCACCATAAGATCTTTTATTTTCCCATGTGACCATCGGGAGACGGATCTAAAGACACCCCGGTGAGCTGGCAAATGGCTGATACCTACAACGCAACAGAACAGCCGGGGAACACAGGAACTGAGCAGGCAGCCAGATATAAAACTCATTCATAGGAAAAACCGAACATATGACGCCTGCTAATTTGCCAGACGTATAGCTTTCCTTTTTCCTCTCTATCTCTCTCTTTATCTTTCCCTCCGCCCCTCTCATTTCTTCCAATCTCTAAAAGCTGGAGCTCAGCGAGAAAAGAAAAGCACTTTAGCTCGGCGGTCTCATGGAAATGTGTTTGATTCGAGGAACCTTTTGATGCAGATGATTTTTGCCTCAAAGCGTCTTGTCCCAGGCCTCGGCACAGCCTCTTTGGAAGTGATGTGACAACGGATAAATGATTATGGGGTCCTCCATCCCCCTCCCGGCAATGAAGGGACGAGGTTATGTGTTAATACAGGAATAGAGGTTGTATTTTATGTCCAATGATTAGCCTTTTTAGACCTAATTAAGTCCCTGGGGAGAACAGGAGTCATCCTCCTCTTCTCTCTAAAACTGCTTCTCCTCTTACCTCTCATTTTCTATCTCTCTCTCTGCTCTGTTCTTCCTCTCCCGCAGGCTCTTTACTTTCACTTTGTCAGGTAAAAGACACTCTAGATCCCCCTTTCTCCTAACATGAGCAGCATGCATTCACGGATACCTTTCTCCAAGTAACCCAAGTCCGCCTGAACATACTGTCAGAGTGAATGAGTGGCCAGAACAGACAGACAGGCTGGAGGAAGCTACATGAACACTGCCGATTTTTTGTGGAGAAATAGAGATGGAGAAAAAGGCGTGGGGAAATTACGTCGACTACATTGAAGCCCTCCTCCCTTGATTTTACATCAATCCCTGGTTATCTCTCAGCTGCAGATGGAAGTGAAGGGATCCTGAGTCCACCTCAGTCTGAAATCTGAATAAAACATGCTCTCTGCTTTACAGTTCAAGGCGGCCATGAAGGCACACAGACTGCTCTAAACTTCCTGAAGTGGTGCTCCCACTCAACAGATGCCAATTTGGCGTACTGGTATGAGTAATAGAAGTGTGATGGCCATCATCAAGTAAAAATATGACACCTCTGTGGTGATAAACTGAGTTCTTCGATAACAATATCCTACTTTGCTTTTTCTTCAGGTTTTTGGAGTTGAAATGAAAAACAAGAAGCAGAATAAAAGACCCAGATGGATTGAAGTTTTCTGTGGTATTATGTACGTTAGTTTTACAAACTGTATAAAGAGGAAGACATGATAGAAATGGGAAATCTTACATTCTAAAAGTAACTGTCGAGTGTCAACATGCAGTGACAGTAATATATTGGTTTGCTTCTTTAGCCTCAGCTGGGAAACACTTCCTCATCTTAAAGTCACTTTCACAAATCTTCAGCATCACGAGTTGTGTTTTTGGCAAACATCCAGCAGCTATGATCAGACTCACCCTTAATGTGAGCACCAGGTGGATACAAGAAATGGGGCGGTTGTGTTTGTTGGTAGAGTCGTCTCCCAACATGTCCGATGTGTCCTTGGACAAGGCACTTGACCCCAAGTTGCTCCTGAGGTTTTTTGTGGTGTATGAATGTGTTTGAATGCAGAAGTTAATACTGATGAAGATCTTTACATTACAACATTTGCCATCATTGTGTGAATTTATAGGAGTGACCTGCAGTGTCGAAGCACTTTGAGTTGTCAGCAGACTATTTGACAGGTATGTTTCCTGTAGTCTTCAAGCCTTCAATTTGAGCCCTTGCATGCTTCCTTTTATTATGATGTATCATGGCAATCTAAGTCCTTACGCCTTTAAAGCTCAGCCCTATATGGCTTATAATACTAATCATGCATCATTATCAAGTCAAAATAAGTAACCTGGTTTGAAAAACAAACTATTCTTTCACATTGGTTTTAGCAGATATGTTGCCATGTGTCTTGAACCCTGATTGATTTGGGGAGTTATTTGTGTCATTTTCATTAATATCCAGAAGTTTAATCACAACAGAATCAGAACCAAACACATACTTTTTTTATGACTTTTGAATGTATTCATTTTTTTTAATATGTGTATATATACATATATATATATATATATATATATATATATATATATATATATATATATATATATATATATATATATATATATATCAAGATGCTTGTGAAATTCAAATACAATTCAGCAGTATATATGAAGAATTTGATTCTGAATCAAAGGTTTTGATGGTTTTGTAATGTCATAATAATAATCCTACACGTTTCATTATTTTTAATGCAGTCTGTACGAACAACATTCAACAGTACAACAAAGTCCAGACTGAGAAGGTGAAGAATGATGGTGTTTGTGGTTTAGGCATTAAATGAAAGCCAGTTCTCTTGAATCAATGACTAAATCACAACAACAGAGAGAGAGAGAGAGAGAGAGAGAGAGAGAGAGAGAGAGAGAGAGAGGGCTATTTTGTTTATAGATCAATGTAATTTCAAAAGATCATTCCAAGAACATTTGCACAAAAGAGAGAGAAAAAACCACCACTATCAAGCTGAATTGAGCTGACTGTAGGATCCTCAACTGTCCCTTGACACCAGTGACATGATATGAAGCTGTGATAAGAGTTTGATTGCTTTTGAGGGAAGGGCTTTTGAATTTGATGATTTGCCCAAAGTAAAATAAAATGAGAGAAACTCCGATTAAAGCTGATTTTAAACTAAATCACAGTGTTCATCACTGCGGTCATCGCACGAGGAGTTTTGCTTCACATTTAAATTTTTAATTTTGTTCTTGCAGGTCTAAATGGCACACTTTCTCTAAAAGCAGCTCTGGGAGTGTGTGGAGGGTGGAAGTACTAACTGATTACTTAGATGACTGCTGAATGTGCCGTGAATGGGCGCGCCAGGCGGCAGAGCAGAACTGAAGTGAGCATCCACTGATTGGCTAACTGTGCAAAGTGCTTCTGTCGGTGCAGCGTGCTCTCCATACACAGTGAAGAACAAAATGACTTCCCATATAGTGTAGAATGCATCTCTCTGTGTGTGTGTGTGTGTGTGTGTGTGTGTGTGTGCGTGAGTGTGCATGTGTTGGTGTGCATATATCAATGGTCTAGCATGATTTTATGTCAAGTACCACCATGAGAATCACCAGAGAGGGATCATCTGAGCGTGCTTCTGATCATTACCACTAAGGACCAAAGCAAAACGCCTTCTTGCTATCTACTATATTATAGTATAGGATATTATTTTAACTGGGACTACCAGTATAAGAATGGGGAACAAGGCCTAATGGGGGATGTTATGACTGTGAGTCTTTATATAGGGTATATATTAATATGTACTGTATATACTAATATGTGCTGTATATATTAATATATTATTATGGGATTATTGGTTTGTTTGTTTGATTTTTTTTTTTTTTTTTTTTGGGGGGGGGGGGGTATATGCATCTGTCTTTGAGGTTCCCACCCTTGATTTAGAAAAGGATTATGGTGCACGCTGATCAGTGATTGGACAGAAGCTGGTGCTGCATGCGTGCGCCCTATTGGACGATACCTGCGGGCACCAGTTTGAAAAAAGGAGTAAAGGAAGCTGCAACACTGCTCTCCTTCTCCCTCACCTCCAGAGAGAGACGTGTTCACTTGTGCGACGGAGATAAACTGTGTGTTTGTTATACTGAGATATTAAAATGTTCAGTGCTGATTATGTGAAATGGGAGAGTAGCTTGTTAAAGCCCAAAATGTAACAACTACTCGAAATGGTGTAAAAAGAAAATAAAATATATCTGACCCATCATGTAACAAAATGCTGAGCCCAAACGTAGTAACTTTTTGCCCAAAATGTAACACGTTTTTACATTATTATAGGAGAAAAATATTTAGTCTGCCCAGTGATGTAATAACTACTTCTGGACCACAAGTTACTACGTCACTACGTCAAAGCCTTTTTGAAGAAATGTTAAATACTTCAAAAATACCGTCAAATAATAAATCAGCAGCGATCATCAGTAAAAAGTACATACACTAGTGATGTGTCTTGAGCAAAAGATGCGGCTCTGAGAGCCGATTCTTTGTAGTGAATCAGAAGAGGCAACTCTAATCAAGAGCCGGCTCCTAATTTTTGTCCTTCCACTGCTTCGCTTTGACAGTGGGTTAGCCTCCGCTATGCTCATGGCAGAACTTTGTTTTGATTGGCCCGCAAGGCGGCATGTGAGTGAGACAGCAGATGATTGATTAAAGAGGTCTGTTATGGTTCTGTTGATTTGTTTGCAGTTTTTTGTATTTATTTTGTATTTGCAATTTTGTATTTATGCAATTCAAAAGTTTGATATTAAACACGACTAAGAATGCTTTTAGAACAGAATAAATGCACATAGTGAGGCAATTAACGGGCTTCTCATAAAAACACTGAACAAAAGCAGGTTTTCAACACTCAAACCATTCATGTTTGCAAAGTTCAGCTAAAAAATGAGACTAAATTATCCTAAATTAAGAGCTGTGAGTCGAAAGGAGCTGAGCCAAAAAAAGCCGACTCTCTGAAAAGAGCCGAACTTCCCATCATTAGCAGACACTTGTCAACGTATCATTCATGCTGTTTTTGAAATACTCCTAGCTAATGTAATGCCCTAGCTTAACAGTCTCTGCAGCGCAGACCACAAAGAAAGAGCAAAAGAATGATCACTTTTAACAAAGACTTGCGTGATGTAAACATGAGATCGAAGATTACAGCTCCTGGCAGTTTTAGGAGTGAGTATTGAATGCAAATAAGAACTCAGTTCATTTAGTATAAAGAAATAATTTACAATCTTTTGTGTAAAGCCACCAGTGCCATTTTGCAATCTTGTGTTTTAATAAAAAGCCTTGAGTGTTGGGCCTCACAATGTTGGGTACGACATGTGCGAGGAGTTAGCAGGTGAATCAAAGACTTTGAGACTACGCGCAGCGTCTTTAGCATCTTCAGTGTGTGTCAATCTTTTTGAGCGAAGGTTATCATGGCGGTCAGCAGAAGGCAAACTCTTGCCATAGCAGTGTTCATTTACATAGAAAAGAAAAGTACATGAAGAGAGCGCTAGAGGGGAAAAAACAGACACATTAACCCCGAATAATCCGAGCATCATCAATAAGTCAAAGCTTTGGCCTTGGCTTTAATGATTGGACTGTGCTAGTGTATTAGCATGATGCATTATAAATCCAATAACGTTGTACGCCTGTGTGTGTTTGTTATGTTATGATGATAGTTGTATAATAGAGATCAAGCAGAGTGTTTAGTCTTCATTTTCCACAGCCTTATTTCGTAAAAGAACAGAGATGGTTTAATATTCATCTGAGAACACTCTGCATGTCTTTATTCTTTCTTTGTGTCTCTTGTTGTCCTCTCTGCTGTCTCTAATTAAATGGGGTGAAACAGCCTTGTGTTTCACTTTTATGTGCTTCAATTTTGTCAACAAATTTCCCCCACAATGCGCCCATCTGAATTTTCAAATGATAAATGAAAATCCTGCCTCTTAGTGGAAGTAATTCCATTAGAGGTCCACATTAAGGAAATAAAGACAAAAACATACAGTACCTAATTTAATTTTCTGCCTTTGGTTTCTCATAGGGACCACAGTGGATGAGACCATCCATTGCATTTACTAATATTTAAGTGCCTCGTCTTTCTCGAAAACCACATTACTCTGCACATAAGTGAAACATTTGGATTGAGTTATTCCTCTAAAACCAACTTCCTTTTTACTTTACTTTGCCTGCATGAATTAGATATTTGGAATTTATGTCCACAACAACCAAATCCCTGCCTCTATCCCACCACGTTCTTGCCTTCAGCTTTAGTGGAGTCAAGTTTTGGGAGTTTGAAACTAACAACAAGCCCTCCATCACTCAGAAGATTGATGAAGCCCACTGTGCATGTTTGAATAATGTGTAAGACATGACAGAGGCCACTGCCAGAGGTTGTTTTCTTGCTCCTGGCATGTGTTTGGCTGCAGCAATGGTGGCCTTAACAGGGATATAGATCCCGGCCTGGGGAGATGTCTCAGCCTTGCTGTGGGATCATTATTCCGATGGACAAAGCCTGGGTTATAAATAGGTTCATGGAGTTCTTGGGCGGTACACTCTTTGTTTTCTGACCATCCCTATTTGTCTTATCGATCTGAATATGTGTGGCCACAGAGCTGCTGTTAGGAGGCACGTTGAAAAGATGGTCGGGGGCTGTTTTTATTTCCAATCTAATCGAGGAGATCTGTATTCAATTAGTAATGTCTATTAGTTTTCTAATAATAAGGATAGATAACGTTATGTTTTTGTACTGTCATTATCGGCAATTATGTGTTTGCACCTGTGCGCTGTGGTGCAAAACTCCTTTCAGGGCATGCTCAGCTCGGTTTGTTGTCCAGTGGCAGCGAGTGTGATAGGTTGGATCAGTGTAACTTCAAGAAATATTCCTTACATTGTCCAGGTGGGCTGTATGTGAACGCAAACTGTCAAATCTTTTCTCCCTAACTTTTTGCATTTTTTCCCCCTCTATTACCCTTGTAAAAAATGTGTTTACAGACTAGGGCTGATATGTGAACACAGCAGGTAAAGCTGTAACTTAACGCTCCTTCTTGAGTGAAGGCCATTGCACACTGAGTCAGTTATATGTCCAAAATTGCTGCACGCCCTCATGTAATGTCAATCATGTTTGCGCATTGACTCCGTCATTATATCTTATCGCTCAAGTTGATTTTTCTGCGTCCCATTGCTGTGTGTGTGTGTGTGCTGCCTGTGTCCCTACCTCAGACTTACTGCCACTTACTGCTGTAAAGGATCATATGCTTTGCGGAAATTGGTGGTGTTCTTTATAATGTGTGGTTACAGTACAGACAGCGGCATATCAAACTGGACCACTGACATCCTAAAATACACCTGAAGGCAGTCAGGATCATTCTGCAGTTCTCCTTTATTGACTGATGAAATATTCCTCACTCTTATCTTGCTTTCATGTAGACGGACTGTGTTGGTTTTTTTCAAGGGTTGAAGGAACCTGAAAACCATCTTAATTGCTTGATCAATCTGCATAATCAGTACGAGGAATTTTGTCTCATACTGCGAATTATTTGAATAAATATAAAAAAAGAAACACACCAGACCCAGTGTGTTGGATTACGGAGCTAAAAAAATGCCTTTGAAAAAAACTGACTCAGTGTGCAAAGACCTTTAGGCCATCAGTGTGTGAACGGCTAATGTAAAAGCGCTTTGAGAAGTCAGAAGACTAGAAAATCATTGCACAAGCTCAAGTCCATTTCACATCCATTTACCAGAACTTCAACAGAGTTTGAGCAGATTGGTCTCAATTAGGCTCTGATTGTTTGTGTTTCAACCAAAATACGTCATTTCGTTGCTCAAATACAGTCTTTGCTAGATGTGCAATCATTATTTTAATCTGAGAGCTGGTGTCACTTTGAGAAGGTTCAAGTTTAGTCAATTTGATGAGGCATGTGGTTATATAAGCAGAGCACGTGCCCAGGAAAACCTGTGGCAAACGTCAAGTGCAGCAACATGTTGGTTTGTTTATGGCATGCAGACTGTCATATATGTTACATACAATTTATGTATTGTTTTGCAACTTTTTTTGAAGTATATGGATGTTTAGATAGATAGAATAGATAATGTACGAAACTACAAACAGACCAGAAAGTATCAAATTGTGGTCTGTGAGTAAATTTAGAAATGAAAATAATTTGGCATTTGAGTATTAGTAGAGGTGGTGTGTTTTTCATTTTGCAATTTAACTTTTGAGGAAGGATGCAGCGTAAATGGGTTCAAATAAGTGCAGATTTGAATTTCAATTTTAAAAGAAGGAAAAACTTTGGGCTATATGCATAAAAAAATTGACTTCTTCTTGCCCTCCACCATGCAGCGTATACAAAAGTAGAGGTTCATTTCTGCTGCGCTGCATGGTCTCAGTGCAGGCTGAAATCACAGATGTGCTCTACAGGGCTCCACATTGTTACACCAGCGTCAGCATCTTTCCCCACCACCTAGCATATGTGGAGAGTCAGCTTGGAAAGCATCCACGAGGACGAGAGCAAAGGAAGCTTTGCTGACCCCAGACAAAATCAAATAGAGGGAGGTGAGGGATGGAGGAAGGAGCGTGTGTGTGTGTGTGTGTGTGTGTGTGTGTGTGTGTGTGTGTGTGTGTGTGTGTTTGTGCTTGTGTGTGTGTGTGTGTGTGTGTGTGTGTGTTTAAAGGCTGGTGGCTTACATTTTCAGAGGATTAAAATGTGGCTGTAAAACTTTAATGATTCCCTGTCTGTTAACAAAACGACAGAATAGTGGCCACTACTTACCGACTTAAAAGATATCACAGGCTCACAGAGTGACATCATTTTAGAAAATAACGTTTTTTGATGCATTATGGGAAATTAAAACATCTGTGGTTAGTTCCCATGTCAAAACATGATCTGAAAAGATGATCTGAATAAATGAGGAAAGACATGATTTTTTTTTAAAAGGAATATCAGTGTTTCAACATCAGTCAATCTGTCAGTTATCAAAGACATTAAGTCCAGCAAGCTTTGAGTTCGGAATAAGAATGTTATTAATTTTTTTAAGCTAAAAGTTGGATTCGAATTACTGCTTCACTTTAATTGTTAATATGTTGTGGCAGGTAGAAACATAAATGATAAATGGACTTACACTTGTTTTTTCACACTACAAACATTAACCCCTTCACTCCACATTAGCACGCTGATGGTAGAGGCTGCTGCACTAAGTTCCTTCCAACAGAACTATTCCAGTCACACGCATTAAATGCAGCTGGCGTAACTGTGAGAGTAAATTGGTGTACAACTTTGTATAATCCTTAAAAACAGATCAACGAACACACAGTGATTGTTCTGAACCATCGAAACAGAGCATTTTATTCTGAAAAATAAACCAGATGTTTTAATGCCGTTTTGATGTCCGACTTCCTGTCCCCCTTAATATTTGCTGTGTTAAATTGATGTGCCCTGCTCAGGCAATGGGCAAAAATAGAAGCCTTAAGTATCTGCCGCATCGGCTCCAGACTGCCTGCGTAGATGTGTGATTTAGACCACAAAGTTAGTCATGAAGAAAACCAAAGAGCTTTTAGAAAAATATTTTCGGAGATGAGAAGCCTCATTTTCTGTTAAATCAGTTACTTCTGCAACCGGGCGTTGCCCCCTGCTGGTCATTATAAAGAAAGAAGGGTAAAAGCATTCCCAGGATTACTGCACTTAATACCAGTTTACTATAAAAGAGTTTGATTAACATCCTAACGGAGCATTGCTGTTGCTACTATGTGGGATCCAGTGACCGATTACAGTATAATTAGCAGCATTGTGCTATCCAATTCAAAATAGAGTAAAGGTGTAGTCAGCTCTAATTGAAAAAAGGGCCATTTAAAAACCATCCTTGCTTTTTGCAGCATATTACAAAAACTTCAGGACATAGACATTGAGTATTTCTAAATGACGAAGCAAAACTTTAAAGGGTCCAATGGATAAAGCCACGGGAAACAAAATGTTCCTTATAGGAACTGCTGTATCAAACAAACACTGTTTTAGAGTGTTGATGTCTTAGCGTTATGACTAGACATATGCCCCGGTTTTGAGACCTTTTTGTGGAATATTTGTGTTTGAAATCAAAATCTTCTTTTATAGTTGTTTTATAATGGCTCGAGGTTGTTCCACCAGCTCCTCCAATTAGACATAATGACACAGTACAGAACCGCCTACTACCGAGTAATTTGAGCCTATATTTGCATAACCTAACACTTGCTCTGCCTAGCAGAAAGAAATCAAGAAATCTCTCCACTGTGATAAAATGTAGGGTTTTAGATAACTGTCTGACCCCTGCACAGTGCTTGAAAAGAGAAATGTGTCTTACCAGTCTCAACCCAAGAAATTGCCCTTAAGCTTACTTTTATTTAAAGCAGCCAATCAGAGTCCTTTTCAGTTTCATTTCATGTCCATGCCTAGACTGTGGGCAGGAAATTGTCTTGTGCTCTTAATGATGCAGCCTAATGAACCAGTGCATTGAAGTTTAACAAAGATTGTAATAGCAATGAAAAGGCAGAGCAAGAATAAAACAGCATGTTTTGTTTGTATTGTGTTTAGCCTTACACTGTTTATGTCTATTGGTCTGCTGTTCAGCTGTGTCTACATGACTGAGAGTGTTTGTGTCTGTAACAGAGTGGGAGCTGCTTTCTGTGTATGAATATGAGGGAGCAGTGGGGAGACTGGCTGACCTTTCTGGGGACCTCCCTGACTGAAGCTGTCCTGTAGTGGTATTTACATTACCATTTCAATACACTGCTGAGCCAGGCTGGCAATAAAATATTCAGCTGACCTTTAAGGCAAAAAAGACTTAGTTAGAGACTGTCATATCATTTAACCTTAAGACTGTACAGTGTAAGTGTGAGCTGTGTCACTGTGTGGCCCTCATTACCGGCCACATTCTGACAGAGTGCTCTCTTTAACTGAAAGCAAGCCTGTGGCAGAGGGACTATCCTGCTGTCCCCAGAGTTACTTCCTCCATCCCACTGAACAATTCACTGCCACTCTGAAGACTCAATCTTTTGTCTTCCTGTCATTCATCCCAACCCCTTTCTTTTAAGTGTGAATTAAGAAGAAGCCTCCAAAGCAATAGAAGTGAAGCCAATGCAGGTTTGCAATAAAACTACAGATCTGTGACTGGCCACTGGCTACAAAAGTCAGTCAATCCCTATTTGGCTCCATAGTAAACACCCACCTTTTCAGCAGAATTACACGTTTGAAGCATGGTACATAGAACAATTTTGTCTTTAATGCTGAGCTCCCAATTTACGACAACTTTACGGCTGTTACATACTATGGTGGCCACTAAAAGCTGCAGGAATTATGAATCAATTTCTCCAGCAATCTGCTCTACTGTATCTCAAGGTCCTTATCAGAAAGCAAATTGTGCTTATGAGTTTTAAGTGCAAAATGCTCCAAAGAGCTGCATACACTTATCAAGCCCTTTCAATTTGAGCTCAGAGGGAAAGATATACTGTATATTTTCCAGTTTATTGAGAAGTCTGGAAAGCTTAATTCAAAGAGTGGGCCAGTGTAAGGAGTGCCTCCACATAATAAAAAGACACTTATTGGACTTAGAAGAATTTGACAATATAGATTAAAGAGGTCATGAAGAGGTGGAATCGTGCTCTTACTGGAGAGTTTGCACATGACATCTCTGCTATACAATACTGTGGCACAGTTTGCACCAACTCTTAGAAGACGTCAACTGCGCATTGCGTCATTCATGAATTTGATGTTGTTTGCAATCGAGCTCATTTGCATTAAATGGGAGATATTTTGGTCATAAACATGCAAACAAGAAAGGAACAAATAGCCCCTCAGTTTTCCCCCTCAGAGTGTTTAACCCTTTGTGCTTTGTGACTTACAAAGTGTGCGTTTGTCTAACTTGCATCGAGTTTGTTGGTGTAAACAGCACATGAGCCATTGGTGAATTAGGACCTCAATCTTATCTTATTTTAAAGCAAATAATTTTCTTTCTTTTCAAAATGCTGTCAACAGAGGCATACTGTTGGATGCCATATTGGATTGCTGAACTGGAACGCATTGTGTCATCATGTAAAAACAATCCACCAGTCTCAGAACACCTTGGGCTGCCACTGTTGACGCCACAATGATATATGATTCAGTTTACCCTTGGAGGTAAGTGCAAACTTACTTTCTATGCTGTGCAAATGGATGTATGCATGCAAACATATCCAGATGTAGAGGCCAGCCATTTAAACTTGTATTCTTTGTAAACAGAGACACATGCTATTGTGTGCACACCACAAACACAAACACACAACATATGCATAGATAAAGGCACATATCAACATGCAGCTAGAATTATTGCACTCACAGACAAACACACAGATAGAATGAGAACCCATCTGCTTGGAACAAACAAAATGGATGCATGCCCTTTGGGAGTCCTGGCAAATGAATACTGTTGACAGAGCAATTAGCATCTTAGAGACAGGATAACCTTTACTCAATACATCATCTGTATTATTCTCAACCTTCATTCTCACTCCATTTTATAGCTTCCCTGCCTTTGTGTTTCTATGTATTTATGAATTCTTGCTGTTCTCAATGTATCTGTGTATTTTTTTAGAGGTGGCTCGCATGAATGTAAGGAACAGTGTGGTGCTTGGACTCCAGAGGAACATGTGAAGTGTTTAATGTGGTGAAACAGGTGCAGCGAGACAGAAAGGGCAGCCCAGCCAGAGCTAGTAGGTTAGTCACACTCTGACCTGCACATCACAGAGCTGGCAGCGCTGTGGGCGGAGATCTACAAATTGCTTAGCATTCCCCTCCCATTTGCTGCCTCTGTCTCTCCTCCAGTCCTGCTCCCTCTCATTCACTCACATAGAGGTTCTGTAACTCTTGCTGGAATCATTTTTCACTTACACTAATTTAGTAGCTTTCTGATGATGTACTTGATGTTGGATGAAGTAGATGTACTACAGTTATAGCAAGGAGGGTCTGTGTTTTTACTGTTCTTCTTGTGAAAGGATTGTCATGACTTCACTTAATGGCTTTTTAAGTGTATCCTTTAAGGACAACTTCTAGTAAGGCTTATTGATCTTCCTATAGAATGAAAGTGGCAAAAATGTGATTCACATTGGCAACAGGCTCATTAGGTCGGCTCAGATGTCCCTCTTCCCAGCAGTGATCTCCTGTTCGGTCCTGCTGTATACAATTCCATCAAGCAAGCTCTTTGGTCTTGGTCTGCCTGGGGGTCTCCTTCTTGTTGGACAAACCTCCAAATGGGAAACCTAGCACAGGAGGCATTGCTGGTGGCCTCTGACATTGGTCACACAAAAAAATGTATAAATTACAAGTTCCCAAGCAAATTTTGTTTACTATTCCTTAATGTATCCAATGCTCTCGCTCATCAGATTAACCTAAAACACAGTTCGCTCTTGGTTGGTTGTTGAAGCTTGAAAATCAAATGTATTGTGTTCTTAAGTTCAGCTTCGTGGCCACCGGTGAAGACAATCCTAAACTTGGCCGTTGTAAAATTTTACATGTTCCAAATAATTTGATAAAGGTCAACTTTTTTCAATGACATTTTAAAAAAATAAAAAAATAAAATTTATCTGAGTGTGCCTTGAAACAATTTTTCGTTTTTTTTTTCCTTTGTCCGACTCCTATTTACACTTATAATTACCAAACCTTGGAACAGCTCTCAGCACTCTCTGTCAAAAATCCCTTTAATCCACTGTCATAAAATATCATCTAATCTTATAATTATGGGTGTCAAACAAATCGTTCTCACATCTCAAGTACATGTTTACCGGAGAACTGCTGACTGTGAAGGCCATAGCATGTAAATGACATTTCATCCTCCTTAAATCAGATCTCCACTGACGTTTTTGTTCTTTGGTAATAGTCATACCTTATGTTACCAGAATTGCTCAGGTATCTATTTAAAAATGTAGAAAGCAAATCTTATTTTGCTTCTCATTCGTCAGGATTATTCAGATACCGATTTTTTACGTCCACGTCTGATATAACTTTGTTACTATTAGGTTGTTTGAGGATGATTTTTTTCAGTCAAACTAATATAGAGTAATAGGATATTGTGGCTGAATAAATTGACTGCGTCATGTCTCTCTCAGCAGCCCACACGAAGAAGTATATATTACAAAGACGAGCATGTAAGGAAGTGCACAAAAGGATTCAATTGCTGGCACCATCAGGGGAGCTTTTCAACATTATTCACACCTTGATTAGTTTTCCCCTTTATTCAGACTGATCAATCAAGTGAACTGTACATTCACAGCAGTGCATGAGGCTCCCAGAGGAAATTGAGCTTTTAATCACAATTTATTGCTTTGCATTAATAGGGAAGTGCAGATGTATGATTTCAATTCTCCAAATTAAGTTTTGTTGTCGGAGGAGATACATGGCTGTCAATGAAGTTCTTATTGAGCTGTCTGCTAGTTAGAGTTGCATACTTTGTGTCTTTCTATTTTGTAGGCTTATTTTGTACTTTAAAGGTTTAATTGCAATGGGAATGGCTTTAGGAAAATGAATGACGCATCTTAGAAGCACTGTATCAACCTTTGGACACTGGTTTATTAAGTCTAAGAGTCCTGTAATGTGGAAGATTCTTCAGAGTATATTGTTTTTATTCATCACTCCAGGATTTACTTGTGAGGGCTTGCCTAGAACCAGTGCCATCAATGCAGCACTAACAACTTGTATTTACTGGATCCAGTGATTTGCATTTCCTTAGGTTGAACCACCCACGGGATAACTTTAATGCATCAGGGATGGAAATCTAGTGCCAATTTCACTTATGATGTAGAATAGCTACAAAAAGCTGAGAGACATTGTTAGGAAAACAAGAAAACAGCTTCCCTAAAGGGTTCCATTGATGAGTACATTTTTACCACCACATACAGAAGTGGAGCTTATAAAAATAGCTGGACTGGTTAAAGTTCACGACAGTTTGACGATTCAAACTTGGAAATGTGACTAACTCTTAAAATGGATTGAAAACCAAGAGGAGTTGGTGTGTAAGTGACTCAACTTGTGATGCATTTTGGGAATCGCAAGCTCCTCTGAAAACCTCCATGCCCAACCTCTGATGAGATTTAAACATGGAGCAACCAACATGTTTATCATCTACAACTTATCTTTGATGTCAACATGTACTTTAAGGGGATTTGTCACATGTTTTCAACACAACCCTCTTCTGGCCTGTAGATAGAGAAGTATATCAGTGCCAATGGAGGACTACTTACCCCGTATCTCCTACCGAGCTGCCTCCACACTTAAATGCGGAACCACCCAGACATGAAATGTCATAAACTCATTTGTGATATTTCTCTCTTAAACTGAACATGCAAGAAAGCACCAAGTAAATATGGTCGGGATAAATCCAGGGTCTGTAAAGCTGTCCATTTTTGTGTATTTAATTTCACACATATTTGCACAGGGAAATTACATTTTACTTATCTTATATATTGGAAGACCACAGGTAAATACCATATTCTCGGGTTTTCCCTTGAATATTGAAACGTGAACATGACCCAGGACATTTTTTTCCTCCTGTCCTTTTCACTGGTCTACTGGTCACACAATTCAGCAAAGAGGAAACATATCTTACATCACATCCCTGAGCAGCTTTTTAGCCAAAGTAGTTCTTGGAGACTTCCTGCGTTTTTTTTCCGTTAGTTAGTTTGTTTGTTGTTGTTTTTTTATCAAATCGAGTGGGCACACTAATACAGCATTGCTTGTGTTTGTCCAATACATTCTCAAACTGTTTCTAGAAAAAGACTTTCTTGTTCCAAAATGTAGCCAAATGACCCGATTCACTAAGCTTTGATTGTGGCCCCTAATAGCTCCAAAACTATCATTATCTGCTCAATCTCAAGGTTTAAGCCACAAAGCTTAAAGCACATGGTGATATGGAGAGAAGCCATGTACCTTTAGTCTGTGCAGAGCTGTGCTTTCACAATGATGTAGTGCAATTCTGTCCTTATGAAGATGATGACCAAGGATAGGAAACTGTAGGAAGGTGTCACCCTTGAGCATCATCTACTGGACCAACACAAAGTACTGTTTGAGAACACCTCCTCTATTCTGAAGCCTCTGCTGTCCTCCAAGGAGATGAATGAGAACAAACCATAAGCATCATTATGCGGTGGACCAAATTCTCCTTTCTTTGAGATGATTGCCTGTTGTCTGCATTGTTGTGTTAGGAAGCTAATATTACTTAACACACTCTGGTTAACTAATACTGTAGCTTATTGCACATACAGTAATTGACACAGAATAACTGTGATGCAATGAGACTTCCATGACATCCAAATAAACAGTCAGTAGGCTATGTTGTTCTTTTTTTCTCTAGTTCTCTACTTAAACCATGTAAACATGATGATTGATTGTTTTCCCTCTCTCTCTCTGCGCATGACTCCTAGTGCCAGGAAGTGTAAAATGGTCAATTTTTACAATGAGTCTGATTTACATAGAAAGAGCCCCCCCAACATGAATGCATGACTTAATGAAATGTGCAAACATCACCTGCATGCATAGACACTGTTAGCTTTGCAGCGCAGATAGTGTCATGACCACTGCTTAATCCTGGCCTGCAGTGTGTGTGTGTGTGTGTTCTTGATTGCAGGAGTGGACTCAGGTGTGCAGGAGTTGGGCTGCAGCTGCTCTTCATCTTCAATCAACTCTGCTACAAATACTGGGCTTCAACTCCACCACTCTGCCAGATCTTAGACTCTGTTTACGCAGTCAGTCGTGTTCTAGCTACTTATCAGAAGATCCTATTTCCTATTGTTCAGTACTCATCATTCTAACTTGTTCTCCTTCGTTGACAGTTCCCGGCGCTAAACTCCTGCATCCATCCCACTCCTGCAACTATCTGGATTCCTCAGACAACTCTTCATACCAGCAAACTCAAACGCACCAGCTCAACTCGGCCCTTGACCCTCCCCTGAACTTCAGTATCTTCATAGTCCTGTTGACCATTAAACTTCTTTTTGCACCTGCTTCCTGCCTCCGACCCTGTGTTCTGCATTACTGGGTTCTCAAACTCTTAGCCCTGCCTAACAGTAAGATCTGGCCCTGAGATGAACCCAGCAGACACAGACCCCCGAGAGCCCTTGGATTTTTTAGTTCAGAATGCTCTATCGAGCCAGGGCAGTCTTTTGGGACAACACGAGCAGGTTTTAAGAGCTCTCTCTGAAAACAACGAAACTATGTTAAAACAGATCAGTCTGCTCACTAGTCAAGTGGCCACCCTCACAGATCACCTCACCCAGATGGTCATTACTCCACCAGTGCTGGCCACGCCCCCTCAGCCTCCACCTCCTGCTACAGTTAACCTGGATCCAAACCCTACTCATGTGGGTCGTGAGCCCTTCGTGCCTGCACCTGAACGTTACAATGGCGATCTTGGCTCATGCAGAGCCTTTTTGACCCAATGTTCTTTAGTGTTTGAACAACAGCCCCTCTCTTATGCCACAGATCGCTCCCGTATTGCTTATTTGATTAACTCCATGTCAGGAACTGCACGTGATTGGAGTTCAGCCGTGTGGGAAGGCCAGTCAGCAGTGTGTTTTTCGTACAAGGCCTTCATCACGGAGATGCAGAAGGTCTTCGATCACCCGGTCCGAGGAAAGGATGCTGCTAAACGTCTGCTCTCTCTCCGGCAGGGCCCTCGCAGTGTGGCTGAACTATCAGTGGATTTTCGTACCCTGGCGGCAGTGAGTGGATGGAATGATGAAGCTCTGCAGGGGGCGTTTCAGAATGCCCTGAATGACATTATTAAGGATGAACTTGTTTCCAGGGACGAACCAGAATCCCTTGACGAACTGATTTCGCTGGCTATTAAGATCGACAATCGACTCAGAGAGCGCCGTCGGGAGAGGGGTTCTAAACTCCAAAACGTCACTTCTGCAATGCCTGGCCGCTCTCTAACTAGAGCTCCCGAGCAACCCCAAACTCTAAGAGCCGAACCAGAGCCTATGCAGTTAGGTAGAGCCCAGTTAACACCTGAGGAGCGAACCCGTCGCCTTGCCTCCAAAGCCTGTCTCTATTGTGGCCAGTCTGGCCATTTCATTTCCACCTGCCCCACACGTCCAGTAAAAGAGGTGGCTCACCAGTAGTGGGAGAGCTCTTGGTGAGCCACACAGCTAGTTTATCTCCCTACCGTATTCAGCTCAGTGCCTCCCTCCTGTGGCAATTACAGTCATTACCCCTTTCTGCACTTGTTGATTCAGGAGCTGATGAGAGTTTCATTGATCGTTCGATAGTCCAACAATTGGCAATAGAGACCAGGGTTTTAGACACCTCCGTAGATGCTAAAGCTTTAAACGGGTTATTGCTAGCAAAGGTGACCCACCAGACTGTACCCATTATGCTCAGGTTATCCGGAAATCACCAAGAGAGAATCCAATTACACATCATGGACTGTCCTCAAACCCCTCTAGTTCTCGGAATCCCCTGGCTTAAATTGCACAATCCTCAGATAGATTGGTCTAAAGGGAGTATCACCTCATGGAGCACGTTTTGTCATACTAATTGTCTGCACTCTGCCCTTGTCCCAGCCTTCACCGAACCCCGGATCCTGCCTGAGCCTCCTGACCTTTCTGGAGTTCCTGAGGAGTTTCATGACCTTGCACCAGTCTTCAGTAAACATAATGCACTGTCTCTACCACCACATCGTCCGTATGACTGTGCTATTGACCTACAACCTGGAGCCCCTCTCCCCAACAGCCGTCTTTTCCACCTCTCCCGACCGGAACATGAGGCCATGGAAAAGTATATTCAGGATTCCCTCGCTTCAGGAATCATTCGTCCATCTTCTTCTCCGGTGGGTGCTGGTTTTTTCTTTGTGGGTAAAAAAGATGGAACCCTTAGACCTTGCATAGACTTTCGTGGGCTAAACAATATAACTGTTAAAAACAAATACCCATTGCCCTCAATCAGTTCTGCTTTCTCCACTCTCCATGGAGCCACTGTTTTTACCAAATTGGACCTGCGCAATGCTTATCATTTGGTTCGCATCCGGGAGGGTGATGAATGGAAGACAGGATTCAACACTCCGCTGGGGCATTTTGAGTACCTGGTAATGCCTTTTGGTTTGACCAATGCCCCAGCTGTGTTTCAGGCCCTCGTGAACGATCTCCTTCGAGATATGCTAAACAGGTTTGTTTTCGTGTATTTAGACGACATCCTGATATTCTCCAAGACACCCTCTGAGCACAAGCAGCATGTACGGTTGGTCCTTCAGCGTCTACTGGAGAACAAGTTGTTTGTTAAGGCAGAGAAATGTCAATTTAATGTCCCTAAAATCTCCTTTCTTGGCTACATTGTTGCACAGGGAGAGGTGCAAATGGATCAGGCAAAGGTTTCTGCAGTGACTGAATGGCCAACACCCACCAACCGCAAATTGCTGCAACGATTCCTGGGGTTTGCCAACTTCTACAGGAGGTTCATTAAGAATTACAGTCACCTCGTTGCTCCTCTTACTGCTCTCACCTCAATACTGCTCCCCTTCTGTTGGACCTCTGAGGCGGAAACGGCATTCAAAGAACTCAAGCGTTGTTTTGCCACTGCTCCCATTTTGGTCCAGCCTGACCCTGCCCGGCAATTTATTGTAGAAGTGGATGCCTCAGATATTGGAGTAGGAGCAGTATTATCACAAGGAGCCGCTACAGATAACAAGATTCACCCATGTGCTTTTTTTTCCCGTAGATTATCTCCCGCAGAGAGAAACTATGACATTGGCAATCGAGAACTGCTTGCGGTGAAGTTGGCCCTAGAGGAGTGGCGCCATTGGCTAGAAGGGGCAGAACAACAGTTTGTGGATTTAACTTTACACTAACCTACCGCCCAGGTTCCCGCAACACTAAGCCTGATGCCCTTTCACGTCAATTCTTGGAGGAGCCCAGTTCTGACCCGGAACCTATACTGTCACCAACCTGTGTGGTAGCGGCTGTTACATGGGAGATTGAGTCCCTGGTGAAGCAGGCTCAGAACCACCAAGCAGACCCTGGTAATGGTCCCCCTAACCGTCTTTATGTCCCTGATGCTGTCCGTTCTCATGTGGGCTCACGTCTCCCGTCTAACTTGCCATCCCGGCATGAACCGGACTCTAGCCTTTCTTCGTCGTCGGTTCTGGTGGCCTACCATGGATGCGGATACCCGTTCCTTCATCTCTGCCTGCTCCATTTGTGCTCAAAACAAGACATCCAACAAACCAAGCTCTGGTCTCCTTCGTCCTTTACCCATTCCCAGTCGTCCATGGTCACACATCACTCTGGACTTCGTTACTGGTCTCCCCCCTTCAGATGGTAAAACTGTCATTCTCAATATTATCGATCGTTTTTCTAAGACAGCTCATTTTCTAGCCCTGCCTAAACTTCCGTCAGCTAGGGAGACTGCTGACCTTCTGGTTAAGCATGTTTTCTGTCAACATGGCCTGCCCACTGACATTGTCTCTGACAGGGGACCCCAGTTTACCTCCCAAGTCTGGAAGGCTTTCTGTTCTGCCCTGGGAGCCACCACCAGCCTTTCTTCTGGGTACCATCCTCAAACAAACGGTCAAACAGGACTAATCAAGAATTGGAGGCTGCACTTCGCTGTGTCACCTCCTCCAATCCATCCTCCTGGAACTCTCTACTCCCTTGGGTAGAGTATGCCCACAACACCCTGCCTAACGCCTCCTCTGGTATGTCACCCTTCCTTTGTTCTCTCGGCTACCAACCTCCCTTATTTCCTGCACAGGAGCAAGAGTTGGTGGTCCCCTCTATTCAAGCCCATATGCGGCGATGTTTTAAAGTTTGGAGACAAGCCAGGACCTCTCTGCTCTGTTCATCCACAAGAATGAAGGAACAGGCTAATCGCCGCCGGACTCCAGCTCCCAGCTACACCCCAGGGCAGAAGGTATGGCTCAACACTAAAAATCTCCCTCTCAAAGTGGTATCACGGAAGTTGTCACCCAGGTTTATTGGCCCCTTTGAGATTGAGTCTGTTATCAACCCTTGTGCAGTTCGCCTCAAGCTTCCTGCCTCCTTTCGCATTCACCCTACGTTTCATGTCTCCCAAGTCAAACCCGTTTCCTCTAGCCCTCTTTGCCCTCCCATTCCTCGCCCTCCTCCTCCCAGGTTGGTGGATGACCAGCCTGTCTACACAGTTAGACGACTGCTAAATGTGCGCAGGCGGGGCCGTGGTCTACAGTATTTGGTGGATTGGGAGGGGTACGGCCCAGAAGAGCGCAGTTGGATCCCACGCCGCCAAATCTTGGACTTGTCTGTGGTGCGGGACTTTCATCGGACTCATCCTGACAAACCTCTTGGCGCATGTAGAAGGGGGGGTACTGTCATGACCACTGCTTAATCCTGGCCTGCAGTGTGTGTGTGTGTTCTTGATTGCAGGAGTGGACTCAGGTGTGCAGGAGTTGGGCTGCAGCTGCTCTTCATCTTCAATCAACTCTGCTACAAATACTGGGCTTCAACTCCACCACTCTGCCAGATCTTAGACTCTGTTTACGCAGTCAGTCGTGTTCTAGCTACTCATCAGAAGATCCTATTTCCTATTGTTCAGTACTCATCATTCTAACCTTGTTCTCCTTCGTTGACAGTTCCCGGCGCTCAACTCCTGCATCCATCCCACTCCTGCAACTATCTGGATTCCTCAGACAACTCTTCATACCAGCAAACTCAAACGCACCAGCTCAACTCGGCCCTTGACCCTCCCCTGAACTTCAGTATCTTCATAGTCCTGTTGACCATTAAACTTCTTTTTGCACCTGCTTCCTGCCTCCGACCCTGTGTTCTGCATTACTGGGTTCTCAAACTCTTAGCCCTGCCTAACAGATAGGATGCATGTAACATGCGTTTTTGACTCATTTGCACATTTAGGGTTAATAGGTGCAAACACAGTGCAATCCTTTTCAGCACAAGAGATTTTATAGTGCTGGAGCCCCTTTTTTGATGGACATTGGCTAATTAGTTGAATTACCTAAGCTCTATAGTAAAAGAAAAAACACGTGGCTAAAGTTGATCAGAAAGAGTGTTGGGCTTTAACCAAACCATGCATCTCTTCTCCTCTGTGGCATCTGTTGAGACTATAGAACTTGCTTTACTGAAAAAAAAAACCATGTCATATTTTGTGGGAGATATATTTGCACATTGCCATCTGAGCCCTGTTTTCACTGTGTTGCTGTCCTCTGGGAGCTTTGAGATGCCTGACCTTAGTAGCACTGGTCTGGTTATTAAGCGACTGATAGGAAATTCCATCCTGATGACAAGGCATTTGTGGGTGAGAAGACAAGTGTAGATCGGTGTCAACACCTTTGCCATGGTGTGGTAGTCCACCATAAACAGAGCAGACTGCACGGCTCACATAGAGAATATCCTCTGCCATATGTAGGAACTGCAACTAACAGATGCAGGTCGACAGCAGAACATATGCACAGCGGCCACCGTGTTAATGATGAATTATAAATGCCGTAGAGGTAAGCACACAGTGAAATTGTGATGCTTATCACCGTGAATTACAGAAACACAAGTACAAATCAATTCAACTGCAGACACATTACATAATGTGTTCCCCTCCGAGCTGCAGATAGAAAGTTTAAAGAACAAAATCAGTGTTATCCATCTTTCTTTGTCTGCCCAAACAGCCAACAGCAGTTAGCATGAAAGCTGACTGACAGCTTGTGGTGAGGCCCTGACTCTCAGGGGTTGTGCTTTGAACATAGTGCCACTAAATGCGTCTTGAGAGGAAACAGAGGAGCAATGCTGTAGTCAATACTGCTGAGTTGTGACTCATTCTTCTGTTCACCCAGTGCAGGGATTACTTTTTTTTTCTGAATTTTAAATGTCAACTCATAAAACCTACCTATAGAGGCTTAGAAATGCTCTCATTTAATGTAACTTAGCGTCACTTTGAAACGACTTAAGGGTGATTCGAACTGCAAGGCTATGTCAGGCAGATTTATGCCAGCCTGTAATAAGTAGTTTGAACTCATTTCCATACATACATTTGGAAGAAGGTGTTCATTCGGCACACAAAAAAATGACTCTGATTTTTTAGATATCTTTTCTTTATTTCACGTTTTTTTTTTTTTCTAAATATAAATATAGAGTGCAAATATTATTCTGGGTGCTGTTGTTTTGTCGTACATGACAATCCCAAAAATTGGTCCCTGAAATGTATGTTCTCTAAACTGTAAACCTCAAAAATTGTTGTTTAACGGATTATTTTAAATTTTTAAGTAATTCGTGACATTCCTCAAATTTCACGTTGACAAACTGTTGATATATTGCTTTAGTGAAAGGAAAATGTTGAATTTGAAACTTATGAGAGGAAAAAAAAAGCAACACCAAAATGCTATGTGATAACGTAACATAGTCTGTTACCACAGCTACAGCTAAAACCTTTTTACTGGGAGGACACATCCTTATATATCCTTGAAAAAGATGTCTGACCCATTAGGACACAGAAAAATCTGAGCTAGTTTTTCGCATACGTCACTTTTAGCTAAATCAATCATTTGGCTGTTAGATAGTTCGCCTGACGGCCATGCAGTATCGCTATAAACGTAGTATTTTTAAAAGTTACATATAGCCCCTTTTAAGCAGAACCAGAAAATGACAATCACTCAAATGAACCTTCATTATAAAAGTAAAACCCTCTGTTTCTGTGCAAAGCTTACTAAGCTAATGCTGCATTGGAAACTATTCAACTCAAATAATTGTAACAAAAAATTCTATGATAAAATAGCTAGTGGAATGGGGCGGGTCGGGCAATTGTGTTTAAGCACGGTAAGTAAAACAACTGTGACTAGTGTGAGTGTGCCCTAATACACCTATACTAGAGAGACCTGGTCAAGATAGCAGTCAGAAACACAATCACACGCATACTTTAAAATACACAGTGACCTTTCCAGAATAACAACCGCATGCCTCCGTCATCACCTTCTGATTCGTTATTTTTCAGTGATATCAGTGTATCTGATTTGAGCTCTGTTTAAAGATTATTTCAAGCCTGAATGGTGTTTTCCCTCCAGATCTGTCAAAGTGAGGGGTAGAGGATTGAAATTGCTTGGGGAGAAGTGAAGTTAAAATTCAACCCTTATATACTGTTCATATTCTATGCCTTCACAGTTTGGGCCAGGTCAATATTGACCTTTAAGTGAGCTTGCAGGTGCAGATCTTGTGGCATTGTCAAGGCAACCTCTGTATGACTTCTATTCCTTATTTCCATATATGATCATTCCTCATAAACTAGGCTATTTTCTTGCACACACTTATATTTTTAACCTAAGCAAAGACATGAGCTTTGTGAAATGTTACATATTCCTCTCACTCAGTAACGTATCTCTCTCTCTCTCTCTCTCTCTCTCTCTCTCTCTCTCTCACACACACACACACACTCTTCATCTTTTGCCTTAAGCTTTTAAACCACTTTAAACATTTCACGATTTTTTATTCCTAACTCTTTTCATACACGCACACAAGCGCACACACGCTGTTTGAATTGCAATCAAACAAGCTCTACCTATGCATATTTATTCTCCTTGCTTCTTTCAGCACTTGGAATCGCTCTGGATGCATCAGCCTCTGTCACTGTGATTTGTCTCGTATGTTGTCCGTGTGTTTCAGTCATTCTCCCTTTGCAGAGAATGACTCTGCTTTGCAGTAAATTGATGACTTTTGTTCATGTTCCATCACAAAGTTGCACAGGTGTGGCTACTGTATGATCGGGGAAACTTGCGGGGGAAACTATTTTGATTGGTCAAATTCACAGAAAGGTTGCAATGATTGGACACAATTGCAAAGTTGCCCTGTCATCCTGACACATCCTTATATATCCTTGAAAAAGATGGGGATTGGTTGAATTTGTGCATTTGAATCCCTATAGGGACTGATTAGAGTATTTTAAATGCTGTCAGATGTCAAAAATGTTTAATGTCTTTAAGAAAAGACATGTCTTTAAGGCCTTTAATGTTTTTCTGTTTGTATGTCTGTAAAGCACTGTGAATTGCCTTGTGTCTGAACAGTGCTATATAAATAAACTTGCCTTGTCTTGCCTAATGTAATAGTCGATGATGCAAAGCATGCAATTGAGCCATCCTGTTTTGAAAATGTAAGGAGTAAAACATACTGATATTTGTGTTTAAATGTATTTAAGAGTTAACAATAAGCTCCAGCTACGTGAGCACAGTAAGGAAGAATTTGTGCTATACTTTCCAATTTTATCTCATGTTATCTACAATTAATTGCCCACATATCCTACACATAACGCACTGTGACACTGTCAGCAGTGTGAAAGAGGAATGTGAAAACCTCCACGGGATGTGGAGATGACGTGAGCAGCAGCCGGATGATTTGTGACAAAGTGATCACCATTTTTAACAAGCTGCTGATGCGGCTGTTCCGGTTGCTCATTGGGCAAATAAAATATGCAACGATTGCCCTGCTGAGGTGCACATGTTGTATGTTGTAAGGAGACTTTTCAGCAACTGATCTTAGAGCGTGAGGGGGGGGGAAGAACAGAAGAGGATTGGAAAAAAGCCACAGGAGGTCCCGCCCTTCCCCGCTGTGAATGTTATGAACTTGTCTGGGAGACGGAGATGTCGGTCCCATAGCTAATATAATATTTATTATTCTCGTTGTACCAGCTGTAGACACAAACAATGTATAATGGATCAAATATCTTTGCTAAACAGTGCTCTCATAACCTTCACCTTAAGGGTGCAAACGATCTGTTCCCTTTCAAGCACTTCCTTAATTGTGTGTGCACGTCACCAGGCCGCAGGTCTTGGATGAAACTGGTCAGAGGTCTGGGATTTCACTCTGCTGTCAGTAATAGGAATATCAATTCATATGGATGTGTCTGAATTTATGTGTGCACATCCAACAGCATGCACATCCCCTCTTCCAAACCCTCTTTAGCCTGAAGTAAGCAGGCATCTTCAAAGGCATGGAGAACTTGTTTTGAACTACACGCAGGTCTGCCTGCTCCTATCCTTTGTTCTACTAATCATCCCATGGGCACGCACCCGTCCATAACAGAAGATGGAACAACACACTGTTATCTTGTGAGAAAACAGGAAAGTTGATATCCCCGTTGTGCATAATTTAGCACTGCTCCCATTTCTATGCAGTAGTCGTCAGAGAGAATTGGGCGGTGCTTGGGAAGAGGGAAATAAGGGAAAGACGCGGGGTTGGAAGGTAGAGATGGGGGCTTTTTTTTTATTTTATTATTTTTTTGGGGGGGGTCTTTTATTTCTTTATTTGATAGGAAGGACAGCTGAAGAGAGACAGGAGCTGTTGGGAAGAGAGAGATGCAGCAAAAGGGCCAAAGTTGAATTCCAACCCACGGCCGCTGTGACAAAAAGACTATAGCTGCCATACATAGGGGACACAACAAAACTGCAAGGCCACCCTGAGCACCGATGGGGCATTTTCTAGAATACAGTATTTCTGCTGTATAGTAGGAGAGATAGGCTATGGTGTGTCCTCTGTGCCTCTAGCTTTATGTCATCATCAATTACTAGAAAGTGAAGCTGCTAGTCTGAAGTGGCAAGATTTAACAAACAAATACAAAACACATCAAATAATTTAATAAAAGCAGATTTTACTGAAGTCCACGAGGACATCTGAGGCGTAATATGGCATTTGAGGGTCACTGGTGAGCTTTAAACAAGGTTGGTGTAACACTTGAGCATGCTGCTGATGTGCGTGTGTTTGTGTGAAGGAAAGAAACTAAGAATGAGAAGAGGAGTCATTTCGGTGCAAGTGAAAGAGAATGAGTCAGACTTGGCTTACCTTTGGCAGAAAGCTGCACGCCAACTTACTGGGAGGGTAAAGCAGCACCGCTCTGCCACTAAGCCAGTCACTACTTGCTTCACACACACGCACGCACGCACACACACACACACACACTCACTCACATGATGACACATACACTACCACTCCTTCCTCACACCCCCACACCAAGGACAGCTCTGAGCTCGGCAGGAATAGTGAGTTGGGTGAGACAGTGCTGAGACGTGAAAAGTAAAAATGTTCGAAACAATCCCCTGCTCACATGCATATATGCTCTCACATATTGTGTAAGCCTGCATATGGTTCATAGGTAGCTGATGACTGCACATGCACACAAGATCCTGCCAGTATGTGTATGTGATTTGAAAACCTCCCGTCCTTCCTTCTCACAAAGAATGCAAATGCATAAAACATGGACATCATCTCAGTGACATCACCCATTAGTTTCTGAAGTGCACTTTTGAAGCCAAATGAAGCGTATCAGAAGTTCAGTATGGAAGACTTTAAGTGATCCACAAATCAGGTTTCTCAGTCACCCCTTTTTCACGCTATCTCATTTCCGCTGTCATTCTCGAGCTGTCAGTTTGGGCCGTCCGTGGGTTAATCAGCTGTTCTGTCACCGGACCTCATCTAACCAATGGCCAGCGTTGCTCCCTCGTTTTCAGCCTATCATCGTTCAGCTCTCCTTTTAAATATGATTCTTTTTCTTCCCTACTTCTTTCAAGCTGGCTTCGTGCGCCCCTCCACCTCCCCATCAACGCCATCTTCAGAAGCAGAGTCAACTCCCATCAATTCTTCTCCCACTCGGTCTCATAAAATCATCAGTCCTCCACCACCAGGGTCTGGACTCCATGGGGGGATCTATCCTAATGACGAGCAGAACTTCATCACTAAATCGCATCATCCACCCCATAGAGTCCAAGCGCCAAACTTTTCTGTCAAATCACATTTGTCAAACCACATTATCACTGTAATAAATTCATTTCTTAAGATCACTTGTCTCTCCTGATTGAATTGATGGTATTCTCCTTATTGGAAATGCTGTTTAAAAAAAACTTTCGATCAACGTATTATCAATAGCTCTTATCCTTTCAGCTGTCAAAATGAACATTTTAATAGGGGTTGTGTTTCAGATCTTTTGCAGTCAGTCTCAAGTGGACACTCTCCTGGAGAATTCCTATCTCGTTTTTATTCTGAACACTCAACAGCATAATTCATTCTTAAATATGGGTAAACGCATGTATTAATTTACAAATGAACAATACAATCCTGCAGCATCCCTCTCTTGCTTATTTTTTTTTACCCCAATTACCTTTCGTTCATCTTCCTCATTGCTTTTCATTATAATTGGTAAACTAAATGGAGACGACAGTCAGCAATCGTTTCTTTTTTAACAGGAGGAAGAATCAAAAGAAAAAAAAACTAAAGTCTGCTTTACTGTGAGCACACAGACACACAGAGCTGATATCCAGAAATAACAAGACATGTCTTTGTGTTTACAGTTATCTCTGAGATTTTCTTTTCTCAAGCAAAGAGAGAGTCTGGGTATGTTAAACTGGCTTTGTTGTCATTTAGGTTCTCAAAACCTCCCAGAACTGCAGGGCTCATCCTGATAAACATGGGTTTGAAATCTTTATCCCAACTGGGACAACAACTTTAAAGATGCTTCCCAGGTTTTCATCTTGTCTCTTCATTAGTTTGAATGTTATATAAATTGTAGTTCACACTCTCTTGCTACTAGATTTCTGACCATATCCACACTGTCCTATGTCTGATTAAAGGCAAAAAAGTACTCTTTGATTTTGAAGGTAGTTGACTCAGGAGCAGCAGGGATACAAAGTCCACAGCAGGAAGTAGCCTTTGATGGAATATCAATTTTGTGCCGCAATTTCAATTGAACTCTCAATGTCAAGGCACTGCCGTATTGGGTTGTAAATAGTGACAGGATTCTAATAAACAATCTGCCACGCTTCACCCTTTGTTAATACCCAACTTTCATCTGGTGTCAATCTTAATACAAAACTCCAATTATCCGAGTCTTTACTGGAGTGGAAAGGCTTCACCGTCCTCGCAGGATAATCTCAACAACACCAATCTACATTTGCACATAGCTGAATTCATTCCACTGCTTCTCCGAATCTATCTTCTTTGTTACAACAGTGTTTTTATGCAGAGCTATTTTATAAATGTGTGTTACATAAACGCTGTGTCGTTAAAGTCTTCAACACTTACCGCTTGCAGTGTATTTCAAAACTGCTTGTTTTTAAGTAATTTGGTGTACTGATTGGGGGAGAGGGGGACTGTGTTTGCTATTTGTCATTAGCTTCTGAATTGATGCTGTCATGGCAAAGTGGAGTGCACTAGTAAGTTTTTCCAAGTTAGTCAGTTAAATACACCTAAGAGAGAGCCTCATTAAATGACAGAGCTTTTTTTTTTTTTTTAAAGCATTAAGATATTGTGCCTTCATAAGAAAAGTAGGTCATGTGGAATGAATGGTTTATTTATGTTTTTCATTTCACTGTCATGGATCGCTCATCAAGTCCAAGTTTGTTTGTTTTTGGTCTTTTCAGTGGGAGGTCTTCTCAAAATACCCAGCGCCTTACACTGATATTTAGATGAATATAGTGGCACAATGCCAAAGTAGCTTTTAAAGCTCAGATCCTTCTGTCATGCTCATCGCCTATAAGAGATGCTGTCCTAGCTTCAAAAATCCCTGCCACTCTTAGGGCCTGATTTACTAAACATTTGCGTGTATTAAAACGTGTGAAAACTTGATACCACCAGCAAAAAATGTGCTATCTGATCTACAAACAGCGTGCAGTGAGGATTGCACCTTTCATATGAGCAAAACAACTCGTATTGTCCAAATAGTACGTTCGCCTTAATGAATATGCAACATGAGGCGTTTCTGCCTCAGCGTGTAAAATACTGGGAGGAGAAAATGCAAAGAAGTTAAGTTAGTACGCGCAATGCGATTTACCAAGCCAGGCAAAAATTGCGGTGAATGTGAGGTGTCTGAATTTAACACCTTTGAAAAATAAATAGTATGCATTTATTTTTTTTGTCTTGCTTCCATAATAGTTTAAAAGAAACACCATGATTAAATTGAAGATTTTCAGCCTCTGCATTCTCAAGAATTTCAACATTGACAGTTATGTCCCCTTATTACATTTTAAACTGGGCATTTCCTTTTCTCGGGTTGCGTGTCTCCGGTGCGCTCCGGAGCGCGCTCGTCTCTTCACTCTACAGCCCCCTCCCCTGCTGCTGCGCTGTGGGACGTTTGAATGGGGGTGCTCACCATGCTTGTACCCCCAACTTGAATTTCCCTCGACTTGAACGATGTGTGCCAAGAGTGGCACACACACTGAGAACCAGTGCCACAGAGGACTCGCACCCCCGCGCAATATATGACAATTCATTCATAAGAGGGAGGGAAGAAAAGAGAGGCCGTGTTTAATACCGAGGTTTTCTTATAAGCCACTTTTTTCCTTTTGTTATATTCATATTTATTTGCTATTACTTGAAAATACTGGACGTTCATTTGCCTCTCATTAATACTATTTTGCGCTTGCAGTCGTCCAGCTTTCCGTCCAAACTCTATGTGAAGTAAACCAGTAGAACATGCAAAGGCCTGACAGAAATACGACCGCCTCCACAAGGTTTGCACCTGATTCACGTAAATGTTGTTAGTAAATCACCCGCAAAACGCCCACAAGCCAAACGTGCAAACTTTTGCAATGAACATGCAATTTACTACTCTTTAATTGAGATCTTAGTAAATCAGGCCCTCAGAGTGTTACGACTGTGATCGTAGGTTAAGGTGTATTTTGCTGTTTTACTTTAATCTTGAGGTTGACTGTGTTGCTTGTGTCTATCTGTGTTCTGTGTGGCAATGTGTGTGTTTATAGGTGTGCCAATCCCAGGCACTGATTGGCAGGTCAACTTCCAGCTCCTGCAGCCAATAGGTTGCGGTCTTTCCCCCATCACTGAGTTCAAATTGCATTTGCATGCAGGAAGATGAGGTTGCTGCTACACTTGGTATCTCTATTCTCTCACAACCAGCCACATTGTTTTTCCCTTTGTTTATAAAAGCTTGTGTTTAGTTAGTTTTGTGTGAAGGTGAAACTGGGTTAAATGAACTTGTGATTCATTTAACCCAGTTTTCATTAGTTAGGGAGGTAAGTTGGTTGTTCCTTTGGTTTTCTTTGATTTATCAGGTTTGTTTGGTTCCCTATCTGTTAGGGCGCGCTCACACTATGCAAAGTTCTCCCTTAATTTGCTCAAGCAGGGTTGACCTCCCTCCCCATCCCCCGCCTGCCTGCACTCACTCTGCTCCAGTACTAACCGGGCCTGAGCACGTGTTGTAGACACAACAGTACCTGTTGTACATAAGGTCATAAAATACTGTAACACATGCATGGTTTTACACAACTACTGTATGATGTGTTTTAGTTTGCAAGACAGGCACGGAAAACAGGACAGCTACTGTTCTGTCTTTATGACTACTGACTTTTGTTCTGGTCAGATATATACAGCCACAAGAGTCCAGGAATTCTCCATAATAAAGGCTGTCCGTGTTGTGTACCAGCATGCTCATGCTCGTGCATGAATTGTACCGTGCCAAATCAAGCGTGCCAGGTATAAGGGAGTGTACCATGCTTACGGATCGAGCACTAATAAAATAAACTGGACTTTAGGGGTGAAGCATGCTTAGGCAGGTTATGTATTGCATAGTGTGAGTGCACCCTTTAACTCATTTTTGTTGGTTATATTTGGCTGTGATACACCATGAAACTTATTCATATTGACTTTTAATAAAATAAAAAATAAAAAATAAATCACCAGATTACACAACTTTCCTCAACCTTTTCTCCCAACCAACTAGTGGGCTTTTAACCTCTTACTGTCTAAAAGCCCTCTGCACTGTCTCTGCTTCTGAGCATCAGCCTGCAGACAGTGTGGGCCAAAATGAAGTGTAAAGTAAAGAAAAGATTCAATCGCAAACATTTCCTTCACAAAAACAAGTGGATTTAAATTAAATAATGGATTTACACAGCCGGCATATCATTTTAGAGTTTTATTCACAATAAAAACTGCAGGATTTGCAGTTATCAAGGTTATAGGCGTTTACTTTGGCCTTTCAGTACAAGGATGGTGGTTCACTTCTTACTGGGGTAGATCACCATGGTGACTTAAGCTCAAACACCCTGACCTGCTCCAGGGCACTCTTTGAAAATCTCTGCCCATGCACTGACAAAGCAGATGTCTTTTTCATGGAGCAGAAAAGACAGACACAGAAACAAAAGCTTTTTGTCCCTCTGGTCCCTTAAAAACTGGATTTAAATGAATGAACTGAAATTAAACAGTGGAATAAGTGTACAACCTATGAGTAGGCAGCAAGCTCAGTGTAACAGATGCATTCATCCTGTCCATCTTTCGAATGGGTCTTTTTAAATGGTAGTAAAATACAGCAACAGACTTTAGGCTTTAGACCCAATTATGGCTGTTCTATAGCACAGTTAGTTGTTACTGCATGCCCGAGCTGCAGCTTAAATATTACTTCTAAAACAGACACGACACTCCTTGTGCATTTTCCATTGCAGAGTGTACAACCTCTTCATCTCTTAAAATATACTTTGTTTAAAATGTGTTAATTATGGCAATATGCTTACACCAGACTCATTCATGGTCATGATTTTATCTCACTAGCCTCGCCCCTTTTACTTACCAGGTTTATAACCCCCCCCACACACACACACACACCTTTCTGTGTGCTAACCTCTCCTTCTCTTTTATAACATCTCTGGTCGTGGAGCTCTTAAGCTAAATGCCCAGGCTTTTGAGATTTGGTAGAATCAATTATTTCTGAACAACTTCGCTTGTCCGCCTACATCTTTGCAACACCTGCTGTGATAACTGGTCTCATATCTAAGTGGTGTCCAAAATGGCCGTGTGGGGGTGCCTTAAAACTGCCTAAATTCTCGGGTGGAATCGAAACTTAGAAGAAGGACATACTGGCTGCTGCATTGCTATCAGAGAAGCCAGAACATGAAGGTAAGGTCCTTTACTTGCTTTTTGTAAACATAATGACGAGCGTGGTCTTGTTACCTGCTCTTTTGTTAATGTTAGCAGACAAATAGTAAGCTCCTTTACCTGCTTTTTGTAAAGTGTCTCAAGATAACACCTCGTTATGAATTGATGCTATACAAATAAAGATTGATTGATTGTTCACGATAGCATGTTTCCTTCATGTCTGATCATATAGTGAAGCTATATGATCAGGGATGGGATATTATGCAAGCATGATATCTATTCCTCACGTTCCTATTGTCCATGTGGAGCAGGCCGTTCATGGATGAGGGCGACAATGGTTGTGGGGACGGTGGCAGTTAGTGAAGCCAGATAGCCGTAATCTGGCGAGGCAGCATGGGTATGTTAAACGAGCTTCATGGTATAGGCCCCTGGAGTTCTTAAGCTCTGCTATAGCTGTACAAATAAGATATATAACCACAACGTTTGCATACATTTATATACTTTTTCCAATATTCACAATGATGGACAGCTGTCCCATGGTCTGAGAAGGCTTAAGACGTAAAGCAGCTCTTAACACTTAGCATGTTGAAAAGTCTTTGAATAACTGAATCTCAAACCAAAGGAGTGTGATTTCCATGAAAGGCATGTAGTGTGAAGTGCTTTGACAGTATACGGAAGACTCATTGTTCTGGGAAGTCGCTCAATGCGCCATACAATATGTGTGAAGTACCTTGAAAATCCTCAGAAGTTTCCGCATATATAAGGGATGATGTCAAAAGTCTTTTTTTTTTTTAGCAGTGATTCATCTTAAGCCTTTCACCTTGAAATGAAGACATGAGCAGTAGTGGCAATGACTTTATAATTACCTCCTTTTCTTAAAGACATACTTTTCCCCCTGTAAGTTTCCTGATTGTTCCATTTTTAATGGCTTCACTTAGCTAGGGTCACATTCTTTGACACAAAAGCTGTATAAGTTCATATAAGTCTGTCTTTTGTTGAGCTAAAATGTAGCATTCAGAGCTGAGGACATGACTGATGCACTCCATGAAGTATATGAAAAGAGAGGAAAAAAAGCTTCTGTAAATGTTGGCGCAAGTGAAGAATCTTTTCAGTTAAAGCAGCAAGACAGTCAAATCAGAATCTCTAGGGTTCCTTGATTTCTTCACCTGAGTCTAATTGCCTTTAACAAAGATTACAATGTTTAGTGCTGCATAAGACTTGCCAGCCATTGGTATCATGAGGGGACAAAGGCTTTCCTCGATATAAAAGGACATTATGTGAATAGCCCTGCAAACAAAATGGCCTCTAAGGAATATTGGAGAGATGGATGTTTGGTCTGCTTTGATTTGATTTTCAAAGAATATCTGTAAATGGCAAAGTAACTTGCTTTTCAGGCAAACACATTCTTTAGTCAGATCAAAAATTAATACAAGGAAAATAGAAAGAGGAGAAGTAGGAAAATAGTCAGTACATGTTTGTGTCTCAGAGAGAATTAGCTCAAAAATCAATCTTTGTTTTTGTTTTTTTTGGTACTTTGCTGATATGTGACCTTGCAGATTGTTCTAAAAGAGAGAAATAGAGGGAGCGAGAGGAATAAAGAAACCTCCTCCCTTGAACCTAGTGTGGGATTGTAAGGCTTTGGGCTGTTTCCTGGCTTCCTGCCGCTGCCATTGCTATGGCGCAGCTGCCACCTGAGATATTCCACACATGACATTTATCCAGGGGAGGGCATTGACAGATGCTTCAAAGCAGCTTTGCTGCACGGCCAAGAAAGACCCCTCGTCACATTAGATAAGGCAGGAGACTATCATATTAACCTGCGTGCTGCGCTGCCATGTTTGTAAAGCACATAGGACCAGCTAGCGCACGGCTGCCTCGCCTGCAGCAAGCAGCCCCGCGGCACACACTGTCCTGACAAGGAAGCAAAAGAATAAACAGCTTGACAAATGCTCGTTGCCACATGCATTCATGTGTTTACATGGACAGGTTGGCTGTTACTGTCCAACTAACGTGTGTGTTATAAGCTGTCAGGCTGCAGTCTCTCAGGTGTAGATGAACTGTATAAGCTTGATGAAGCATGCTCTCCGTGCAGTGGTTACAAAGCAAAGTGTCCAGCCTGATTTGTTGTTGGTTAATTGCCTTTATGTCCGTCAGTGACTGATTCTGTGTATGAACAGTCGGCTGTGCAAGTTTTGGTTGCGGAAAAATTGACAAAAGAGAAAAGCTTTCCATTGCCGCTCAGTCAGTCGAATTGTAAAGTAGACAGTAAGTCAAATTGGATGGTGATGCATAATAAATATCACTGGAAGCTTTCAAAGGTTTTATTTAGAGTACTCCTTTTCATATAAGGTCACCACTGTCAAGCTGTCTTACGATATGTCAGTTGCAAACGTGCATGACAAAAGTTACAATTTTGCTGTTGGAAATGTGTTTTGCAGTGTACATCAAAATCAAAGACTGACAAAGCAAAAACTATTTTAGCAAAAGTTATTTTTTAACAGATCTTTGATTGTTTATCAGCACAGAATGACAAACAGTTGAACGTGGCTGGAGGAGCATGTCTGACACTCATCAACACAAAGAGTGTAGATTGAAAAAAAGGACAACGCTTCTGGTTTAAAAAAGGAAATCTGCATTCTTTCTTACTGTCAGTATAGAGACTCCACTGGTCCACTTGTGTGATTACCAGATAGTAAAATAACCATCACTCTCTTATTTTTCTTAGCATATTTATGGTCTCACTCATTTTTTTAGAGTCTTCTTCAAAACGCCATGGTATTCATTTTGTCAGTTTTAGTTACAGTAGGAGTACAGATCACCATAAAGCAGGGAATATTTTAGAGCATTGTAACCTGTAATTGACAAGTCCCTATCAACAGGGAAAGTGACAAGGCAATTTGTATTCCCCATGTCATCCAAATCGTGTTTTCAAAGAACAGGATGGTGACAGCCAAACTGCCAAGGTTTCAGTTTTTACATCCACTTCTTGAACACAGTTTACGATCTAACCACACCAACACACTGGGGAACATTAAAAAACAGATGTTCAATGGCAAACGTGCAGAACTCTAAATCTCTTCTTAACCAGTCTCTCTTTTTTCTTAGTGCTATGTCCAATGAGAGTTCACTTTAAGACATTTGACATTACAATTACATGAAATTGTCTTGGTCTACCAACAGCATACCACTGTCTTATTCAGTAGTCAGACAGATCCAGCGTGTGTGTGTCCACTCAGGCTGGCTGCGTTGGAGGTGTGACGAAGTGAAACTAATCAATCTTGTCTTTATTTCCTGGCATTGCCTCTGTCTACCCCGCAGTCATGCTCCAATCAAGAGGCACTGAAGAGCCAACAGCGATCCAGAGATGCCTCAAGACTACTCCCTGGGCATAATGTAACAGGCGAGTTAGGTGTTGATCGAGAGGCAAAGTCAGGCCTCATAGCAAGTTTCACTTCATCTTTAGCAACAGCACTGCTTGACCTTTGCAGGCAACTGTCTCTATTGATCACATGCATGCATCCTGTCGCACGCTTAAACCTTCTTCCCTTCCCTGCTTTTTATTTTTTTTTTCTTCAGGGGTGTTAGGTGTGCCAACTTGTATTTCCCTTCCAGGCAGAGCTCTGCGTGCGTGAGCAGGAGGATGGTGAGGCGATGGCCAAGCCAAAGGTCAGGATGGTATTACTTGTCTTTCAAAATGTTCAAAAGCAAAGTGTGGAGCAGAATAATAATTTTTTAAAAAACAAAACAACTGTAAAATATTTGGGTAGATCTGTTTATTTTGTATTTATTCACCTTTAAAAGTACCTGTCTGGAGACTTTGTATATTGGGATCTTATCTACTCTTTGGTTGTTACATTATCATTATGTACGCCAGCTTGGAAAGCATGGTTTAATACACATTAGTGATAAAGAAAGTGAATTAAATCTTGACTTAGTTTAAAGTTAACATGCAGACACAAGGGCAGACATTGGCCTCTGAGATTCTTTAATTTAGAGTGACACACATTTTTTAAGCAGTACTTCCAATCTGTCAGTGATTGTTACCTTTAAGGGGAGACTTTTTCTGGATTTTGTTTAATTCTTAAATAACATGCAGACTGATGGATTTTTCAGGGTTTTTTTTTTAAGTAAAAGCGATGCACAACATGGACATGTTGTTTCATCATTAATAGTTGATTTTTGACCTGAAAAACAGGATACCCATCCTCACAGTAATAATGTATCAAGCTGTAAATAGCTCCAGTACAAACCGAACCTTGAATTGTCTCTTTGTTTGAAACTTAGTGCTGTGCAATATTGATCAGACCAGATTGCCAAAAAGACGAGACAAAACACCTTATACATATTTATCACTGAAACACCTTTTTACAACCCCCTTTCTCTCCTGTCTCAGAGCGTCTTTTCTTTCACCACACAGCTGCAGATTGTTATGCATAGAGTGACACGACCTGCAGCCGTTGCTCAGATTCTTATCGTCATGCTCTCATCTGATGGGAACGTGTGCTCCAACAAAGGCCTGTCCTCCTAGATTCCACTCATATCTGCTTTTTAACAATTCCATCAGTTGCGGATAAGCCGGCTGGCAATAAAGACGAAATGGCAATACATAGAGGGGCTCTGGGCAGCATCTGCTCACAAGAATGACCGATGGCGCTGTGCTGTTTGAATCATCAAAGAGTGGTTGAAAAATGACGATGGAGAGATAATACAGGCTAGTCTCACAAAGGCTCAGGTAAGGAAATGTCAACGTTATGGCACAGACGCAGGTCAAAACATATGTATTGCTTTTCGATTTTGATTCCACTCCATTTATTCTACATACTTTAATATCATACATAGTTTACCCTTTAACTTCAAGAACATAGAATGCGCTACAGCATATGCCTTGTATAATTTTTCAGCCTTCATATTCTCATAGCAAATTATCAAATTCATTTATAAAGCACTTTTTAAAACAGCAAGAGTTGACCTAAGTCTTGTACATTAGTTTTATTACGTGTTCAGTGGGAGGATGTACAATATGGCAATGTTTGATTGTTGTATAATATTAGACTGGTGTCCAGTGAAAAGAGCAAAAGTGGAGAAAGGGTAAAACAATGGAGCCACATTCATCCCTGTGCAGAAAAAAAATATGTTTATGGGAGACCAGAAGGTAGGTTTAATACAGTAATTAGCCTGAGGCTGACATTTCTAAGCCCTGGCCTTTAACACTCGAAAAGTAAGTCAACTTCCTGCTGATCACACAAAGTTATGCCAACTAAAATAAGATGATTATTTTTTTTAAAGTTACAAAAACCTGCAGTCCTTACTTTTTGGCTATTTGGAAAAAAAACAAGTTGTAAACACCATATGAAGACTTTCTGTCTCTTTCGTAGCAAAGCAGTCCAGCTGTTGGCAGCCAGCTTGTGAAACTGTCTGCTGCTTTTTTTTCCCATCTCCTTAAAATGGTGAGAAACATGGCTGATAAGAGCTTTGCGAGTAATCTAAAACATTAAAGTGGAGTGCCATTCAACCAAATTAAAAATTGTGCCACAATATGAAGTAATTAGCCAGAGGCTAAAACTTGTTAGCTTTGGCCTTTACCACTCTAGCTGACAACAAAAAGCTAGATGTCAATTTAACTGGTATCCATTTGTTTTCAAATGTATTAATTTTATCCTTTATCCTATAATTATTAGTGATGTGTCGGTCGCGAACGTAACAGCTCTAAGACTCGGCTCATTGGGAGCCAGATGGGAGCCGATTAGTTTTTTTTCTTGTCTTTTTTCTGTTAAAGTCGGATGTCATTGGTGAAGATGTGCAGTTGCGTCTGTATCCACGCTGAGCCCCCTGCTCAGTGTAGAACAGGGGAGGGGTTATACACGCAGCAGACGAACAGGAGAGAGAGACAGAGGTTGACACCTCTGTTATGTCCTCCTCGTATTTTTTCATTAAAACCGAAAGTAAACACGGGAGTCTCGCGACCTGACTGCAGGTCTATTTTTTAAAACAGCATTTAAATGAATCGGAGCAATAATGTAACGTAGTTTTAAGAGGCAGCGTCAATCAAGTTATCATTTGTTGCAGCAGGAAAGGCAGGGGATGATCAGGCAAAGAGGAGAGGAGAACTTTTTATTTTTAGAAAGAGGATTTGGTGTAGTGTTCCTTAATTTTGAGACATTGTCACCATTTAGTGTCTATGTATTTAGGTGTTTGGTGACCAAAACTGTAATAAGCTAAGAGAATGAGAAACAGTGAATGAGCCTATAGATGCAACAGATCGACAATAAAGATGTAAAAATGAACTGAAGAAAATTAAAAATGAAAGGACATGAATCAGAATATTTGAAGTTCATGTTCAAGGCTGAACAGCATTTTATAATATTATTTGGATGTTTGGATGGATAAGTAAAACTGACTAATCATGGCATTACAATTGTAATAATCATGACTCAGTATAATGAGGCATTTCATTTTAAAAATTGAACAGAGGATGAGACAGAAGGAGAGGAGAGAGAAAGGAATCCAGATTAAAATATTAATGCATTCATTTTGAACCTTGATTAATTGTGACTTAAAAAGTTAATGCTAACAGTCCTATGTGTTTAATGTTTTCCTGGATAAAGTTGAACCCTAAACCACATTTTTGTTTGTAAAATGTTGGTTTTGCAGATCTATTGATTTCATTTGCTTTTTAAAGAAAAAAAGGTCTAGGTGTTTGCAGTGGATCCAAACTCAGAGCCACATTTTCCCAGACCTGCTGATGTGGGATATCATTGTTAGGCCTATCGGGCCTGTGTGCGTGTGTACATTTTAATCTGCACCTGTTTGAGTGTGCTCATAGTGTATGATTATATTGCAGCTGTCCAGCTGTGCAACTGTTCTATTGTGTGGCTTTTGACTCCTCCAGTGGCACACTCTTAGCGCCTGGCTCCTCAATGCCCGACACACACGAGCCGCATCCTGAGTGACAGGCCGCTCCCTGCAGAGCTTGGGAGGGTAATTGGCATTCAGGATCATCTGGATGATAGGGAGGGTGGCGAATTCCGTGAGACGCCGCTCCCTGCCTTTTATGCCGCCCCACAAAGTTCCCCAAGATCCGAACCCCATTTGCACAGAGAGAGAGAGAGAGAGAGAGAGAGAGAGAGAGAGAGAGAGGAACTACTTTGCATGCAGTGAGTTGGCAGAAGCTTCCCCGGGGGAGACATTGTCGGTGAGGGGGAAACAGCTTTCTATGCATGAGGAGAAATCTCCTTCAGGTTTGGTTTGCAGCTGCCCCCCACCCTTCTCCTCTTCCTCATCACACCCCCTTCCGAGCCCTCCCGCGAACCCCCCACACCCATGTCTGTGGGGATTTATGACCTGTCACCTCGGGAGCTCCTGGGGATGGGAGGATGGAGAAAAGGAGAAGTGGGATGGGGAGTGGTAAGGTAATGGCGGTGACAGTATAAGAGGTGGGGGCTCTTCGCGTCTCTCTGGCAAGCACAATGTATCAATCTGTCCGGGGATTTTGTCCATTCAACCATGCGGCAGCGGGAAGAATTAATGAGGAAAACAGGGAGGGGGAGAAGGGGGGCAAGGTTATTGTGAGCGCCACCACACCTAAGCTGTCTCCCAAAACAGATCTTTCATTTCACACTAAGAAACTTACATCTGACAGGAACACACAGCCCACATCTACGTGTCATTTGCTCGGCTGTCAAGTGGTATTCCAGGGAAAAATTATGACACGAGTGGCAATCAAAAACAACATCATGACACAGTTTTGTTTAGCGAGCGTCGCAGAGTGACATGTGCATACCGTGTACTGTATCGTATATTTCTCTGTGGACATGTGATGGAGGGCATTAACCTGTAGATTTCTGCCAGCTCCCATAAATAACCCGGCTCTACCTGTGCCCCAGAGGTAGATCATTAGTGTGCTTGATAGGCATAATAACCTATCGCGGTGCATTGCCATTCAGCGGCCGTATAGTCATGACTAAAGAGCTCTCTCCGCAAAGAGAATTGAATTATGCCCTCTGTCACACAGTTACCGTGAATTTAATGCATACTGAGTCAAAAATCAATAATTTGTCAAAAGCTGCTGATGCATTATTGTCAACCCTGCCAAGATGAAATTATATGGAGCTATTGAACACAGGAGGCACAAAAGATTTTCCTGAAGATTGTTCGCCTGCCTTTCAGAAAAATATCATTAAATCACACCATATATCAGAAATAATCCGTATAGATTCCCCAGGATTTACTGCTGAAACCTCTCATCACAGCCTGACTGTGCAGCACAGTCTAATAACACACTGCTATCACTTAACTATGAAAAGACAAAATAATATGAACATAAATAATTAACAATACAATAATACTGCACTTTTAGAAAATGCCTGATACATGAAATGTATTGACATAGTTAAAGTACTAATGTTTTCAGTTTGGTGTAATAAGATTGGCAGACAGATCAACAGTGAGCTGTGCAAATAAACTCAGATTAGTTCAGTTCAGTTTATTCAGCGACAGATAAATTATAGTTTTTAATCACTTCACCTGTTAATTTTAATAACCTTTTGACATTTAGCCTCCAGAAAAACGCATGTTTTCCTAAGTTCTAAGAGATCTCATAGAAACAAAAGAAGTCACTTTTAATAATTTCAGCGAGATGCAGTAAGCTTAAATTTTAAAAATGGTCAAAGTTCAAGAAGTGCCTAATGTGAGTCAATACTCAAAAGAAGGAGAAAAACTTCCCACAATTCAACTCTGCAACATCTTTATTGACTACCTGCCTGAGAAGATTTATCTAAAATGACACAAGCCTCATGGAGCACTGGGTGGACACGTTTACATCTGAGCCTTTCATAAAAACTCCTCGTCTCGTCTACAACTCAGGGGATGTGAGGCCTTCTACTATAATATATCAAATGATTTAACACATATATTTGTCAGGTTTTAGAGCTAGATACTGGGAAGAATGTGAAGCTTGAAGAACGACTTCATAAATCTAGCAGAACGTGTGCTCATTTCATAAATGAAACCACAATACATAAAGGAATTGTCGAACCAACCTCAGATTTAGGCATTCTGTTGAATTATTCGGTGTCAGTTGTATCACTCGTGTTTTTCAGTGGCTTTAGTGTTTGAAAAATGTACAAAGTAAGTACCAAAACATGTCATAAACATAGAAAATACATTATATCGTGTTTGAACCTCTTTTATTAACTGTTGCTTATAACTAAAGAGTTGTTTGGAAAATATCCAAAGTATTGTTTTTATTGTAAAGTGTTGTATCTGGTTTAAAGTAATGTATGACTTTATTCCACTTTATGTTGAATTTGATCATGTATTCAACTATGCTCTTTGGAGTTTCGGATATTTGTGTCATATAAAATCATAGGGCAAGGTCAGTCTCTTTTGTTAACTATAAAGCCACCTGCATTCTGTATGAACCGACCAACACATGCGAGATTCTAAAACACAGAGTTTATCGTTTTAAATCTACTGCACGGCCACAGATGAATTTGTATTTCAGACGTTCTTTCAGTCATTAGACATTCTGTATGATTGTAGACCTGAACATAGCATGTAGTCCATTACAATGTTTACAACATGTGAATGTATTAACTACTTATTCACATTTGTTATAAATATTGCATTGACATTGCATTTTTGTCAGCATTGTTGCATGTCAATATAAGAAAAAGACCCACTGATAAATTTGAACAGATTTACAGTCACTGTAGAGCCATTTATTTACATGTCTATATGCATGTGTATATGTATATTATAACCCACTGAAACATCAATTCATGTATTAAAATAATGAGCTCTTGTTTATTCTACTTTATTTTTATCTCTAAATCCCAGACCTGTCCAACCAGATTCATACATAACTGTAACCAATAATGTTTGTCTCTATGTCGTCCTCTCTTTTACTTTTTGCCATGTTTACCTTTCCATGTTGTCTAATTTTATTTTGAATGTTATTTTCGTTCTTCTTTACGTTTCCCGTTTTAGATTTCTCATCCTTTTTTTTCTGTTTGTGTGCACTTTTCTATTCCTTTCTTTTCTTTACCGTTTCCCGTCATAGTCACATCCTGATCCGTGTCACCAGTCACACCTACTTTGATTACCCCAGTATCTATGAAGTCTCAGTGTTACTGTACTTCTGTGTCAGTCTGTTGTCAGTCCATATCCGTGTCCGAGCTCTCTGAGCTTTTGTATCTGTGTTTGTTGGACTTACATTTTGTTTGTCATATTGCATTTAAACTGACACAGAATGACTGTGATCTAAAAAAGGCTTATGTGCCATAAAAAAAGTCAGTGTGCTATTCTCCTTGCCTCTAATCCTTGACTATAAACAGCTTTTAAACACAAGGGGAGGAGTCAACCTTCCGTCCATGTACACCTGATGTAAACACGACTCTGACAACAACCCAGCCAGCAGGACTTGTGCTTCTCACTCATTGCAGATAGTCATGACTCAGAGGTACATTTACATAGGTGCTTGATTGCTGCTATATTTATGTGTAGCATGTTGCACATTCCACCTTTAACTTTTTTTAAGATTCATAAAGATTCAAAGTTGGGTTAGGTCTTGCCGTGCATTCTGCTGTCCACATCATGAATATTTCATTATTTTTATTTGATAAAAGATAAATTAAATTAATTTTAAAGTTGAGGATTTGTTTTTTTGCTTTTTTGCCTTTATTGGAGAGATAGGACAGTGGATTGAGTCAGAAATCAGAGAGAGAGAGAGAGAGAGAGAGAGAGAGAGAGTGGGGATTGACATGCAGGAAAAGAGCCACAGGTTATTGGATTCGCCCGCGTTGAGGATTAGAACATCCTGGTACGTGTGCACTAACCACTGCGCCATTTCTGCGTTTTAGGAACGACGAAATGAAGGCAGAGAATCAATCTGAACTCTGTTCTGGACAGATGTCACTGTTAAGATTATCACAAAGTGTCAACCTGTGGATGTTAGATCTTATAGCTTGCTGGAAACTTTGGATAAGAGCTATAACAGATGGGAAAAGATAAAGGGAGGAGTTTGTGGACTATTTGAGGAAAGAAAACTTAGGAGAGGTAGATATGATTAAGTTGGGGATAATGGAGAACGTGAAGCATTTCTAAAATATATTATAAATTATGAAGACAAGCAAGAGGTATGTCTTCTGTCTCGACTGGAGTGAAAGGAAAGTCAAGCTAGGGCAAGAGAGCCCTGGGGAGGTTGAGGTGGAGCGATGAAGAGTTAGCCGCAGGGAAAGGAGAGCTACGCGGGCGGTCGAAGGGGAGAGTATAGCTGGTGTGGAGGGCCGTGGCCTGGAGGTTGTGTACAGGGGAGTGGTTTACTTCAGCAGCCTTATGTACCTGCAGCTTCTCAGTCAATATGAGCAGCCAGGGGTAGCGAGCAGAATGGGTGCAGAACGGAGCTGACACAAGGGAATTTGTGTAAGGTTGAAGAAAACGTGGGCTGAAGTATTGTGAGCATGCTAAAGGGGTGAGAAGACCTCAGCCAAAACCAATTTCTCATTCAGAGCAGCTTACAATGGTTTTTCTTACAGCTCAGGCTCACGCAATTTTGTGAAACAGTTGCTTTGTAGTTGTGAAACTCCAAAATGCCATGCTTTGGAAAAGTATTCAAGATTATGTTCCCACACCATGGGTTCTCCCACCAGGCAATGATATCATGCTTGAGAAAATGCAGCCAAAACAACTTGTCCACACTAAAAACCTTTGGCTGTTTATTTGAAATATTTTTTTTTAGAATGAAATACGGTGAGGAATTCTGGATCAATTTGTTATGAAGTCCTCATAAATTAGATTAAAGAATTAACATATTGAGGCAACAGAATCTTTTTTTTTTTTTCATGCTCCATAGGTCATCAGAAAGACCCTAATTCCTATCTATAGTTACTGGTTAGCTATTTGACTTTAGCTACTGCATATTGGATTTGTCAAAGAATATTAAATAAATGACCTATCATTCAACTTGTGAATGATTGCGTAACATTTCTTCCTGGTTTAATTTATTGGTTTCCAGTCAGGGGGATGGGACCTCCCAAGGAGCCCTTAATGAAATTGTGGGAAGAAATTCTACTTGAGGTTTGAAGGCTCACCAAATAAAACAATCAAAAAGGAATTGAAACGTGTGCAACAGAGGCTTCGATTACACAGATATTAACTATCAGTATACTATCAGGTGTGACCCACATAAATATATGCTGAATCCTTGATAAAACGTCCTGAGACAAACTATTAAAATGAGAAAAACCTCAAAGCCTAAAAGTTACACATTATGTAATAAACTCCTCAATATCATACAATTTCAATCAGGAGAGACTTAATTAAGAATGAACAATTATTTAATACAATGAAATGTGCAACAATTGTAGAATGAAAGTCTTTTGGGGGCTAGACTCCGTCATGACGACTTCATGAGCTCTGAGGGGTAATGAGGCCGACGCGGGATAGGATGCCCCCCTGTGGAGTCTAGACACTGGTGGTGGTGAAAAGGATGGAGGCTGAGAAGAGGAGTGGGTTTCAGCCTGGGCCTGGACTCTGCTGAGCTGGAAGGAGGTGAATGGGGTGGAGGAGGGTTGCAGCGTATGCCTGCAGCTACAGAATGAATGGAAGAGAGAGTTTTTAAACTATTGACAGCAAGCCATTGGTTGGTAGAGAAAGTTTGTGGCAGAGTCTGGTTGGTAAATTCCAGTATGATACACACCCATGATCAATTGCTTGCCAGAGAGAGAGATAGAGGTAGTAGTAGTAGGGGTGTGGTTTAAGAATGAATGAAGAGGTGAATGAATGAAAGAATAACACCAGTCTTCCTGTCTGAATTTACGCTGAGCTCCATATCTTGTTGTCTGTCTCTGTCATGATGACAGTCTAATCGACGAGTAAATTGCACATTTACCTTTTCCTAAACCGTTCAATACATAAATGTAAACTCTCTAAACTACATTGTTGGATAAGCTCCAATAATCAAGGCAATAATTGAACTCTTAAGGTTTTTTAAAACGTGAATAGGGAAAGTCTGGTTGGGAAAAGATTTCCTTTGCAGTTCTGTTTCTTCAATGTGGTCCAATATGTTATTTTTCACTGTTAATATTGGACTTCTGAAAAACCATCATTCTGCACCGCTCTAATATTTTGTGGCTTGTGATGTAGGGTTGTGAAAAAAGAGCTTCACTTCAAAGGGTCAAAAGTGAAAAGAGTGCAAGCTGTTTTAATAAAATGTAAGAAACCTGTGACCTGTCATTAATTACTTTATTATCATTTTAAATTGCACATGACTTGCAAATCCAAACCATTGCTTTAGCACTTGGGTTTACAACTTTTGTAGGTTTTTCAGACTTAAATCACAACCTTGCTTTTGTAAAAAAAACACAAAAAAAACAAGAAATCATTGGTTAAAGTATTCAGCATGGCGGTTTCTAGATGTGAGTGTTTTGCTTCATAGATGGCAATACAATTAATGATGGATTCATGTCTTTGTAGATATTATAACAAAGAGTAAGGTCTTTGCTTGCCCTTTCGTAAAGTGTCTTGAGATAAAGTGAGTTATGAATTGGTATTATACAAATAAAGATTGATTGATGACTACTTCCTTTGCCAGGGTTGGGATGCTTTTGAAACCTAAAAAAGAAAATCCTAAAAAAGCAGTCTTACTAGACAAAACCTTGGCCTAAAACGCTCATTTGAAAACCCATTGGTTGTAAAGGCAGTCTTATTTTCACAATTGTCTTTACAGGGGAGAGGCAGGGGTTGATGGTTGGGCATACAACTAGGCTTGGTGAGCTTAGTCTGTAAATCTGTGCTGCTTGTCAAAAAATTATTCTCCGGAAATGAGAGGGAGAGAGTGAAACATACACCACAGGGCTGAGGCTCAGAGTCTGCCACTCCACTGACTGAGCCAAACCTGTGTTCTGAAACCCCAATAACTCTTCTTCAACTACTTCTCTAACCTAAGACAGAAAGTGCCTGTTATTGTCAGATTTCTGCTACTATGCCGGCTTCTCTTTCAATTTGAAAACCAAATAAGCTTAGTGTAACAAGAAAGTGGTATAAAATTCCTTTCTGAGTGTCACACTTGTTCTTGACTCAACAAGCAAAATGTTAGGTGGCTGTGTTTATGCATAACCTCCTCTTTTCAGAACACATCATTGCTTTGCCTTCATTTGGAATTTAAGGTGGTTGTAGATGATGGGGTTAATGATTTACTTAATAGGTATTTGCTCCATAACCGTTCAAAGCTCCTTCTTTTTCTGTTATTACAGGAAATACTCAAGTAGCTCTTTAAAGGGAACTTTAACAACCTCCTGAGCCCCCAAACGTCGAGTTGCTCTCAGAAAAGAAAAGAGCCATTAAATCAGCTCCCTTTAATATACACTTAAATGGAAAAATCACAACATTTAAAGGTATAAAAATCAAAAGACTATTGAAATCTTAGAACCGGGTTATATGATGCCAGTAAAAGAATATTTCAGTGTCTGTTGTTTCCATCCATCTTATCTCTGTGTTGTGCTCTGTGCAGCTATTTCCACCCACAGATCCTTATAACTGAGGGTAAACTCTTGATAGTTGACTTTGCTCCACTGGTTTAAAATCTCTCAATGGCTGACCTCCTGCAAAGAAATCTCTGTGTTTGTCTGAGGGGAGGCCATGAATATCTCCCACCTGCTTTAAGCAGAACGCCATCGACACAGCGCTGAGGCATCTTCCGCTTCAATAGGCGCTGTGGACAGAATGATGGAAGCCACTAAGAAAAGGGATCCTCTTTTCTCATGGCCTCGGTGTCTGGCTGGCAGCCGGTCAATCGTCTGTGACTTTGTAATATACAATTGGATTCCCCTTGCCTGCCATCCTTTTGCAGATTAGACTCTGGATGACCCGCCAAGGGGGTAGGTTTGAACATATTGACTTCGATGCATATGCAACAGCTCCGTCTCAGCGGGGCTTGCCGGAGCAGAGAGAGAGAGTGCAGTCATGGAGCGTTGCTGCAGGGACCATTGACGGAGAAGGACATGCAGCGTGTTCCCTTTTTTTTCACCAGTGGCACAGTTGAGAAAAAAAAAAAAAAAAAAAACCCGATCCTCTGCCTTCGGAGATAATACATGCATCTTTGCAGACTGTGAGCGCACACATTCACACGATGTCCAGCAGTGCCGCAGAGATGGATTTGCCCCATTTTAAGAAACAATGCTCCGTTTGTGTGACAGTAAAGGGAGATATCCTTCATGTCACAGAGGCTATGCAGCCACAAGGCCACCCTATGAGTAATAGACATGTCCAGGTTTCTTATGAGAAAATATTCATAATGGTTTTTTGCATGTCTTTGTTCCTGAGAGAGACACACTCCTACCCTGAATCCTGTGCAGAATTCTATTTTTCAGTAGATCATCTCTCTTGAAAGCTCTCTTCAACTGCACTACAAAGGCACAGAATACCTTAGAGCCCTTTTTTATTCATGTATCCTACAAAATGTGATGTTTGTTTTCGCCTTTAAATTATAGCCTGGAAGCAGTTTATCTAAAACACAATTTTGGCTAAGAAGAAAGAGCTAATTTTGAAGGCTGGATGTCCCTTCCTCCGTTCCATGTGCCTGTGACTTATTGCTGTGACTGCTTCTGACTCTGTTTAGCTATTTTTATTCCCACATTTTTTTTGATTTTATTTTATTTTTTTGGTGGGGGGAAATTCTTTCATCCAATTTCCTCTCAGACACAAAAGGTGTCTTTGTAAAGAATGACAAGTCCTGGATAGCTTGAAAAGTGTGTCAGCGTGTGTCATTTGGAAGCATCGTGTGCATATTTAGCAGGACGATGGCGTTTGATGAGCGAGCCATGAAAAAACTGTCACATCCCACGTTTTATTAAATAACACAGTTGATCCGGGCTCTTGTACATAGCAATTCACTAGTTTCACTGCCTTAAGGATTGTTCTTTGGGGAAGATGACACAACAATGTAACTGTTATTTTTACCCCTACACAACAAAGAAAAGAAAGAAAAAAAAAAAAAGATCAGGCTGACCGTTTGAGGCGAACACAGGTTCGGTGTCGACATGAAGCCCCTTGTGGGACTGACCTAAGCTCGGGAAGTGACACGCAGCCGGAGCAGAGAAAGAATGGCCCAGGTGTGACCTCTGACCTTCACAGAAGTTATAACTAGAACACTGAGCTCAGTTGTGATACTTAATCTTAATTTGAACCCAGGTTGTCTCAGCTTCTGCGGTCCTGGACCCGCTCTGACTCTTTCTGAAAAGTGGCAGAGCGCTCTGTGTACTTTGTGGAAAGTCCTCAAGGTAACAATGGAAACAAAGTTATATGGCTCAGATGCAGGGTTTTAAGTGCTTTTGAAGCTTAACTTGGAGAGTACAATATGTTATCATGGGGAGAAGCTTGGTAGTGATTGACAGTATTAAATATTTATCAGGGCTGTTGTCATGGGAGGACCTTGTAGCTCCAGATTTTCCTTTGTTTTCTCTTTGATGTTCTCACTTAAAAGAAGTGAACTGAAAAGGGAAAAAAAAGACCTTCCCACCCTCATAATATGTGGTGCTGTATGTTGACTTTCAGAAAATGGACTTACAAACATGAACACAAAGGAATATTTAACCTTGACTCACCATTCAAAGAATTGCCTTCCGTCTACCTCTTCTGAAACAAACTCCAGTTTTGTTTGTGAACAGACATTTCAGGTTCTGTGACCTGCTTGAGGACACTTCGAAACACCATCGGGGAGATACAGCTTTTTTCCATCAACTCCTGAATTATTCACCAACTCAGATTGACTAATTAGAACAAAACCAGCCTGCGCCAGGTCCTCGCATAAGGGAGCATGTCACCAATCATGCAAAAAACATCACTTGTGGTCTAACCATCCTCTACAGTAACCACAATGTTAGCACAGAAACAATGTCAAACACAATGTAGAACAACAACACAAAAGCAGGGGCACATTTTGAAGTTGTTAGAGTCTGTCCTTAAGTCTTTGTCAACCGAATGTCACCATAAAACATTAAGTCAGACAACTGTAGCTGATCCAGAACGCTCCTAGAACAAGAAAGTGGATGACAGCAGTCCAGTTCTGAGGCTCCCAGTCTGTCAGAGAACAGATTTAGCTGCTGGTTTATAAAGCGCTGAATGGTTTAAGGCCCAAATACATTTGTGACCTTCTAATTACACATGAACCATCCAGACCTGTCAGGTCGTCTGGTGCAGGTCTGCTCTCTGTTCTGAGAGTCGGACTGAACACGTAGAAGCAGCTTTCAGTTTTTTACGCTCCCAGAAAACTTCAGGTCAGCTTAAACACCCAGCTCTTTTAAATGGAGGTTGAAGTCTCACCTGTTTGCAGCTGCCTTCACCACTTAGACATACACATTCATTAAATACAGTTTTTACCTATATGACTCGTTTTATGCATTAGCTTCTGCCCCAGTTGTTTTTATTGTTTTCTTCTCTGATTTTTAGGTTTTGTTTCAATGTTTTATAATTGTCCTCTTGTCGGGAGGACTGTGATGTGTCGAGTGAAGCACTTTGAGCTACATTGATGCAGAAATCTGCTCTATAAATAAATCTGCCATGCCGTGGTACACTTACAAGCATTAACCTTAAAAGGATCAAGTCCTTTTAAATCATATTTCACATCTTAATATTTTCTAGAAACTTCAAAATGCAAATGAAAAAAAGCAACTGTCTTGAGCCAGTATATTAGTAGAACATATAATACATTCTTTTATCATCAATGCATTATACTGTATATGTGTTATCATAGTTTAGTCTCCTTCGCCATACAATCAACATTCCTCTCTGTGGTGAGTCTTTCATGCACAAGATGGTTGCTGTTGTTTTTCCTTACAGTGTAACAGCCCTCTGACGTGTTTGGGAATCATGGCTCTCATCATGGAAAACATAGCATTCATTTGCAACATTTCCCCCTTCTTATAGACTGAGTAACTGTTCATCCTTACTGACGAACAATCCCCCCCCCCTCCCGCTGTGATGTATAAACGCAATCAAAACAACCCCATAGCTGATGTTGATTTCTAATGAGTGAAAGAAAAAAAAAGAGGAAAAACAACAAGGCATACAAAAGAAAAAAGGACATATGCACAAACAACAAAGTCTACACACAGTGCAGCCACACAGACGGGATAAATTGAATACATGCTTTGATTAGAGCTCGTCGGCCACCTTCAAATTGAAAACTGAATCGCTGTTTAACACAATTTGTACTTACATTTCCTACCAACACCCGGCAGCGTGTCGCCTGATTATTGCCAATAACATCCTGTAAAATAACCATAAACTTCCTATACACACATGATGAGGCTGAATATTGCTGTTTATTTTTGTTCTCCTTCGAGTATGTAAGTGAAGGTAATAGCACCTTTCAAGAGCAGACATCACAACACGTAACAATAAAGAATTACAAAAAGCCACATTCAACATTAAAAACAGGTGTTTGGGAATCCTGCACAAAATATATTGGTCATATATTGACCAATCAAACAAAAGCACATCTATACAGATGGGTTAGGTCTCCTCTTGTTTTCAGACTTGCGCGAGGAACAGCCAGCAGACCCTGATCCGAGGACCTCAGGGACCTGCTGGTGTTATATGGCTTCAGCAGCTCAGAGATGTAAGCCAGAGCTTGACCATGCAAGGCCCTACACACAAACACAAGAACTTTAAACTGTATTCTGAAACTGATGGGAAGCCAGTGACGACAGATGTGACATGAGACCCTCTAAATCAGGCCTATCCAAACAGCGGTCACATGTGGCCCAGAAGCAATCCCCGAGGGGCCGGCCAGTGGCCCAAACAGAGAAGATGAAAACAAAACACCCTCAGAAATTCCTACAGTACTTCAGATCTTGAATGCAACACTATGAGTAGCCGAGCAACACTTAACCTAGAATTCAGCGTATTGTCGTGAAAACGCGTCTACTCATGCTAACTTTAGAAGTAGTCACCACATAAAACCTGTAAGTGTCTTTTGAGAGAAAATGAAAAGCGTTGGTTTAACCCTGCCTGGTCTGACAAATGCACGTTTATTTTGCCGCGAAATGCAAGCGCCAAACCGATGTGTTTACTTCGCAATGAGTGTGTTGCAATGTCCAAAGATTATAATGTTTGTAGGCACTAGTTTGAGAAACATCAGGCTTTCCAAACAAATTTTATCGAGGGATCACAGGAGAGGACTGCAAAAGTGCAACGTTTGTTTGCTGGAGCTGTAAGGTGGTGCGCTCATGCACAGGCCAAGACAGAGCTACAGCAGCGTCCCTCCATGTGTCCTGGATACTGGCAAAGAAAGACAAACCATTTACAGATTCAGAAAATGTAAAAGACTGCATGTTGGCCGTCGTGGATGAGGTAATAAATGTCGAAAAAATCAAAACAAGTGTGACATCTGCAATTAAAAATGTACCCCTCTCAGACACTTCAAATGTTCGCAGGATTGAAATTTTCATTTTAATCATGATTAATTTATCATTCACTGCTGCTTACCAGCCACTGAAAAAGTCGGGCCCAGCTAAATTTCTTGGTTTTAAAATCTAGTCCCACTGAATTTGTAATTGAATAGCCCTGCCCTAGATGATTTCATCAACAGTGTAGCAGCAGCATTATGGTCCACTTTTGAGCACTTCACGTCTGTGAAGACATGTAAACAGAGAATTACAACAATCAAGTCTAAAAGTTGTAGAGACTGGTTCTGCTCTGCATTATTCTTTTTTTCTATCACTTTTTAACGATATATGTAAATGTTTTAAACTCTTACCACTTTTACAACAAAAGCATGCAGTTATTTAAAGGCTTTGCAAAAGCAGTAATTTAATTCCTCCCCCTGTGATCTTTTTCAGTGTCAGAGGATTTCTCTAGAGTTTGTCATCACACAAATGCTTAAGCTATATATCCTTGGAGAAATTGCTTGATTCCGTTCAATTTCCTTTTAATTAGTCACAAACATCATTCGACTATTTCTAAGCATCTTTGGACGACAAGGGGACAAAATCCTTTCATGTTTTCAGAGGGTAGAAAACTGCCAAAGATTAAGAGAAAACTTGTGCAGTTTTAGAGCCAATCTCAGCAGACTAAGGCCTCTAATATGCTGTTGTTTTTGTTTCAGATCACAGTTGATGCATGCAAATTATCAAAAGATTTATGTGCATACAAAGCACAAGTACGTGACATATTAATCAGCGGATGCTTCCAGGTATAGCCTACTTTTGATCTGAATAAATATGTGATAACCAGCTTGCAATGTGACGCGGAACAGAACATTTAACACTGTTGTTCCCTGCCAACTCGCAAACACAGAAAATCCCAGGCTGATTCAAATCAAATGAACACAGAAAAGACATTGCCCAAAGCTTAGTAGATGTAAAATCACAATATTCTCTCCCAGTATTTGATTCGTACCACGGGTCTACTCAGCTGGAAAATATAAATAAAATGTAGAACTGGGGCTCATCACGCATGCAAATGAGATGCATGCAATAAAGCCTTACAGTTACTTAGTGTTGTTTAGTTGGAGCTGTCACTGTGGTTTCTCACAGAAAATACCCTTTCTTCAAACCCAACAACTGCCAAAGAAATGTTATTATCACTTAATGTATTAAACAGTGACTAATCCCCTCATCGGGACCTTCATGATTCACGAGACGTAAAAAATGAAATCTATTTACTTACATTTGGGATTCTAAGAAAGTAAAGAGGAAATCTGAGCACAGTCAAAAATGCAAGCACAAATGATATTCTGTAGAGACATATTTTCATTTGAGAAAAGACAATAAGATGTGTTTTTCCCTCCACAAATGTATCTGCATGTTTTCTATTACACACACACACACACACACACTCAGTTTTACTTATTTGGCCTCTCAGTGCTCTGCAAACTCTTATTCAGTTCTCTTTTTTAATCTCCGCTCTGTGTTCAATTGTGTGAAACAGTTTAGAAAATGGTAAGTACTAGACCATCTCTGATTTGCTCTTGTTTTCCAATGGGATTGCTACTTGGAAAAATCAGTTACACAGGGCGAAGAGAAGCACTGGATAACGAAGCAAAGCAACATGATGTTGCTTGGGACGGCCATTCACACTCCATCCTGACTCCAACTGCTGTCTTTTACCTGCTCTTTGTAACATGATTTCATAAAGGGTGAGGCCTTTAACCTGCTCTTTTGTAAAGTGTTGGGGGCCAGCCAGGATGGCAAAGTTCAGGCTGGGTACGTTTGGAGAACTACGACAAAAGACTCTTTATCCCAGCATGCCTTGCAGGTACTCCCAGAATGCTTTGCCACACCTAACACATAGGTGTGAAGTTTGGGAGGTATAAAACCGGCCATGCGCCTTCTCTCTTTCTCTTTCAAACGTCGTCTGGCGACGTCCGAGGATACCCCATCTGCTTCCTGTTTCACAACACGCTTCTCTTTGTTTAAAAGTTTTGGCGCGCAGCTCATCCAAAGGCCTTGAAGCACACCGACGTCCTAATTTCCGAGCCTAGATCATCCACTTGAATGCATCTCTAAGAAGAGCGTCTTATTTCTCCCGTATTGAAACGGTATTGAGAGAGACTGTAAGGATTACGTCTCGTTCCGTCCTTTAAAGAAAGGACACCCACGGAGATCACCTCGCTCGACGGAGGATACCGCGGCTCTGCTCAACCCCCTTGGACGCACCGCCATCACCCAGCAACTGCAGAAAGGCCGTTCCAGGACCTCTTTTCTTCCTTTCATCAACCGTGGACAAACGGTTACAAGTGAGGCTTAGCTAGGTCTGGGCAGTTAGATATAGAGAGTGTGTTTAATAACTGAGTTATTATTGTGAAACTGTGATAATATTTGCTTGGTGTTTGACCACTGTGTCTTAGATTTTACCAGAGTAAAATCTCTTTTGTTTCCCTTATTTGTGCCGCTACGTCCCGTGTGTTTATCTGTGAGCTCCCGCGTCTGATACAAATCCGGCCACTGGCTTCTGGTAAGTGAAGTTAACTATGCTCTGAGTTGTGGTGAGCTCCAGACTGAGATTGAGCTTTCGAGGTGCGTTGCCTTCTCTCCCTCCCTCTCTCCCTTTACACACACACCTTTCGGTAGACGCACACACATAGAGATCTGTGGCTTTCCAGACGCTGCTGAAACGTAGATCACGTTCTGTGTCCGCCATCACGTGACCACACGTGGTCGCCGCCATTTTTGATCTGTCGCTGTCTGTCGCTGTCTGTCCCTCTACCTCTCTCTCTCTCTCACACACACACACACACACATGTGCCACGCTTGTTTGTTTTGTTTGTTACCTGTAGTTTGGTTTATAATAGTTGTTTGTTTGATTGAGTTTCATTGATTAACTTGATGTTGCTTTGTTAAATAAATTCTGTTATAATTTAAAGAGCAGTTGTTTGTGATTATTGTGTATTTGCATTGTGACTTAGGCTGGGTGAAAGGGCTTTGTGTTCGGATTTCACACCTTCAATTAAATACCGATTATCAATTATTAATGATATTAGTATTTCAATCAGGAGAGACAAGTGATATTAAGAATGAATTTATTACAGTGAAAAAGTGATTGACAGAATGAGATTTGACAGAATGTTTTGGCGCTTGGACTCTATGGGGTGGAAGATGCGATTTAGTGATGAAGTCCTGCTCGTCATTAGGATAGATCCCCCCATGGAGTCCAGACCCTGGTGGTGGAGGACTGATGATTTGATGAGACCGAGTTGGAGAAGAATTGATGGGAGTTGACTCTGCTTCTGAAGATGGCGTTGATGGGGAGGTGTAGGGGCGCACGAAGCCAGCTTGAAAGAACTAGGGAAGAAAAAGGATCATATTTAAAAGGAGAGCTGAACGATGATAGGCCGAAAACGAAGGAGGAACGCTGCGCCATTGGTTAGATAAGGTCCGGTGACAGAACAGCTGATTAACCCACGGACGGCCCAAACTGACAGCTCGAAAATGACAGCGTGAAAAGAGTGACTGAGAAACCTGATTGTGGATCACTTAAAGTCTTCCTTACTGAACTTTCGCTAAGCTTCATTTAATTAACTAATTTTGAGACTGATATTTTGTAATATTTTGGTTGTTCCCTGTTTACAGGGTGGTGCCCCAGGTTTATTAACCATAGTTTAATAACAATTATTGATTTAGATTAATAATTAAATAAACTTAATTATTAAATTTATTTTGACAATCAAATTTTACGTCATAAAACCCAACATAACCGTTGGTCAGGTATTCGCTCCTGAAAATCCCCAACAAAAGTGTCTTGAGATAACATTTGTTATGTATTTTAGCTATCCAAATAAAGATGTATATATTTTTAGGTTTTACATTTTCGCGAACTTTATGAAACTGTAGTCATGTGCTGTAATCTCCAGATAAGCAGTCGCTGACATAGATCGTATTGTTTCAAAGACAGAAAAACAAGGTTACATCTTTTTATTTGTTACAGTCGAATGTATCACTCCCTGTAAATGCTTTTGGTTTAAATGAGGCCAAAAGTTGTTGGTATAAAAAAAACTATAATGAAGTCATAATCACTTGGAGCTGATTGTCTAGCTTGCTTTTGCAGGTCACACAGAGGCCCCTAATTATATATCAGTGTGTTTCACAACCAGCTAAGAACTCATCACAGGTACTTTAAACTAATCTACATGTGCGATTTGAAAGCACGTTGTCAGGGGCTGAGTTGAACAGGTAAGTTATTAGTTTTAACAGCAGGGCCGAAAAGAAAATGCATCAATGATAGCAACATCTTGTCTGTATTGAAGCTTTGCTTTACTGTCATGGTTATTTTGAAAGCTTATAAAACTGACCTAACACTGTTTTTAAAATCAATGTAACTTCTCCTGCAGCTTCTGTGTTTATAAATTAGCTTTAAAGTTAGATTTTAGATTTATTCAATTTTAACAGGGCAGATTATTTTTTTTTTCAGTTTCAAATCTTCATGCTGCCATCACATGGTACAAACGCCACTCCCCCCTCGAATTGGCACAAGGTGACTTCTCCGAATAATATCTTGTTGCATTCTCACATTCTCGGATTAGCTCCAGAAAAAATACAAGGGATCTGGAAGGAGAATCTCCAGGTGACGTCCAAGTGAAAATTCCGCTGTTTGCATTCACACGTACAGCGTTTCGTTCAAATATCAGGAGTTTTCTATGATTTCAGTCTTTTTCCAGTCAATCTGAACTCCCAATTGAACTAAATATTTTTTTAATGTAAGTAAGTAAGTAAAAGTTTATTTATATAGCACATTTCAAGAGCATAAAAATGTCACAAAGTGCTTCACAGTCAGAAAAAAAAAATCTCTGTCTTTCAATGGAGTATTTTGTACCTGAAGCAAATATTATCTGACAGCTAAAAACAAATTCTGAAAAAAAACCTACATGATACACCTCTGATGGTATACTGGAAATGAAATACAGTTGTATTGTACATGAGTGCATAAAAGTTTATTGTCCAGCTGATCTTCGGGACACAGTGGGAGTTCTGCTTGACTTGCTGCATCTTATATGGGCCAGTGGGTAATGAATGAAATCCCCCAGCACCCCCCACTTGGCCAGAGTCGAGCCGCTGCCCAGCCCACCGCCAGCCCAGGCCAAATGGATCTAATTCTAGGTGACACATTTAGTGCATGATTTACCTCGCAGACCTACAGCTGTGTCCTCGACACTCAAGACAAGACCGTTGGGGCGTCTCATGAGCATAATTAACCCCTTCATTATGGAAATAAGCAAAAACATCATGAATAATTGTGGCGTGTTGGATAGGCGGGTTTGAAGCAGATGTGGTGGCGTGCTTGGCTGACTTTGTGCTGTCAGTTTACGCAGAGCCAGAGATGACATCATTGAGCAGTCAGGGACCTTGAATTGGGCAGCAGGAGAGAGAGGTAATGTTCAAGGAGAAGGAAACAGATTCAGGAAACGGCTAACATTGAGGTCTCTCTCTGTTGGAATGATCTTATCAGTCAGTTTTCATTGAATTTTGAGTTTGAAAAAAAAAAAAATCGATATTGATGAGGAATACCCTAGAGCAGGGTCTTCCCTTTTCCAGAATAGTAAGTCATTGTTAAGTTATAAGAGGAAATACATATAAACTGCACTCTCCAATGATGAAGAACTTGATTTGAAAAAAAAAAGAAAAAACTTTTTACAGAGACTTAAATGTTTCTCAGACAAAGCCGACTACTGCTGCTACCTTTTTATTTTATTTTGATTTTATGCTACAGACAGAAGCAATGGAAAAGAGAAAAAGCTTGTATACTTGTATAGATGTGTCACTGAATGTAAATACAGACAGACTCTTTTCACCCGAGCTTGATCACACTTTATTGATCCTTACTGCCAAGCCAGCATTAAGTCTTCTCAGTTTAATAAACAGAAGTGACTAATAAAAGGAGTCTTGAATGTATAGACAATAAAAAAAATTAGTTAAAAAAAACGATTAGTTAAATAAAACAAAAAAAAAACCAAACAGAAGTTGATGCTCCTAGATCAAATCAGACTATGTCCTATACTCACCTCTGTGGATTCATATTTTTGTTACCAAGGGAAAGATAGACTTAGACTTAGACTGAACTTTATTGATCTTTTTTCGATGACTCCCTCAAGCAAATTTAGGTTCCAGCAGCATATACAATAAAATGTAGCAGGTAACAAAAGAGTAAAAATATAAAGAATAAGATACAATAAATAATAGAAGAGTCTTCCATTGGAAAAATAAATAAATATATAAAGAATATTCATGGAAGAAGCAAAAAAAAAAAAAAAGAAATATATATATATATATATATATACACAACAAATGGCTGTAGACAATGATTATTATTGCAATTATTGCACATACAAGTGAAAGTGTCCATGTGTTATTGCACAGTGAGGGTAGAAGGAAAGACGCTCCTACTCCTACCCCTCTGTCCCATGTACTCTTGTCCTCCTCCCCCCAAGTGAGGAGATGTAGAGCGTGATGGCATGATGGACAAAGGAGTTCTTAAGTCTGTTGGTCCTGCACTTGGGAAGGAGCAGTCTCTCACTGAACCGGCTCCTCTGGTTACTGATGACGGAGTGCAGAGGGTGGCTGGCATTGTCCATAATACCCAGCAGTTTGTCCAGTGTCTTTTTCTCTGCCACCGTCACCAGAGAGTCCAGCTTCATGCCGACCACAGAGCCGGCCCGCCTAATCAGTTTGTCCAGTCAGGATGTGTGCTGTTTGGATATGCTGCCCCCCAGCATACCGCGGTGTAAAAGATAAAAGGTGTACCTGAGATAAGGTGTTTTTCTATAAACATATTCACATGTTAACATTGTTAATAACATTGTAGCTATAAATCTGGCCTTTTTATTGTATTTGTTGCTGCTCTGTTTTTCTTCATCCCTCTAAAAGCCCAGCACAGTATCGGTAGATGGTAAATGGACTTGAGCTTGTTCATTCTTCCCATTCACACACGTACGCTAACCATGGACGGAAGCAGCGGGAGCAACTATGAGCACCATGGCCACAGCCACCCCATGTAGCCACAGGGGGCGTTAATAATATGTTCATCACTGTAGTTTTGATTAATGTTGTAAAGTGCTGCACTTATCATGAATTAATTTTGGCTCTTTGTCCTATAGCAATGAGTAAAGTATCACCTGCTCTCTTGTAAAGTGTCTGAAAACATTTGTTTTGAATTGGTACTACACAAAACAAGATTGTTTGATTGATAAAAGTTCTACCTGAAATATTCTGTTTTATAAGTAGTTTGATGGATCTCCAGAATATTGTGCTTACATGACATAAAACATTGAACCAGTCTGGTGTGATTTTTTTTAGTTAGTTTTTTTACCCTAACAAAACACTTCTTCACCAAACACTTAATCGTATTGATAACTGTGTTGCTCCCAGATCTCCAATCTCAGCCGTTACTCAGGTCTAGATGTTCTGGTGAACTGCTCTTATTGCTTTCCTCTGGCAGCAAACACAACTATTGTTTGAATAATTCATCTCTAAATCCAAAATATACATTATGTGCTCAGATATTAGAACTAGTATTCCAGGTTTATAGACTTCCATGTTCAGTCAATAGATCAAAATAAATGCATGTGTTTTATTTAGGCAGAGTAAATGTCTACACCCAAGGGCCCTTTATTTTCCCACAGTGTTGCAAGTTTCCACATACTGTCCATGAGCCAAGGGAACTCTTCAGCCATGTGCTACTCCTTACACAAAACAACTGCTTTGGACTGAATTATTGAAATGTATTTCTGACCATTACACATTTAAGATTGCCTAATTTTTTTTTCACAAGTCCACACTAATTTGAAGACTTAAATGTCACATATTGTGAAAACTACATATTTTTGAACACTAAGTTGTGTCGTTAGCCTGTAAAAAAAAAGAAAAAAAGAAAAAGATGAGAAAAGTGCATCTCCAGCTTTTGCCAGCTCTACTTTTCAGAAATTGTGTGCTTAATCAGGTCATTAAGAGATTTTCCTTTTGTCACATCACAAAGGGCACTATAGGTGTCCCCAGCATGTGAGGGCACTCACTCTTTGGGCTCTGTGATCGTGGTGAGAGAATCAACTCAATGTAATAAGGTGTGTGTCACACTGATTGGCTTTGATTAAGCTCAGGTGTGGGGAGCTTTCAGAAACCCTGAGTCTCCAGCACTCTGTGCTGACTTATTATCTCACCTTCAGAGGTAGCGAGAGCTTCTCTGTGTGCTTTTTAAAGTTGTCAGTGTGAATATACTGTATAAACACCACCTAAGATCTTTCTGTGTGTTATTTTCCAATTGTCTGTTGCGCAGTGTGTAACTTAGAGTGTTGGATAGTTTTGTTTTGACTCCAGCCTTTTGTGTTATCAAAGGTCTCTCTGGCAGCCTTTCCCTTTCATTTAGTGTTTTCTGGGTCTCTTATTGTCAGCTGTTTGGCAAAAGTGGTTTAGTTAATAATTTTCTGCGCATTTAGTTTAGGAAGCCTGTGGATCGATGAAGCATAATGGTAGTGATGTCAAAATCAACTGACCGTGGTGTAGTTAACATTTAGCATAGCGGGCTACCGCTATGCTAAATGCTTACTTCCCTCGGCTGCATTAATGCCTTGAATTTCATTGAAGTGGCGTCAATCTGTAAAATTTAGCCTGCTGAAGAAAACCCCTACAGATCAGAAACGTGCTTGAGAAAGATTATGTGTAGCTTTGCCACGCCTGGTTCGACCAGGGTGCAAAAGGATGCATTCAATTAAATGGCCGCAATTTTTTCTCAATTACAATTACATTGTTTATGACATCCGTGATCTGAAAGTCAGGACACGCAATACACCTGTTCACCAGAGACCACATGCAGGATACATAACACCTGCACTATTTTTCCATTGCTGCTGCCAGTCACTGCCGCTTCATCCCCTTTAATCGCAGAATATGAATGTCAGATACTGTCTCTGAAAGTTTTTTGTTCATATCAGACTTGTACTTTTCACTGAATTTGTTCCGTCTATTATCTTGTCTTTATGTTTTCTGTGATCAGAGTCCTGGTTGTGAACTTGATCATTTATTATGTAAATGATAGACACATGATAGACACATTTGGAGTTTATCATACTGAGCACAGTGTCCGTGACATTTATCAATTGGAAGACACAGCTGGGAAGTAGCCCTTTAACATATGTGTATGTGTATTTTGTGTGTATGTGTGTGCTTAATAGGGAGCATGAGTGTGTGTTAGGGATGTTGGAATTCAATAAGGCAGATGGTCCTTTTTAGAGTATTATCTTTATTGCCAAAGAAAGGGCCAATCTGTTCCTGTCTTTTGCCAACGACACGCATCGATATGTACAGCACATATCCACTTTGCTTACGGTTTTTCCACTCTTTTGCTTTGTTTTTATTTTTATTTTTTGCCTATTTCTTCAATTGGTTCCAGCCTTTGATGAAACCAGAATGCACCTGAGCTCTTTTCACAGCCAGAAAATGAACTTGAGACACACAACAGGGGTGTATTGCAGGTTTCAGGGGAGAGGAGAAAGCGTGAACCTTTAGTGCAAGGCTTTTACTGCAGGGATTACTCTGTTCGGCATGACAGCGAAAGCGAGTCATGGAGCAGACAGCCGGGCCCTCAGTGGAGTAGGAGGAGAGAGAGAACAGAGATGATCCACCTGCACCGGGGCTCTCTAAGGGCTGGCTCAGTGAGAGCCTTGTGGTTTCTAAATGACACGAGCACCTCAGCTTTAAATACCACTAAGCGTATTCCTCCTGTTCGGCCTGGCAGGGACAACTCACACCTGCAAAGCCAAGACATAAAATATTACAATGAGAGCAGGGATGACATTTAAGCAGAGTTTTGACTCTGCTGATGGGGATAATGCAGAGCTGAAGTTAAATTTTAGTAGCAGATGTAGACGTCATTTGATAAAGGTTCCTGCACCATTGACAGATGGATATTATTTAGAGAGGAATCAGTAAATAAAACAAGTGAATAAGAAGTAGATTCTAGTCTATCAGGAGAAATTCAATTCATTCCAGAGTTTCCAGAAATTAACCCCAAACACACAGTGAATCAGTGGAGACAGATGGTTCTAAAGTCGTCAATGCATTTCCTGTACCTGCCTATCTTAAGCATCAGTGGTAAATGTCATGTCTGTTTTAAGCACTCACAACAGAGTTTTCGGAAATTTTTACCAATTCTGACACTCTTCCAGACATCATCCGAATGATTATAAATGGACAGAGATATAACTTAGAGGAGACATTATCTGTTTGAATTATCTGTCTGGTTCAATCATCTACATCTCTGCCCACATCAGAAGCTTGTCCTTGACTGTGATCCAGATTGATATTCAACGACAACTGCTGGAGGATTGCCATGATATTTGGCACACATATATGGTACATAGGCAGTAAGTCCTTATGAATATGGAGAAATCTTCAGAGTTCCTCGAGCAATGCCATCCAAATTTTGATTGAAATGTTCAAACAATATTTTGTATGGAATCAGTCCTGTCCCCTGAAGTATGACTTTATTTAGTACCTTGTAATTTGTAACTTGTTCACTTCCCAACCCTAAATATCGCAACATGACTTCTCTTGGTTGTTTTAAATCAGAACCTAACACACACTTCTATCCATCCTATAGAGCTCTCACAGACGGACAAACTCATCACACTCTGCCTGCCGAGACTGTCGTTTGTGGGATGAAAAATGAGACGCACAGGCTCTCACATGTATGACCACTTTCCTCCTCTGAAAACATTATGCTGGTAAAAATCCAGTTTCAGGGCCAATGTTGATGATTGTTTGTGTACGTACGAGCATGTGAGGGAGGGCGAGCAACAGTTTACTGGTGCAGTTTCCCTGATGGCCACATGGTATCCCCACAGTATTTTTGAAGGTTAGGTTTGAAAAAATAATAATATAATAATAATAAATTCTCCAATGTTTGCTCAGTGGGTCATTGTAAAGGTGTATGTGAGCCTATAGTTCGATAAAAAATCTGGTAGTAAGTGGCTCGAAATAGCTTCATGAAAGTCCTCTCTAAACAAAATGTCCATGGAAATGCTGTGGAAATGTACAACACAAAACTTATTTCTAACCAGGGTGTGGAACTCCTGCCTTTGTTTCAAATCTTGCATAGACAACAATGTCTAGATTGTATGAATAACTCTTCAGCTGAGGGAAACCGCACAAAAAAAAACCCCGTAGCTCATGTTTGCTCAAACAAAGGTCACGCGTGTTGCTATAACAGAAGTGATTTTCCACCCTTCATCAAAACTGGAGGGGAAAACGCATGACTGTTTCATTTTTTGACACCCGAGGTTTTGCTGCTGAAGCTGGGTGCGTGTGTGTATGTGCGTTAGTGTGTCAAATATATTAGCATTATGACACAAAGTATTAGCATTTTGGTGCAGATGTGCAGTTGTGCATATTTGTAAATATTCACAATCAGACGTGTGCAAGTTTGTGAGCAAGCATGCGTGCATGTTCGTATGTACATGTCAGTGTGTGTGTGTGTGTGTGTGTGTGTGTGTGTGTGTGTGTGTGTGTTATATGTGTGTAGGTGTGTGATTGTACATGTATGAGTTCAGATGAATTGTTTCCAGGCAGAAAATGAGGCGGTAATGAATATGCATTAACACATTTTACAGCATATCATCATCAGGACTCTGTGCCAGGGACTCGGGCCAAATAAAGCCTCTAACTGACCCTAGGACAAGCTGGAGCTAAGGTCAAATCAAATCACATTTATTTATTTTTGCAGAGAGCAAAGTTCACTCATATCCAAGCTCAGTGTTGAGCAGCAAAGAGACTCACAGACAGAAGTGTTGACAATCTGTGAAACAAATGTTTGATCCTGCCCGCATTTGGGAAAACCGAATTTAAAGAGTTAATGCAAGGAAGTTAATCAAAATCTATTAAAGTTTACATTTTAATATACAGTTTTAAGAAGTTACAGAGTTCCCCCCAAAAAAATCTTGCTAAAAAACGACTCTGATCCTGTATTTGATCATGCCTATAAACTCCTCTATTTCAGCCCTGCTCAGAACAGGCTGTTTCTGTATCTACAGCCTTAAACGTGAATAACCTGTGTTTGACCACGCCCCTCTCTGGAAGGGGATGTGGCTTGAGCTTTCTTGCACCATGCCTTCTTGCACCTTGACGACACCTCGCTATGGGAGGGGTTAGCTGTCCTTTGTCATGAAGGGAAAATCTTCAAACGGGCTGTTTGAGCAGGCATTTTCTAAAAAGTTTTTTTTTGGGGGGGGGGGGGGGGGGGGGGGGGGTAGATTGGCCATAGGGACACATAATAACATTACTATACAGCAACCATATTTCCTAGCAAAAGCCTCACTTTCTACAGCAGCAAAACAGCTGCCTCACAGAGCAAATGATTGGATTCTTTTTCACATTTTATACAAAAAGCAGGTGAAAACCTGTAAAATAGTTTGTCTCACACTTTAATCAAAGGAAAAAAAGAAACACAAATGAGACATGGCTTGTAAATATTCGTTCCATAAAACAAAGTTCACACACTTCAACACAGTCATGCATTTAGAAGGAAAAAGAATGGTGCTGTTTAAAACTACGCCTCTCAGCCTCTTTGTACTTATCAACTGGATATTCAGATCATGCAGCTATAGAAATGTCAATTGTGTTAGTAGATTATAATGAATGATGAGAAAATAACATTTGTGCAGGAGCAGCCGTGATTAGCCAAGCAGCAAAATGAGCTTACATTGATAGTTAAATATTTGTTATTTGTTTTGTGCTTCAAAGACTGCAGAGGATAATGCTGATCTAAACACAGCAACAATAAGTATGACGCAAAGACATGAAAAGTGAATGAATCAATAAGTTATACTCCTCTCTTCTATGGCTCAGTTGGTAAAGTTAGTCATCTCTAAACCGGAAGGTCTGGGGCCAATCCCCAGCTCCTGCAGCAACATGTCTGATGTGTCTTTGGGATAGACACTGAACCGCTTCATCGGCAGCGTATGAATGTGTGTGAGTGGGATTAGTGAAGACTGATGGACACATTACACAGACACCTCTGTCACCAGTGTGTGAATGTGTAGGTTTGACCTGTGGTGTGAAAGCGCTTTGAGTAGAAGACTAAAAAAAGCTCTATACCAGCTTAACCCCATTTGCTGTCTTGTCAAAAACATTTTAACCACATTCCAACTTATCAATCAATCAAACTTTAAATGTATAGCACCAATTCACAACACATTATCTCAAGGCATTTTACGATAGAGCAGGTAAAAGGTTCATTGTTATATTATCTATACAGACCCAGCATTAACCCATCATGGCCACTTAGCCACATTTAGCAAAATTACAGTGACAAGAAAAATCTTCCTTTCAGTGGCTCAAACCTTCAGCAGAACCACCAGACTCATGATGAGCAGCCAACTGATAAAACTGTGTTAAGGGTTGGAAAGTGAGATAGAAAAAGAGGCACACATAACAACAAACAACAACAATGAATACGTTAAATGAAAAGCTACAATGTCAGTGACAGGGGTAACGTTATGTGTAGTATTAGCAGTAACAGCTATGTGTGAGAGCAGACTGATCAGTCTAATCTAAACATTAAAAACTGTAATGATGATGAAACAGCGAGGACTAATTATGTTAATTATAGAGGTTGATGTTGAGTAGCTCTAAGATTCACTTATTTATATGAATGATAATAGACGTAAGTCTGACATCATAGTTGTGAAATATTAGAAGCAACTTAAAGGTCTTAAAGGTGTTATGCCCTTTTTGGGGTTCATAAAGTAAATAATGTTCGGGAAAAAAGTGCGTCTGTTTTCACTTCCTCTCATCTGCCTGTATTTCTGATGCTCAGAATCCCCCACAAAGAGACAAATAAAAAAGGGTCCCTATGTGTACCAAGTCTGATCTGATTGGAACTTGTGCTTACAAGATCAAACTGATTGAATCAGTGATATCATGATTTTCACGGAGGGGGGCAAGGGACCGAGTGTGACATGTAGCTATTGCTACTGCTAACATGAGGACGTATGAGAAACTGTGTATACATAGATGTGCTTAAACATGTTCAAGACACCTGGAAAACACACTGAAGAGCAAATATCACAAGAAAAAGCTGAATATGGGACTTTTAAAGGAGAACGGTTGAGAGAGCTTCAGGAACATCATGGCCAGATTAGCTTTAATATTTAAATGTAATGTTTAATGTTGATGACATAGACAAAATCATCTCATCGTGTAAAATGTAATTGTTTTCACAGCTCAGTGACTCGTACAGGTACTTGTAAAGCAGAAAAACATTTTTTTTAAAAAAAGCACATTAAAATATGTAGTGTGTTGCTTCACATGTTCCTTTTTTCCTGCTGCATGCGTGTTGAAATCATCATACGAAAAACAGAACTGCAGCAAATGACAAACTGTGACAAAGATGCAGCTGTAAATCTTAATGCTCCTCTGACTACCTTTGCACTGTCTGCTCAGACATCAGGAAACAATCACAGCTGCTAGTGATTGAGACAGAAAACAGAAATACACAAACAGCACCTGTGGCTGGAGCTCCTCTCGTCAGGTGGGTTTACAATGCCGATTCATAAAATGCTCGGTTGACACGTTCCATGCTAAGGAAAAAAAAGCATGAGAGATTTTACTTTGAAGAAGTCAATAAAATGCTGCCACGACAGCAGTCTGTAGTAGTATTAAGTGTCAAGTTATGGCAATGACCATCCCACTCTAGTTTCATGTTGAGGATACATGGATGTTGTAAATATTTAACCAGATTTAGAAGCTTTCTGAAGTAGTGATCAACATCCGGTCACATATTTATCCGGATAATATACCCAAACCACCTCAACTGGCTCCTTTCAATTTCGAGCTCCCTTCTATCTCTAAGGCTCTGAGTCCAGCCACCCTGGAGGAAACTCATTTTTAGGACTTGTATCTGTAATCTCATTCTTCTGTCACGACTTACAGCTCATGACCATAGGTGAGAGTTGGAACGTTGATTGACTGGTAAACTGAGAGCTTTGCCTTCTGACTCAGTGCCCGCAATACTGCTGACACCATACAAGTCCGCCTGTCAATCTTATGACCCATTTTAACCTCATGTGAACAAAACCCTGAAATGTTTGAGCTCCTTCTCTTGAGGCAGAGGCACACTCTTTAACTGGAGAGAGAAGTCTTCAATTTTCCAGCAGAGAACCAGAGAGCCTCAGAGGAGGTATTCACAAAACAAGTTGTACCAAATAGGCCGTTGGATAGCCTTGCCATTATATGCTGGCCCCATGTCAGGAGGACAATTGTCCTCATTGCAGCGGTCCCCCACTCTTTCTTCCCAGCATGCCTTGCTCTCTTCAGCTGTCCCATCTACTGTAATAATGTTTTTTTTTTTTTTTAATTTGCATAGGTTTTCTCAACTTTCACACCTTTTGCACCACAAGCTATGACACGAGTTTCGTGTTTGGAAACAAACGTCTGTTTGGTGAGGTTTAGTTACCAAAACTATGCATCTTTTACTGATTACATATGCACCAATTGTAAAAAAAAAAATGCCAATACCGTGGTGTTATATGACTTTTTTGTTGTTCTCTGTGTTATTGCTTTGTAGTACCTCTTCTTGAATGTCACTTGAACATGCCTGATGATCTTTCTCAGAGATGATGTAAGACTCCCACAGCGCTGACATTTTCTTTAATGATTGATTATAAAAAGGAATCACTTTGCTAACAATAAAACAAGCCTCTGAATCAGTAGTTAGATAAACGAGCTGGCCAGCATTAAATTGATCCAACACAACAGATACACATTGGCTTCTGACATCCATGTTTGCCACATTATTTATCACTTGGTTATTTTCTAACATCACTGGCGATGTCGACTGATACCGATGTTCAACCAATACATCAGTGCATTGTTAGAAGTAAGTATCTGGGCCAACCTTGTCTCTTAAATGAGAACCCTGGACTTTTTTAAACCATCCATTGCCCGCGACCTCCAACCTCAGACAACCTTGAACATGCTATACTTTGGCTCCTGAATTCATCTCCACAGATATGATATGATCAAGAAGAGAGCCCAGAAAAGATGTAAGAGGCTGTGTTACATTTTTCACAAGATGGTTCGTTACTAGCAAGGACCACGCCACAACAATATTAGTTCAAACATTTTGTATGAATTTGTGGTATATTGAAACCAGAGTTATGTAATAGAATTTACAGGGTTGTTTGGTTTGGTTTTACATAACCATGCAAACAAAATCTCTAACTTGACTTTAAATACATAATGGCATAGTATGCTCTAATACCATTTACACACAAAATAAAACTGCTTAATACTGCGCGTTATACCACTGAAGGTAGAATTCACCTATTGATCAGCACACAAATCAAGCTAATATTTAAAGTACTGGAAAACAAGTGTTTTGTCATGAATGGATATCAATCATTGTGATGAACACAAATACACACAAACCTCTGTATCTCTTCACCCACGCAGCTTTTCTTTCCCCCTGGACAACCTGCAGAGAAATCTACTCAAGCTGCTTTTTTCTCAAGGAAAAAAAAGAAACAAGACAGGCAGGTAAACAAGTAAATAAAAGAGAGGTAAAAGAAGCAGAGCGTTTACTCATGAGCTGTTGACAGCATAGGTGGGGTGTAAATAGAGGGGGCACCGCTACCTGCTACTCTATTAAATACCATTGTTTGTCTCCCTTTTCCGCAATTAACAGATGTTTTGATCCGGATGTTTTTACTTTCATCCACCATCAGTAATGAGACGAGAACACCCGATACAGCCTCCCTCTGTGAACTCCAGAGACCACTTCTGACAGAGAGAAAGAGAAACATCACACCAGCCCCACATGGGGGGGGGGGGGGGGGGGGATTACGAGTCTGAAAGTGACAGAGAAAGAAAGAAAAAATAGATAACATAGAGATGATAGGGCACCTCAACAGGGGGTAAAACCTCAGCTGTGTATAAAACAAGACAACTCTGTCATGTTGCCTCTGTAGTTTGTTGCGGCTGAAAATGTTATTATTAATGTACAAAAAACATGGCACCCTGCTGGTGTCAGTGCGATAATGTGTTTAATATGTATTGGAGTGCATCCTGGGAACATGAAGCGCTTGTTAGTTAGTTTCACTATCAACTGAAGGTGGGAGGATTAAATGCAGCAGATTCTCTCAACAGAGGAATACTTTCATTTGTCTGTGCACATATTTCCATGGGAGTTTAATTAATATGAATTGAGATCTTAAAAGAATCAAAACCTTTTATTAGTCTCTTTGTTTTCTGAGAAAAGCATAGGTGGGATTTTGTAACCTTTAAACATCTGTTCTCCTCCACTAGTTCAATGACAATTTCACTTCCATGAACTTTTGTAAGAAATGTGAATAAATAAAAAAAACACGTGCTTGACATAGTTTTCATGAAATGGGAGGCCTCCTCTGTCATTACTGGATCCTGACGTCCCAGGGTTTTGATGTTTCATTGAAGTCAGCAGACTTGATTTGTAAAGGGATAGAGTGCTGTTGACACATACAGCAACCTGCAGTGTTGACAAAATGAAGCCAATCAGGAAGAGCAAAATACTGCAGTTCATAGAGTGTCCACTTGAGGTTGAATGCCAAAGCCAATAAATGCCCACAAGGCCCCTTCATGAAAAGCCCAAGTTTACAGCCTGCAATACAAAAACAATCATGTTTTTGTGTGTAGGAGTCAATAGCTATTTTGCATATACTGACATTGTTTTTTGTAATACATCATCCATTTTGATTTTATTACAGATGAAAGCTACATAGAGTATATTTGCATAACTAGAGGATGTTTCCATGAGGCTTAATGTTTAACTCCACCTCTTTGTCTGTTATAGGTTGAAGGAAAGCTATAGTGTCAGTATTTCCGGTATTGCGACCGCCATCATTGGCCTTAATGTCCATATTTGATATAGTCTATTGGTGGTGTTCTAGACAAATCAAATCGAGGGACTTGAAAGAATGGGTCCCATTCTATGTTGACTTTTTAAAAACCTTAACCTTTTTAATTTGTATTACACGCTAGCTCAGCCACAAACCTCATTTATTTAAGGGCATAAGTGCTTGTTTAAACCTCATCAACCAGCCAACCACTAGAGCTGTCCCTGGTCTGCATAACCACCATTGTAAAGCATGTGGAAACACAATTTAGGAGATACAAACAAAACAAGTGGTCATGCAGGTGCACTTATATCCATTTACAACAAAATTGTAGCTTTACACAGAAGCAAATAGATCATGCATTAGCTTAATAACATATGCTAATGAAGCATAGAACTTTTTTTTTTTTTTTTTTTCAAATATCTCTCTCATCCCACAAAAAAAATGTAATTACACACCCAATATATCAGCAAAAAAGCTCTTGTGTTTAATGTTTTTCTCAGTGACGATGCCAATGAGGGAAAGCGAGCCGTTTCTGATGTATGGAGTCATGAAATGTCATTATTAGACATTTTCCTTTAACAATACTCTGTTTGCACAACTTGAAAAATCATCATCCATCAAACATTAACCAGCAGAAATGAACAGAAAGCAGAAAAAGAGAAATTAGCACTGTGCTAATAAGGGTGCAGCTTAAGGCGCATTCACACATACTCCGTTTGGTACACCGCAGTCTGTCTGCACCTCGGTTTTCTTCCGTCAGTGTCCTTTCACACTGGGTCTGTTTCTGGAACGTAAGTGCAGCGTGTTGCTCTGTCTTTCTGAGGATGGTTTGTTGTTCGTTTGGTGCTTGTTTTGACGTTATGTTGATAAAGTGAGGAAAAGGCATTTATTCTATTATATTTTGAAACTGACTGGATGCTCTGTGCGTTTCCTTGTCTGATTTGCTGTCCGGGTTGTGATATTCTGTCGAGCTTGATGCGTGTCTGCAGTGTATTTGAAATGGAGCAGAGCGATGTGGCGCTGGTGGCTCTCTCCAGAGACAGAACGCAGTGCTGTTCTGAGAAAAAAAAGGGGGGATTTCTAACAATCCCAAATCCTTAGTGTTTTGAGCTTTAGTTGTTACATGTTGTCACTGGTCAGTTTTTATCTCTTTTTTTCTTTTGTCATGTGTAACTATTTATCATATTGTATGTTTCTTCCTGCCTCTGTGTTTTCCTCCTGTTTTGATTGCCCTGATTGTCTTCACCTGTGTAACCAGTCTCACCTGTGTTTGATTACCCTGTGTATCATCTCAGTGTTCCTTCTCTTTTGTGTCAGTACATTCGCCCATGTGCTTGTATAAGTTTTCTCGTAGCTGTGCCTTATGTTGTTTTTTTCTTAATCCTGTGGCTTCTGACTCTTTGTTGTACCATACTTTATAAGAGTAGTTTTGTGCCTTTATGTTCAATTAAATCTTTATTTGTCTGCTGTTGAGTCCCACTCCTTGCTTTCCTACGCACGTGACAACACTAAAGTGCTGTCAAAAATAAATCACTTTTCTCCAGTCTTGTCACTAAGAATAATACGATCATGTTAATTTACTGTTGATGTAACTAACCACCCTGTGACTAAATGTTGTGTTTTATGTAAATAAAACACAACATTTTGCCTTGCTAAAATCGTGGAAATAAGTAACATCTGCCAATGATTTCTGAAACCATTGGCAGTTCCAATATCAAAAATGCTATCTCAACCTCACATTTGGTCAACGTAAGAGGCAAATACGTGAGTTTACCACCTTTTGCCTCAATGTGCCTGCTTGCATTAATATCAGTCACACTCTTCTGTATGCGTTACTCTTATCCTTCATGAAACCAAACATATAAACATTGAAGACATTAACAATTTTTTAAAATGTGTTTCTTACCAGGCTGTAAACGTGTATATTATGGCATTTGAGAATGTATGGCTTCATTCTTCAACATTGGTGTTGCCACTTTGTAAATACCGTAAATTCCGGACTATAAGCCGCTACTTTTTTCTCACACTTCGAGCACTGCGGCTTCTACTCCGGTGCGGCTAATGCATGGATTTTTTATGGGGGACATTGAGCTTCTGCCGCAAAAACATTTGACTTCGTCACGTCGGATCTTAATATCAGTCATTTTGCGCTTCATGCACGCACCCTCATCATGGAAAACAGACGGAGAAATACATATGATGCAGTTTTCAAGTTAAAGGCGATCGACCTGGCTGTCAAAGAAGCTAACAGAGCTGCTGCACGTTAAGATGACACTGACAGCGACAACAGAGACTGAGGAAGTGAGTAATGAAGTCATTCTGAGGCAGTGAATGGATGGACTTTTTCTTGTGAAATATATTACGGTCATCTTTTTCATCAGCCGTGTTACAGACACCGTCGGCTAGGCTTCGTATTGTAACGGTTCATGTTGTATAGTCAGTAGTTGATAATGTATTCATAATTCCGATTATGTGGAGAGTCAGTGAATGCACCAGCGAGAACGTGTTGAGTGGCTGTATGAGAGAACGCTGGGGGAGAGAGTTGGATTGTTACGGCAAGTTATGTGTTGCTCTCTGCTGTAAACGGGGTGGTCACGGCCGACAGTGATCGGGTTATTAAAAGCTATTATTTGAACGCTCTCGTCGTCCTTTAACGTCCGAACGGACGCTACAGTATTTGCGGATGTTACCGGTAGCCTACGTCTGTGTAAATAGCTCTTGTTATAGCGTGGACACCTGCGGCTTATAATCAAGTGCGGCTTATATATGTACAAATACATTTATTTACTTATTTTTAGCCGGTGCGGCATATATCCAGGTGCGCTTGTGACACTATGTATCAATTGCTGTTGTACAGTTAAATTAGTGAGATCTATTTCCATTTTTATTTCTTTAAAGGAAGTTAGAAAATAATTTTCTTTTTCTTATCTGGGAACCCTCTGGCCATTATTTTTTGTTAAAGTTAGACAGTGTTTTGTTAAAAAACAAAAAAAAGACACTTCCTTTGTAGAGCTTCCTTTGTTTCCATTTCCTCTTTAAACATGGTTGTAACTCTTTTGTAGAACATGTTTTGAAAGATTTGTTTAAGTCTTTGCTATATAAATATAATTCAATAACCTCCATATTAAGATACACCTTGTTCTGTAGGTATTTGCATTAGTTGTAATGCATCCTGTTGTTTTTCTCATTTGTCTTGTATTTCTTTACCTCAGGGCTCAGTTAAGACACTGTTTTTGTTCTTTAAATAAAGTTGCAGCTTTAATGAAAACAAAGAGATCCAATGTATAGTACAACAAAAGGGCTTTCAGGTGGATTTGTTCTTCCCCTATTGTGCTGTAAACTTTCTATTATGTTGTTTACTGATACTGTTCTTCCCACATAATGAAATTCAAGAATAATGGATGATCGATCCCTGCCCTCCGTATTCCAAAGGAGAGGAAGAAAACCATTGAGAGACTGATGAGTTCACACATTTTCAATGGAGATCTTAACATCTTGAATTTCAAAGCCAGTTCTGCCAGCAGACTGGATCCTGTATCAGTAAGTGTTCTATTTGGAAGCCAGTTAAAAGCTGTTTGAGATATCTTTGTAAAAAGAGCCCAATTGATTGAAACGGGATGACACTTAGATGTTGGATGTAAATGTGTCTTCCAACACAAGGTTAAAGTCTCTGCTGCTCTGAGAGGCAAAGAAAGACAATGTGCTGCTGTAGTACAGTACCATGCGATAAGAGTAGACTTTTGTTACTCACTTGTTTAAAGCTTCCCTACAGTAAAGGGTTTTCATCATACAGAGATTAATCAAACTGAGAATAAAGTCAGAGCTTTGCATTGTAGACACTTTCCGTTGTTGTCAGTAATTGGAAAAAGTATTTTAAAAATCAAGTTGAGATCTGTGGTTTGTTTTAAGTTTGTTTCCACAAGGTTACCCAGGCTAACCTTAAACGTCTTTTTCACTTACTGAACTTGTATAATTGTGTCGTAAGGGAGATCCTGACTGATCACTGTTTTTACATAACTTCACACGCTTATGGAACTGCACTCATGGTGGTCATGAAAGGCTTCCCCCAATCCCTAAATACTCTGCCATGGTTTTGCTCCATCAGACAGCGCTCACCCTGCCCCACTGGATCCGTTTCTGGATGTGAGCGCAGCCATGGGCATTTGTTCGCACAAAGGAGAACGACAAGATCAGGCGGGAATAAAGAGAACAACGCGCCAAAATGTTGCTTTGTCGTTCTCAAATTGACCAAGAAGTTATCAGTCTCAGTTGCTGCCTACTTATTTTTAACAGTTTTGTTTGTGTTTGTTTTTTTGAGAAAGATGGTTGTTGAATGCACAAACTGATTCACCATAATTTCATCCAGAAAAAGAAAACCTCGAGAGGAGCAGATTGTGGATTAATTCTGTTAAACGCTCTGTTGTCTCTCATCACAACAACTTTATCTAAAGCTTTTCTCCTAATCCTGCCTTGAAATATCGTGTGAACTTCATATTACTGCCTTTTAACCAATATTACTGCCCCAAACACTGACGCTATCATTAACGTGAAGCTGATGTTTGGATGATGAAGAATTTCTTGCCTTTCACTTACCAAATGGTCAATATTGACCCAGCAGCATGAAAAATACATACGATTGTCCGTATTTTTGTAGACTTTTCTCATAGAGGGATGGGATGTTACAGTTATAAAAGTGACCATGTTAACTGATGGCTCTATGTTCAGTTTTGGTATTATAATGATGTCCAAAATACTAATGTGGTGTCATTATTGAAAAGCTAAACAAAGGAATTCATTCGGACACTTTCCGTCCGACTTTTCACACACATTTGGCTGAAAGGCTCCACATGATTACTCTTTAAACTGTAACACCAGCAAGGACTGTTCTTTTCTAGCAATATTAAATATTATACCATGTGCAGTATAAGGGTTATACACGTGCCCAGTTTCTCTTAATATCTCTGGTTGTCAGGTGATGTAACATTCATTGTTCAGAGTAGATGGAAACTTATAAAACCTCTGCTGCAGTTCTTCAGTGTTCTCAGTGGGGGCCGCTTCATTCTGTAGATATTTTTACCCCTCCAGCCATCTGCCGGTCACGTGCCTGAAAGGTATTATAGAAAGTAAACATGGACATGGTCCGAGTGACAACACCTTTCGCTTTCTGAAGAGCCTCATGAAGCCATCCTATTAGAAACGCGATCTCCACTTTACTTGCGATCAGTTTTGTAAAAGGCAAAGAGGTACAGTGCTGAGGAGTCCAGAAGCCTTCTGGCAAACAGCTTTCATGCCCAACTGTTACTAAATTTATTTATAAATTTATTATTAAAACTCAACTTCACTCCTAATTGTGCAGAATCTTGTAAAACCCTTGGCCTTAACAGCATGAAACCGAATGCATTCTAAAAAATAAAGAAATCCCTGTAGTGTTTTTACCGAAACAGTAATGAGCTAAACAGAATGTCACCTGTGTTTTTGAGTCAGGCTATAAGCATGTTAATGAGTGCTGTTAAGATTGGCTGTTTCATACAAGGAATTTTAATATGAAACCTTGTGGGGTTTCTGCCTTTTGCAACCAGCCTCAAGTGGACACTTGATAATGACAGTTTTTTGCACTTATTCGGTTTTTTTTTTCAGAGGTTGCCTTCTGATCCTGACACACTGTACAACATTAAAGCAATGATGGCCTTCTTTGTTAAAAAAATAAATAAATTGCATTGCATATTTTAAAGAGCATTGAGCCTACGCCTGTCGTTGGAATGTGCTTTATTATGAAACTTGACTTGACTTCACATGATCATTATCTGTAAACAGCAGGACCTAGCTGGCTGTTACTGACAGAAGCAGACGCTCAGTCCCAGGGAGCAGTGCAACAAAGAGTTCCACACATACATTTCTGATAATTTTCTCATGCAACATTTCTTTCTTATAACTTGCCAAAGAGAGGACCTATGTCCACATGTGTGTTGTTGATTCTTATAACTTTGCTGTGTGGGTGGACAGACTGTATTTATTTTGATCATTATCCAGTAAAGGCTCTGCGTGTCAGAAGATCGCAAGCACAGAGAAGTGTTTGAATCACAAACTTGTTGAAATTGAAAACTGTTTTGCAACATTTCTCTCTCTCTTTTTTTTTTTTTTACTTTTGTCTGAAACATCCTGTAAAAACCTTTAAATACTACATGTGAAAAGAAAGATCAAGTTCTATGTGTTTCTGTTTTTCCTTGACCTAAAGCAGTTAGTTTTAATCATGTTTTAGACAACGTTCATTGAAGTGAATGTTCTCAGTGAGCTTCAGTAACATAATATGATAGAAGTGGGTTAAATTATAAAGCTAACATTTGTTTCCATGATCTCTGGCCGGAATGGCAGCATGATTGATGATGCATCATGCCAATACATCCCTCGTAGAAATAAATCTGTACTTTTGCAATAAGGTGCTTGTGATTTGAAACTACCTGTGTGACTCAGCCACAATTCATCTTGTATACAGCTTCTTTCAAACACCTGGGATTATGCACAGTGTCATTCAGACAACCTTTTCTGTGCTACTTCCATGACACTTTCGATCATAAGAGCCTGGTCACATCCTGCTTTAGTTTGCATCTATGTGTGCAGGGCTTGGTGAGCGGTCGCTGCCGCATAGCAGCAGCTGCCCGCGATGTTAACGGATGAAGCAAAATGAAGGTGACTGGTAATGGTTATTGTTTTGTCCCTCTCTGCCATTTAATCTCCTCTCAGAGAGCTTCATTAGGCGGTGGAAGAGCAAACGGCTTGTAGATAAAACTTGATCTGTAAGCCAGGGACGCTCAGGACGAGCCAATCTTCATTCACCTGCTGGCCTGCATGCAATAAGCATCCGTCCAATTTTCTGTCCTGTGTGTTCTCTGTCAAAGAGCAGAGGGTTTTTATCCTATTTTACGTAAGTGGGTTTTTTCTTCTGGTAATTCTGTGGCAAGGAAGGCTTAGAAATGTATCCATATATAGGATGTATTACCGACAGTAATGTTAAAATGGATTCTGCGTGGCTGTAGCACAAGGGTTTCTGAATCTACATCCCAAGCACACCAACAGGCTAACAACAACAAATACAACAATGGTAGTGTTTCACAAGTAACCACACTAATATTTGCTAATTGGCATTAACTTAAAGCGAGACAGAGGCAGAGACTCAAACCTAAAACTGGCCGCTGTGTTGGTTCTTTTAATCCGATCCCTCCTTGTATCTAAGCCAGGAATGGCACTCTGAATGTAAATGAAACATGCCAATCTCCCCATCGCTACTTTAAATCCACCCTCAGCAGCGATAGAGGGAAGGTAGAAAGCACTTTGGCTGTGATTTGTTTCATGTGAGGCACCAGGGAAGTGTTGGAAATGTTCAGTTGTTATTAGGAGGGACACGGAGGAGGAAGAGGAGGAGGTGGAGATGGCTGTGGCTCCTGCTATGGGAATGGCGTGAGCATATCAGGCCGAGCAGATTGTGTGGTCTGAGTGGCTATTAAAAGTGACAGGATGGAGGCCTTGGAGTTGGTGAGCCGCCTGATTACACCTCTCCTCCCCAGTCCCCCTATTGACTGTGGTTAGGATGTAGCTTTCCATTTCCTGCCGAAATAAATTAAAAGTCAGAAGTAATTTGCCTGATGGGGGATGCAGGTGTTTTCTCTATCTTTGTGCGCGGGAGTGTGTGTGTGTGTGTGTGTACTTGTGTGTGCTTCAAAGTTTCTGAATAAAAATTCTCCTTGCCTGGAAATCAATTGAACCCTTGGCTCTTTGATAAGGAAAGGGCTTATTTTCAGCCAGTGACAGTTTTGTGGCAGGGAGGCAAAAAAGGTAGGGATTTGATTAAAGGGGAGATAGTGAGAGATTGAGGTCTTGTTCTTGCCATAGGAAAGATCAAGGCACGTAATCATGTCTGCTACAATGCTGCCTCTACCTCCATGCTCCAGCTCCCTCATTGTCTCTCTCTTACACACAGACACACACTCTCACACACACTTGATTTCTTTCTCGTACTCGCACGACCACTCATACATACTGACATGTTCTCATCTGTGCTTTGTTGTGACATCTGATAACTTATAAATAAAGGACAAGAAATACTTTATTTTTTCATCCTAGATCTAGTCTGTCCAAGATCTTATAGTGGAATGTGCTCAGAAACCTGTTTTGTTACGCTTTCTCTTTGAGCCTCCCTACCTGCCAGACAAGCCGCGGACATGCGGCAACAACCTTTCAACCAATATCCTGTTCACAAAACATGCTTTTACAACCATCTAAAGCATGTGGCGTCGCCCACACAGAGAGAATTCTGGGTACTTTTGGATAGATGCCTTGAGAGCGCCAAAGTAAGGGCAGGGTGTGAACACTCCCAAAGCTGTTAAACTGGTGAACTGCAAAGCTTTCAACAGCTATCTGCATGACAGTGACGGCTGTATGTGGGTAGAGCACTGCCATCGGGATAAATATTGCATGATGCTACACTTGGATAAACAATAACAAAACAATATTGTCAGAGCAACCCTATGAAAGTGCATCAAAAGAGATTTTGTGTTTTTTCTAAAAAAAATGAGTGGATTCTAATTAGCGTAGAAAACCTATGTGATTAATATATTCAAGCTGATTTGAAAACCCAAGTCTGAAATTTCAGCTTTACTGTGCCGGCTTTCTGGAGCCTAAAGTGACCAAGTTGGACAAGTAGGCAGAGTAAGAGAGGAACAAGGGAGTTAGCAAACATCCTAATATCAGAGCTATACAGTCCTTTCCATTCCTCATTTATTAGTTAGTATTTTGAGCTAATTGACCTTTTTTTAATATCTGATAAAAAGAGATTATTTTTGTGTTTGGTTCTGATCAATGTTTTATGTGTTTTTAAGCTCAATGATCTGAAAACATTTAAGAGAGCTTTTGAAAAGTCAGGCTCATGCTGCTAACTTTGAACCTCAATAAACTTCTACTCACTAAAATACACTTTGGGGAACGCTATCAACCATCTTAAGGTAATGTTGGCCACAAATAATTCCATATAAGAGCTTATAGTGCCGTTGTATTCTTTGAGAACATTATGCAGTCATTATACAGTCTCTATGTACTCTGCCTCCTGACACACTGTACTTTTAAGAATAGAATTAAAACTTGACTTTTTGAGAAATCAAAAAATCTCTCTCTTATCCCTCCCTCTCTCTTTGTTTGCATTCACATCATATTACTGTGTGTCTCTATCTGTAAATCTCAGTTACGAACCACATGTTTTCCTGGTAGCTGCTGAGCTGTCTTAGGTTCTGAATGACAACCCCACCCCACTTGTTCCCTATCCCTCTTCCTGCATCATATCCCATCACCCCCTAGCCCATTTTCAAACTTGGCGCAGTTTTGGTAGGTGGCTGTTCATCAGGATTTGCCCAAAATTAATGTCTGTCAAAAGATTTATTTTTTTTCTTGCCACTGTAACTTAGCTAGAAGTGCCACACTAACAATGGTTTAAGTTGGGTCTTTGTAATAGAGCAATGTGTAAGGTCTTTTAATTGTTTTTTGTAAAGTGTCTCAAGGCAACACTTTTTATGAATTGGTGCTATACAAATAGAAATTAATTGATTTGATTGATGTAAACAAAGCAATGAAAGAGCTAATAATCCAGATACAGTGAGGGAAAACAGAATTCACCAGATTCACCAACAGAAATGGAGGACCGACTCTTTGGGTGGCATAAAACAAGGGCCCCCCACCTTTTTGACTACATGGACCAAACAATCACTCGTTTGTATTTCAGACAGACTGGTGACTTAACTGTTCTATGGCAATCCTCTAATGTCACATTCAGACAAACCAAACACAGGAAATCAAAACTTAACTTGCTGTTTCCTGGAGACAAGGTGGTCATTATGAGTGACCGGTGCAGCAGGTTTTTAACGTCCAGTCTGCTGCTGAGCATTGGTTGGGGGGCAGTCTGAGCCCAAACAGCAGATGGTGTCTCCACTTTCCTCACTGTCGGTGAGCCTTTTTTCAGCAGCCCCAGTATTAAAAACAAAACAAAAAAATAATTAACAAGAGATAAATATTGTGCAACATAGGTAATGTGAAATGTATGTTATCTTGTTTTGCATTTATATGTGATTTTTTCTCTCTTTTTTTCTATTGTTTTTGTTTATTTATTTGATTGGAAGCAGCTGAATGTCTGGCAGCACTGTGAGTCCAAGACAAATTTCACCAAGGGGACAATAAAGTGTATCACATCATTTAATACAATCCAAATTATCCAGCCATGTCCAGGAAAATAAACATTGAAACAAAATGCAGAACATCTATTGCAATAACATCACACCTTCTTACTTCCCACTGTGTTCATGGTCCGGTTCAGAACGACTCAAGGCTTAGTACCGGTCCAAGGCCTGGTGGTTCGGGACCCCTAACTTAACATAACAGTGAAATAGCTCATCTAACCGAGTTGATGTCTAACAGACAGCTGGTGGCACCCACCTGTCACTCAAAGTGGCCAAGCCTGTAATCACTCATAACTTTCAATCTAAAAATAATACAAAAGGTCAACAGTTTCAACGTGATTTTATTTAATATGCGCAATTCTAATTCTGACAACCTCAGGGCAGACAGATTCTTCAACCCAACCTGAGATCTAATACTCCCCTCTCTGTGGGGGGTTGGACCACAGAGAGTAGATAGATAAGCCAAAAAGCCCTGGAAAAGACCTGAAAAGTTTTATTTCTTTGGCATATTTTAGGGCAGAATTTAATGTAAGGCCTCATTGGAGTTAGCACTTGTTGTAGCCATCCACAAGTGGCCGCTTGGAAAACTGCAGCTTTTTGGTGCAACTGTTTTGGTTTCATTTCCGAGCCCTCGGGGGTGCCGCTTCATAATTACTAGACAGATGAAACAATCACAATTCAAAACAGGTCGTCCCACTGAGAGAGTCCTCCTGCCACTTCAACCATGTACGCCTGTCCACAAAGGCTGAAGAGCATTGCTCTGTCGCTTGTTGCTCTTGTTGCTGTCGAGAGCAAGGTGAACCCCTTTTGAACATCAAACAGGCTTTCATGTTCTTTTATTTTAAATGGCAGTGTTCGTACAACACCAGGAATCTGAAGCCTACCCCTGCTCACGGCTCAAAGGGAGCTTCCTCCTCATAACCCAACGTCCCCTGCCTTGCATCCTGTGCTGCTCTGGGATACCAGCCCCTACCTCCCCCACCTGCCAGTTCTGAGAGCCCAATAGGGGATACATGGGGGCGTCTGGCGTAGGCGAGGTAAAGAGATCGAGCAGCGCAGAGACACACAGCAGGTCGAGGTGTGCAAGTTCCCGCTCTCTCTCCGTTGAGTGGCACAAATGAAATTCACATCAGGTGCGGTGTGATCAAAAAGCAGATGAGTCAGTGTCGGGCCGTGTTTAGACGCTTGGCTTTGCAACTTCAAATAGCATACAGCCGCTGATGACACCAACATCCTGCACTCCCACATCCCCCCCTTCAGAAACACACTCACACACACACAAAGCACTCTCTGGTGAGCCCATCTGGGAGTGAAAAGAGGCCTCACTTGGAGTGCTCCCCAGTTGAGGTGACTACATAAATAGATGGAGGGGGAGGAAAGGGGACTCGGATGATGGAGGAGAGAACGTGTTTGGGCACTTTCACCTTCGTTAATTTTAGATGTTGTTTATTCCCCTCCTTTAAGCTCTCCCAGAAGAGAGCTTATTGCCTCGGTACATATTTCCATTTTTCACCAGTGGCTGAGCTGCTGCAGGATAATTTCATCTGACTGAGACTCGGGATCCGCTGTTCCAAGTTTGTTCACTTGTGAAAACAGCAAAAAAGGCTCTCTGTGTTTAGACACTCCCAATACAAACATGCTCGTGTACCAAAACAAAGATATCAACTTCTACTTGTGTCTGATTCCAAGAAAGCAATGCAACAAGCTCTATTTATGTGCTGTAGACATGAGTTACCATCAACTGGCTAATGTGACGTTCTTGTAAATATGCCTGGACTTTTCTTGTTTACTGTTTTGCAAGACACTAAGACAAACTGTCGTTGGAACTTGGTATAATTCAAGAGAGGCTTAAGTAAGAATGAACAGTTATGTATTTAACGATTTAGGAAATGTATGTGCAAAGTCTTTGGGAATTAGACTCCATCATGACTACCGTACTTCATGTACACGGAGTGATGAGGCGGAGAGCAGGATATGTTCCCGCCCTGTGGCATTTAGACACTGGTGGTGGTGGTGATAGAAGGATGCAGGATGTGATGAGCAGTGGGTTTGTGAGGCTGGATCTGAACTCCGCTGAGCTGGAATAGAGGTGACTGGGGTGGAGGAGGGTCACAGTGATCGCAATGAAACAAAAAAATAGGTTGTGGGAGAGAACAGATTAAAAGAATTGACAGCAGCAGGATGATTGGTTGAGAGAGGTCGTAGTTGATTCAGGTTGGATTATCACAGTTATTACTGATCCCAGAGCGGGGAGACGGAGGGAGTGGCTCAGCTGAATGAAGAAACTGAATAAATGTGTCAGAGAATATAAACTTATCTTCCTGCTTGAACTCATGCTGAGCTCCATGACCAGTTTAGTTTTAGTATCACTTTTAATGAAAAAGCTATTTTTGCAAATTGAGTCAATCAATATTTATTTGTATAGCACCAATTCATTTCAAATATTATCTTAAGACATTTTGCAAAAGAGCAGGTGAAAGATCTAAAGGCCTTTGCACACCAGACGCGTATTTTTCGCGCAAATATTTCACACGTTATTTATTTTTTCCGCCTTTATTATTTTTCTCATTGCAATATTACAAAGACCCAGCATTAATCCATCATGAGCACAGCACATGTTTCAGTGGCAGGAAAAAAAACCCATCCTTTTGAGAGGCAGACATCTTGGGCAAAACAAATTAGTAAGCCTCTTGATTTGGAAATGGATCTACAAACTAAATACAAATTATTCTTTTTTTTCTGACAAATCCTAAAAGACAAAAAGGAGAAAACTTTTTTAATTGAGACAGACCTACAGTAAATGTGATGAAATGCAATAAACTTTATCCAACAGTGAGGACAACTTAGCTGTTTAAACAAGTTAAGTATTAGACTTGAGAGAAAAGAAAAAAGAATAATAATAACAAACCACAATATAAAAAATCATAGAGACAGTCTTCCGTTTTGAAAGGTATTCCCCTCTGCCATGAAGCCATTTTTATTTGGAGTAACTTTTCTTACACTATCCATCAGCTGAAAACACATAACTTAATGTTGTTTCAGCTATGTTGTAAAAGGTCCAATATTAAATGAGGAGTCAATGGCCTGGGTGAGGAAGTTCAACAATACCGTGAGATGTTAGTTTTGATTATTCAGTTTGTCACAGCTAATAAAATGTCCAATGGAAATAATCCAGAACTCATATGGTTATAAACACAAAGAACTGTCTTTGACTCAAGTGTGTATTAAACTGTCACGTTGCCATGCCATGGACCCTGATATAGCGTTCGACTCGAGTGGAAACCCCTCTTGCAAAATTCTATGAATTCCTACATTACATTGTGATTCCATGCATTCAAATCACACATACCACACATACCACCACGCAAGTTTTCACTGGTACGTTCCACACTAGTGTCACTTTAAGCAGCAGCTCAATGAACACACACCCTGGTGACCCACCTGGGGGTCAGGAATACACTTAGAAAAGCAATGTAATGAAGACAGTCATGTATAACTTATATTCATGAAACAAGTTTTTTTTAAAGTCTCTGGAAATGAGAAACTGTTTAAAAAAGTTGTTTTTGTCCATGGTTTGGGAATTGAACCAAGTTTGTTGCTTGTCGGAGTTGATTGAAAATCTTGTTTATGGTTTTGTCTCATTCACCTAATTCTGTCCAGATGGGTGCAGCTGATTCCTCCGACTTTTTTTGTGCAGGAACTGCAAATTTGCATTTTAAATCATCATGTTCATTTCAACAGATTTCACAACACCAGAGCGAGACAGGAAGAGAGACAGAGGGGGAGGAGGATAGAGAGGGATCCAGGAAGGAGAGAGAGAGAGAGAGAGAGAGGCTTAAGGACAGAGAGAGATAGCAGAGAACCAGAGGGAGCCTCTCTCTCGCTTTGTCTCACTCTCTGCTTCTCTGTCTTCCTGTCTCTCTCTCTCTCTCTCTCTGCTCTTCAGCAGGAGCTGTCAGCCGCTGCCGTCAGAGTGGCTATAAACAAAAAGTGTTTTCTCCCTTAACAAGCTCAACAGGACCTTCAGTGGGGAGACGACACAGAAATGCTTACTCTCCGGGGGTGACAGCCACTGTCTGCCATCAATCAGTCAGACTCACTGCGCTACCCGCAGACAATGCCTCAACAAGGGCACAGCTCTGATTCATCACTGAGCGGAAAAACTAAACAACAAGCATGATGAAATATACACATCAGCACTGAAAGTCTTTAATTCTAACAGGAGATATGGTAGGGGAGATTATGCAGGGAAAATAAGTAATGTGTACTCTAAAGAGTATTTGTCTCTCATATGGTATGATAGAATTTCATACCTGTGTGTGCAGGAGTCCGCCCGCTCATATGCATGTACATACACAGGCTTACATCAAGATTATATCCTTTGAAGCACACTCAGTGAAACGATGCTCTCTGTCACAGAAGTCATTTGAAACACTTCTTTCAGAATGTCACAGCCCTGTACGGGCTCTGATCAAAGCCTACGATGTCAATTTTGGGAGGAACTGTGTAGTAATGCATGATGAAACTGTCAGAAAGTTGTTGCAGCTCCTTCCCCCGTGCATCTTAAAATAATCATTTGGCTGCTGCCTCCACACATTTGTCACTTTTTTTTTTGCATTGCATGCTTGTCCTTGATGATTTACATGCATTAGCTGACAGGAGACGACATGGATTATTTGTATGATATTATCTCCTTTATTACTGAAGGTGATTTACACGTGTAGCTCATGTTTCTTTCCGCTCCATCTGATGGTTGTCAACATGCCTTCCTGTTTGGCTATTAAACTCAAACAAGCATGCTGGAGATAAATCACAGAGTGAGCCTTCTTCTGTGTGGGAATTTTTACAACCAATAAAGAAACTGCTCCGCACCTGTATGAGCAAGGAGAAGGTCCTATTAAATTTACCAGAAGGCTGGTATTGTAAAACTACAAGACAGGCTGGGAATACATTTGAATTTATTGTTGATAAATGTGCCTTTAGTCGAAAGAAAATAATGTTGTTCCACAGATATTTTATACAAGAGCACACAGTTTGGATGCTCATCGCATGACATTACACCCGCCCCCACCCCCCAAACAACTAAAAATAAGATACCAAAGGTCTGTAAGACATATTCATATTCCTGAAACATGTATTGTTTACTCCTTTTTACTTCAGAAATAGTGACTTTTTTTATTTATTTATTTTTTGCTTTATGCCTTTCTCTGCACCACTCTCACTTTCTGTGTATACTTTGCATTGGCACAATGGACAGTTTTCCATCGTGTCCTTTGTTTTATGATTCTTCCTTGTGAAGTGAAATGATTTTGGAATGAGGGTCCTAAAAACTGAAAGTTTGATCAATATTGCTATCTATACTCAACAAAAATATAAACGCAACACTTTTGTTTTTGCTCCCATTTGTCATGAGATGGACTCAAAGATCTAAAATTCATTCCAGATACACAATATTACCATTTCTCTCAAACATTGTTCATAAATCTGTCTAAATGTGTGATAGTGAGCACTTTTGCTTTGCTGAGACAATCCATCCCACCTCACAGGTGTGCCACATCAAGATGCTCATCAGACACCATGATTAGTGCATAGGTGTACCTTAGACTGTCCACAATAAAAGGCCACCCTGAAATGTGCAGTTTTTGCTTTATTGAGGGTCTGGGGACTCAGAACCAGTCAGTATCTGGTGTGACCACCATTTGCCTCATGCAGTGCAACACATCTTCTTCGCATAGAGTTTATCAGATTGTCAATTGTGGCCTGTGGAATGTTGGTCCACTCCTCTTCAATGGCTGTGCGAAGTTGCTGGATATTAGTGGGAACTGGTACGCGCTGTCGTATACGCCGGTCAAGCACATCCCAAACATGCTCAATGGGTGACATGTCCGGTGAGTATGCTGGCCATGCAAGAACTGGGACATTTTCAGCTTCCAAGAATTGTGTACAGATCCTTGCAACATGGGGCCGTGCATTATCTTGCTGAAACATGAGGTGATGTTCATGGATGTATGGCACAACAATGGGCCTCAGGATCTCATCACGGTATCTCTGTGCATTCAAAATGCCATCAATAAAATGCACCTGTGTTCTTCGTCCATAACAGATGCCTGCCCATACCATAACCCCACCACCACCATGGGCCACTCGATCCACAACATTGACATCAGCAAAGCGCTCACCCACACGACGCCACACACGCTGTCTGCCATCTGCCCTGAACAATGTAAACCGAGATTCATCCGTGAAGAGAACACCTCTCCAACGTGCCAGACGCCATCGAATGTGAGCATTTGCCCACTCAAGTCTGTTACGGCGACGATCTGGAGTCAGGTTAAGACCCCGATGAGGACGACGAGCATGCAGTTGAGCTTCCCTGAGACGGTTTCTGACAGTTTGTGCAGAAATTCTTTGGTTATGCAAACCAATTGTTTCAGCAGCTGTCTGAGTAGCTGGTCTCAGACGATCTTGGAGGTGAACCTGCTGGATGTGGAGGTCCTGGGCTGGTGTGGTTACACGTGGTCTGCGGTTGTGAGGCCGGTTGGATGTACTGCCATATTCTCTGAAACGCCTTTGGAGACGGCTTATGGTGGAGAAATGAACATTCAATGCCCGAGCAACAGATCTGGTTGACATTCCTGCTGTCAGCATGCCAATTGCACGCTCCCTCAATGCTTGCGCCATCTGTGGCATTTTGCTGTGAGACAAAACTGCACATTTCAGAGTGGCCTTTTATTGTGGGCAGTATAAGGTACACCTGTGCACTAATCATGGTGTCTGATGAGCATCTTGATGTGGCACACCTGTGAGGTGGGATGGATTATCTCAGCAAAGCAAAAGTGCTCACTATCACACATTTAGACAGATTTGTGAACAATGTTTGAGAGAAATGGTAATATTGTGTATCTGGAATGAATTTTAGATCTTTGAGTCCATCTCATGACAAATGGGAGCAAAAACAAAAGTGTTGCGTTTATATTTTTGTTGAGTGTATATTCACAAAAACTAAAACTTAAGTCAATCAATGTCAAAACAAAAACACTTTGATGAAGAAGACTTAAAGCCAAATCTCACCTGAAAAAGACTGAAACTGAAGGATGAGGTTGGTCAGAGTTATAAGATATATTTTATTATTTGAAAGTTTGCATGAGAATCTAATGATGTAACACATATTGCATCACATGAAACCAGGTCTATTAGAATGAGTTTTTATAAGATATTTAAAAGTCTGAAGAGTCTATGAGCCGTGTCCCTTCTCTATCAGGTCCTCCAAATAAAAAGGCTATGACGGAGACGCAGGGACCCCTTTTATGTTGGGTCTCACCTGAGAACTCTAAGGCTGCAAACTGGTTTATATGGATTCAATATTTCTGCCATGAAGCTTAAAAACTGACCCAGAGGTGCTTGAATAAATGATCTGTATAATCTGAAAATAAAATCTGAATCCATTGGGGAGCAAAGTGGAAAGAGGTGAGGGCAGGGAGGATGTGACGTGTCTATTAAAATCAGTGAGATGCTAATGTCCTGTATTGTGAATCTGGCCATTGCACCAAAATATGACACATTGTTTTATTATCAGGTTGAACTATTGTAGTTTGAAGCAAACAGGGATGAGATATTGAGCAACATCCTTTAATAAGAAGGGGCAAGGACTTTATTGCAAAGGCTTGTTCAAAAAAGCGTAACAAGCTTACAACAACGACCCACTTCCATGTGATTTTTCTGCAGTTGCACTGGTGTGGCTGTGGCTCAGTCTGTCATCTCTCAACAGGAAGGTCAGGGGTTCGATCCTCAGCACCTGCAGAAGCATGTCCGATGTGTCCTTGGGCAAGACACTTAACCCTGAGTGGTGCCTGCTGCTTCACCTGCGGTGTATGAATGTGTATGAATGGGATTGATTAACTCTGATGGTGACTTTCGAGACTTCTGGCATGAGTGTGAATGGGTGTGAATAGGTAGGTGTGACCTGGGATGTAAAAGCTTGGAGTAGTCAAAAAACTACGAAAAGACTGTGCGACTCAAGCTCAAGCCCATTCAACATCGATGGCAAAGTTGAACAATGTGGATGGCAGGTCAAATACTCTCTCTGAAATCTTGTGGAATTGGAGTGTGAGGTTCTGCATTTACCAACACAGTCTGATGAGTGTGTTCTTCAGTGGCATTTCTTGTTATATCTCTTTTATTCAGTAAAATAAAAACCCTCTTGTGTGCACTATGAATGCATGCTTATAGGTAAGGATAAAACTTGTGATCAGTCTTTGAAACTTATTTTTGTCTCTCACCAGTCTTTTTAAACTGAGGCAGCAGTTTTGCACTCAGTTTTGCTTGTGTCAACCTTTCTGTCTCGCTCAGTGAAGCCCGAGCAGGTGATGGTGTCACCAAAGACAGAACAGGAAGAAGAAAAACTGTTGGAACCCTTCATTATAAAAGAAGTAGACAGAATGAGAAATAAGAGACAGAGGGCTAAAACACTCTGTGAATTAACTCACTGTGATTCATCATATCTTTTAGAAAATCAATGGTGTAGTATGCCACCTTAGATTTGGCATCACACCGGTGAAATCACTTCATTATCCAAACCACACAGCTGTACACCTCAATGCAGTAAGAAAATTGCTTCCAATTTTCTATTTCGCAAACTTGTATTTTCCTGGCTAATGAAGCAGTTTATATCGTTGCCGATCAAAATAAGATGAACCAGAATCCCACTCACTATCTAAATGCAGATCTTTCTGTACAGCAGAACCGTTTTCTGGACATAGTTGTGATATTTGCACTAGTGACTAGTCTTCCTCTTGCACATTGCATATGCTGTCAGTTTCTCTTTCATGTTGTCCGGTTTGAAGACACTGCGACAGAGCTTTTGGAAGACAGCGAGTCTGGTCATGCTGTACTTTTAATACAGTGAGAGAAGTCTTTGAACAGTTAGAATCAATTTACAATGCCCTGCAGTAACTTGGCTGTATGGCAAAAGCCAATGGTGGCTTTGGCTGGAAATTGTACAAAAAATATATAGTGTGTGATTTAAAATGTTGTATTGCAAAGCAAGGCCGACAGCAGGAGAGGTTATCCCCCCTATGGAGTGTAGACACTGGTGGTAGGGTATGCAGGATGTGATGAAGAGTGGGGTTCTGAGGCTGGTTCTGAACTCTGCTGTGATGGAGTGGAGGTGACTGGGGCGGAGGAGGGTCACAGCAATCACACTGAAATAACAAACTGACTGTGGAAAAGAGAAAACAGATTTTAAGGAGGATGATTATTTGAGAGAAGTTGCGATAGAGTCGGGTTGGATTATTCATTAAAGAGCAAATGCCCCAAATCATTTGATCGCCAGAGCAGAGAGACAGAGAAAGTAGTAGAGAGGGAGTGGCTAAATTAAATAAGGAAAAGGGAAAGAATGTGTGACAGAATCAAATCTGTCAAATCTGTCTTCCTGCTTCAACTTATGCTGACTTCCATGAGTACAGTAAAGTATTTTTTTTATTATTTTTTATTATTATTATTATTATTTTTTTAACTGAACAGCACCTGCGAACATTAGTTGGCTGTGTACGGCCGTACCCTGTTGGTCATTCATCTAATTTTGCATTTGGATACTTTCTCTAAACTTGGTGTGGAGGTGTGGCATATTTTGAAAAATATTTTGATTGGCATTTGTTCAGGATGAATCACAGACCTTTGACTCATCAACTCATCTTTCTCAGTAAAAACAAAAAAAAACATAGTAGGGGTCAGCCCGTGTTGTCACCAGAGAATTATATCTATTACTGTCATCGCTATTGTCTGCCACTTTTCATTATTTTAGTCAGAGTTTTTCTTTGGGTTCTTCACCAGTGATTTCTAAAGTTCTCTTACCCTGTGTTCAGATCGATACTCCACTATCAACCAAACTCCTTTTACCCGTAGAACTACTTCAGCATCTTTAAGCCTCAACAACCGTTTGTTCCAAAAGAAAAAAACAATGCTTAAAGATGGTTTAGAAACATACTAGTGTGAAGCACATCTTCCTCCAGCTGATGTTTAACCCATTTCCCACTCAACTCCCCCAACTGACAAAACAGGCAGCTACTGTTAAGAATCAAAAACCATGAACTAATTTGCAATCGATCATGGCTGTCAATAATCAGCCCTCACATTTAAAACGTGTTCGTTGGTGTAAACATCTAGAACTACTTCCTGTCCAAACACAATCTCAAGAAAGTTTACACAAATTGAAGTGACAAAGACCGTCAATGAAAAAGTGTAAAGGTTGTTGTTGATTTAAGTTTCCAGTGGCTTTAAAGGGTCAATCGTTGCTTTTGCTCCTAAATGCTAACTGCTTAAATCCCCCAGATGTGTGTTTGGTTTGTCACAGCTACACCAAGGCAGAAGAGCTGTCATGTATTTACTTTACTCAGTGTGTGCTTCAGTGGAGCTACAGCTCAGTTCAGTCCGGGCTCCGCGCCTCTGCAGAAGATACCTAAGGTTTCTGTTTTTAGCCGGGCGCTCGACCATGCTGCATCAATTTACCAGATCGAGTAGGACGGGAAATCAGACACCAAAATAAAACACTCTTGTCTGTTGAGAACACTGACCTTTTGTGTATTTGTTGTTGGGTTTAGGGATTGTCAATTTAACCAAAACGGCCTTTTCAACAAAAGTTACATCTTTCATGTGTGAGTTTTTTTTATTTATAAGAGTGTTGTTAATTTCTTCAAACAGTAACACAACTAAATCTATTATTTATTCTATTAAAAATGTATGTAGAAGAGAGAGAAAGAGAGAGATAGAGAGAGTTGATAACAACGTTTCTGCATCATTAGCCTGCAATAAAAACCCTCACATCTTTTTTTTGGCAGAGGATCGCTCGTCTGAGTCTATAGAGCCACTGTGAATGTGCCCTGCATTAGACTGTGAGCTTCTGTACATGGAAAATAATCCTTGGAGCAGCTGACGAGGCAGTATATCTAAACACAGGACAGCACTACGAGCCAACATAATTTATCAACACATTAATCTCTTCACTAATGCAGTCAATAGTATATTAAGCGAGTTACAAAAGCAAAATTAATGAGAAGCAATGCGACGCCGGTCTGCAAAGCCCTCCAGTGAAATCCTGAGCATTCAGTAGGACGGTTTGCGCCGATTCATTTCTCAGCTGGGTCTCCTAGTCTTACACAGGGAGAGGCTCTCAGGTGAAGAGCTGCTCACATCCAGAGCATCCACAAATCAGAGATGCACCGATTGCTGATTTCCAATTTTTATGACCAGCTGATAATAATTTTTGGCAGCAAAAACGATTCCATGCTTCCACAGCCAACCATGCCCTATTTGGTAGGCAGCGTGTAAGCTGGATGCCGATAGCCATGTCAGCTGCATAATAGCATCACATGATAGCAGCTAATCGCTAACAACTAACCCGTTAATAAATGGAACTAAGGAGAAAAACACGACACAAACAAAAGCAAAGATGGAAGACATCCAGCTGTTAATCTACTCTGTCACTGACATGCGGCTCTTTGTTACAAAACGCAGTCCAGTTTTGTTTCAAAGAAGGCTGTGTGCTGGAAGGAGAAATACAGACACATAAACAATTGCCTTTTTTTTAAAACACGACGGGGTTGTGTTTGCCTTGTCACACGGGAAGTGATGATTCTTTTGACCAATCAACAGACTGCAGTGTTTAGCTCTGACTTTTAGGGGCGGATCGATATTCTTGGCACCCCAATAAAAGGATCCCAAAAAGTAGGACAGTAACCAATGGGTCTGTAATTTGGAAATATTTCCCGGCTTTCGTGGATGTAAATGCAACAAAATGCTTGCTGTACTGAACTGAACAGGACTTAACACTGGTGCACATTTTCAGGTAGATCATTTAGTGTGGAGTGGTGTGAATGCTCAAACGAACTTTGGTGTGAACCAAGGAACCCAACTCTGGTCCACTTGAAAATAGGGTTCTTGATTCACTTCCATGTTTACCTTAGCAAAGTTTGATGTATGTGAGAAGGCAATCTGAAACAAACATGGGAACTGGACCCAATGTAGTGCATTGTGGGTTGTATTTAGTTGTCTGTTAACAATGTCAGATACGTTTGCCCAGCATGGCTTATGTTAACATTTCTAACATCACCAGCCTTCAGTGCTATACACCTGCGCTTTCTTGTATTTAAAGTTCTGTCCTTCAAAACTACCATAGATGTATTTTTTAATTGTATTTGTTATGTGCAAACCTGACATTGTTTGTTTTTTTCCATGCCTTACCACTCTCTGACCTGCTTTACTGACTACTAAAGCCTGATTCAACCTCCTCCCCCTTCTCTCTCAATCTGCTGCTAAGATCAGAAGCATGGCTTCAGCCACCATTGTTCCTTTCCTTTGAGATTCTGTTCAAAGCAATAAAGATTATAATAACTGACAGAATTTGTTTTGACTCCTTTATGTTGCTTCTCTTTAGTCATAATGTGAAAACATTTTTCCATTCAAACTCAAGGGATTGGCTGTTTATAGTTTCATGACCACATAATGTCTAGTCACAGATAATGTGCTGCTGCACCTTTCATCTGTTCCGGTGTTTATTTATGTCAAGCTTCAATTTCTTAAAAATCTTTCCAATGTAAAAAAAAAAGCAGTCTGAGAGTTTAAAACAAGTTATTACTAAACCACTTCAAAGCAAATAACTGTCACATCCCCTGGTTTAGGGTTTAGTTTGTTCCCGTTTTCTCATCATGTCATGTGTTTTACTTTGTTCTTGTCCTCAGTTTCTGGTCGTGTGCTCTTTGTTCCTTGTTTCCCTCCTGTCTGATTACCTGATGTGTCTCACCTGTGTCTTGTTAACTCCACCTCCCTTTTCTGTCAGGTCTGTTGGCTGCATGTCCTTCTCCCCAGTGATTTTCCACTCTGCTGATTACCTGATGTGTCTCACCTGTGTCTTGTTAACTCCACCCCCTTTCAGTATATAAGTGTCTGTGTTTCGCCTCACTCCTTGCCAGTTCGTCTTGTCTCATCGTAGCAGTGTTACGGCACTTTTTGTCAAGCCATCTGATTCTGAACCAGCTTTGTTTTTTGACCCCGATTTCTGCCTGCCGCTTTTGTACTTCTGCTTGGATTGGCTGATCACCGTGTACCAAACCCTGTCTGTCAATAAATAGATATTGATTCTGCTTTTACCCCAGAGTCGTGCATTTGGCTCTCCTCCTCTGTTCGTGACAATAACAGTTTAAAAAGTGTCATGGCTGAAAGACAATAAAAGACATACAAAGAGATCTCAAAACCCTTTGTTTGATGGCAGCACCACTGTCCAACTACAATATTAAAAACAAGCTAGTTTACTTCAGTTCATTCATGGTAAGAGAGCGCCACATACGTCTTCCCATTACTTTACTTTGGGGTCCACTTGCTCATTGTCCTCGTCCCTTTTTGCTCGAATAAATGCATCTGCAAAGGGTGGAAAGGGAGCTCAATTGTGGCACACATGAGTCGAGTGTCACACATACACCCACAAGGGCAGTTCTCTTGCTTACCTTTACTTATTTCTTAGTGAATGTTGAATCAAGTCTCTGCCTCTACGTCTCCGCTAGCTCATGCGGGTTTGCCCTGGCAGCTCCTCGGCCTCATTCTGTCGGCGTCTTCAGTCACTCCAAAATCTTCTGTCGTTGACTTCCAGCGCCTATTGTGCGTGCTTCTTCGTCAGTCCTCTCCTCATCTCATTCCCACCTGTCTCTATTAAAGTCAAGCATGCTGCCCAAGTTGCCAAAGCCGCACTGTGGGCCAGCTGTTCAATCATCAAGCTTCCTCAGCCTCAGTACAATATTGATGCATATTTTTTTACAAGCTCTTTATTTATTGTTTTGATGCATTTTTTTTTTCTTTCTACACTTACATTTTTATCTATTTTAATGTTTTTTGCACTGTGATTTATTTTCTGCTATCCTGATTTGCTGCTGTAACACTGTAAATTTCTCCGCTTGCGAGATGAATAATCTTTTCTTATAATAAACAAATATTAAACATTTCAGAATACTTGATTCAAACATGCAATGAACCACACACTGAATATAAATCACTGCTTCAATAAATGTCCCACTGACATTGTGCCATATATTTAAACATATCAGACAAATGCAAAGAATGTGATGCCACCTAGAATATAAAAAAACAAAACAAAAAAACATTCATTGTCATGTATCCTTTAATGTGTTCCACTGGATTGTTTCCTCATCCAAGACTCCACTCAAGTAGTTTGGGTTAAAAGGTTGGGTGATGGTTAAAACAAATTACTCAGACTAAATGGTTACAATATAGACATTATGGAAGTGCCATATATTTGGGTCATGTATGGATAAGTAACAGTGCATGTTCAGAGAAGTCTGGTGTCTTGGTTTTGACCAATCCATCACCCCAAACTGCACATCCTCACATTGACTTAATGGTTCTGTGCCTTCAAGTGACAACTGAACAGAGCTTAAAACTGCAACAATACCTTACCTTTTCACTAAGGTAAAGCAACAAAGTAGAGTGCAAGCATCTCACATCTTTATTCTTTAAATCAATCCATCTTCAGCATAGGAGACGAACAGCATAAAAAAAAGAAAACACTGGTGTGATATATTTGGAAATTATTATCAGATACTGTATGCTTAACTGTAACAGAAAAAAATAATTCTGTTTCTCTGGACTAACAACATGGTTTTCAACACTAAAATAAAAAGACAAAATTGTCCCATAAATGTTGCCATTGATTTACACAACAGTAATCTGTGATAAACTGTCACTTCAAAGTACAGGGTATGAAATGATGAGGTTATAAATGGCCTCCTCTTAAGTTCACTGCAATAAAACTCGGCAGGACCTCTGGTGTTGCCAGCTTGTGATTACCTTACCTGCAAAGTGGGGGTTTTTATGGTAATGGTGACTTTTACTGTGTAGCCTTGGATCTTCACAGTACTGTAATGTTCTCTGTACCTGATCAGGCCATTTTTCCCATTAGGGATTAAAAGCCTTACTCGATAACATAATGACTATAGCATAAACCACAACTCTTCATTGTTATTAACTGTAAAATCTTTGCCTATTATTCTCCACTAAGATGTATTTGACCAGGGAAAGAGTGAGTCATCATTTTGGTGAATTCTGGGGACAGCTTTAAGACCCTCTTTGATTCTCACATGTCAGACTTTAACTGTTGCAATCTCTCTCCTGCGTTCTGTGTTCCTGCTCCCAAATGTTGCATTTCTTCCCTGGATTATTTTTTGAACTTTACCACTAAATACTTAGTCACTTTATATAATATACAGTGGTAGCGTACCACAATCATCCATGGGCACAGGGCTTACATTATCATATGACCTCTCTATTTGGGCAACTAATGTCAGAAAATCAGAGATGAAATGTTTACTTTACAGATTGTAGATTAGAACAGGATTACGATAAATGATGACCAAGATTATTTTATATTACACAGGTCCCTCGGTAATATTGTGGTTTAATCTTTGATAAATCTCCAGTTTTACGCAAGCCATGATCTCCTGTGTTGAAATATAAAGCTGATGCTAAGTTAAAAAAAACAAAAACTTCACTTCACGTTTCATGTGAGTCAGCTTGATGCTGGCTCTAAAGGCCTCGTACATCCAACTAAGACTCAACATTTAATATCCATAACAATATTCAATAAAAGCAGAAATAAGCTTGTTTGCAACCTGTTACAAAGAAACACATTTGGTATAAATTGCTGATTCATCTATTGGTTTATACTGTACCCGGGATGATTGTGATATCCCTCACCTGTTTGGATCATATTAGGGCTAGAGTTATACATACATTTCCATAATATAGGTCGGAATTGACTCACAGTCAAGCTTGATATAGCTGTTAGCAAGGAGCCTTAGCGTCAGCATTTTCAACATGGAAACCACTATTGTCGGACTTCAAAAGTCTTCTTCAGAAACCAATGGGTGACATTCCTGAGTCCAGTTCATCTTTTATACAGGCAATGGTTTTACATAACTCTAAAACCTGGAGTCATGGAAAACATGGAGGATTTGTAGTCGCAGTGACGTCGCCCATTCACCTCTGAAGGCAAGTTTTGAAGCCAAACAAAGGAGTTCACCAGTTTGGAAAGGCTATCTCCAACTTGCTTTCGTTCAATCTAGTAACAGACATTTGAGTGGAGTCTTTAGTCTTTAGTCTCTGACTGCAACAGACAATCAGGACTGCAGAAAAGATCATTGTTGTCGACCTTCCCCCAATCCAGGACTCATACAGGGTCCAGGGTCATGAAGCAGGTAGCATCACTGCAGAACCCTCACACACAAGACGCAAACTGTTCAAGCTCCTCCCCTCCAGCAAGCATTACAGATCACTGTACACCAAACAACCCGTCATAAGAACAGTTCCTTCCCCCTGGCTGATGAACGCTGAACAGTCAAAGAGTGTCAGACCTGCTGCTGAGAAGTAACCCTGGAACTGAACTGTCACTGTGAATGTACAGTAAATGATCTTCTGCGCACACTCTATAATGTAAATACTTAAAAGATTACTGCCTCATCATTTCCTCATTATCCTTTTGCGCTATTCACCACCGCACTATTATCTTTTTTAGTCTTGTACATATGTCTTTAATTACTTGTTTAAATTTGTATGTATTTGTTTACATTGTACAGAGAGAGCACAGTCTACCAAGGTTAAATTCCTTATGTGTTCAACATACCTGGCAGATAAAACTGATTCTGAGATTTAGTGTCAGTTTTAGCTGGAAAACCAAAATATAAAGCTGAAACATGCAGCAATTATTGATAATTCTTCTCACATTATGACTTGCATGTATGTGTAAGTTAAAAGCGTTTTTTTTTGTTTGTTTGTTTCTGTAGCTTCCTTTATTCCTTTGCAACTACTTCTTTTTTATATTTATCCTAAGATATCTTCTTAAGTGAGAAATGAGTGACTTTGTCTCCACTGAGTGCTGTTTTTGTAGTCATTATGTGGGAGAAATCATGAAGGCGTATGCATACATATATGCATGAATGCGTGTGTGTGTTGGAAGAGGAATGGAAGAAGTTTCCTATGTGTCTTCATCAGATTGAATCTACATCATATGCCCGGCAGCAAAACAAGCCTGCAGTGCAAACATTATGTTTACATTGATGGTGGAATAGGCCACTGGAATAATGCATGCTAACAGTGATATATATTCCAATTAGGCATTGTAGAAATTTACATAACAGGAAAAAAAAGTTCAATTAGCACATGAGCAATGACTGCTGGCATTTGATTGCAGGAGGGAAACATGCGGGACAATAAACATAATTTACAAGATGTTTAATTTTGTGTTCGGAAAATTGAATCCAGCCGTATTGAGGAATAGGCTGCATGATTGTGTGAAGAAATTGTGGTTGTGATTGATTGGAGGGAAACTAATCTGTGTTTGTTTTGCGCAGCACAAGCAACATAAGCCCAACATTTAACTCTTAGATAACACAAAACCAACAGATGCAAAGTGCATTGTTATAGCAGGAGGAGTCCGTGTGTGTAATTTCCCTCAACCTAATCAAGTCTACCTCTGTCCCATGCAGATCCCCATGGAAATATACAGATTCATCACCTTTCTTTTTTCTTTTTTTTTTTTATTCCTCGGTTCACTGTCCCTGAGTGCGAGGAAATAATTTCAATTTCTCCTCTTGATGAGCTTCTACTCATACGCAATTATCCAGACACAAAAGATGGCACCTTGGTGAACAATTTCACTGCTGCTGTCCACAATATGAGCGAGACAGAAGGGGGAGAGAAAAAATGAGAGAACATGAAGCTCTCAGAGCACCACGAGAGCCGGGAAGTCTGTCATTTGTGCTTGGACAAAATACGAGAGCATATGAATTGTATCGACAACAAATCAGGACATTGCAATAATACATGTAAAATAAAATGAAAGCAAATAAAATTTCATGAAATAGTCCAATAACCTAATGGCAAGACTCCTGAAATGCAAGGTTTCAGATTGTAGGGGCTTTGTGCTGTCAGGTAGACACTGACCACATACATACTCAATATCCATCAGTGCTACTGAGCTTTAGATTCCCAGTGGTTTGGAAAATCCATATTATACACATATGCTTATGTGAAAGTCATTAGAGTCTTGGGAATAAGTGTGAATTGGTGTCAGACTGCAGAGGTGAAGATATTCTGACAGCGCTGTGGGCAGCAGACAATGAAGTCCCAGTCACACTGTTCAGGGAATCTTTCTGAATGTCCTTCAAATCAGTTTTGTTTTTCTTTCCATTTAATTCTTTGCGACAAGATATGACTCTGGGGTGACCTCGGGGTTTCCATCACTGCCCAAGTAATTTAAATGAAAAAGTCCCCTGTGTGAGATTGTGTCTGTACAAACTCCTCAGAGAGTTCTCTTTGTCTTTAAATGCTAATTGCTTCACTTTCTCGACCACCGTAGTTCTTAACTTTGTCTGTCTTCCATTTGCTGCTCAGCAGGTAGTGTGCATCACGCTTTTTAAGCCATTTCACCCATAACAAGTGTTTTCTGTGTCTGGAACAAATAGAGATGGTTATGACATGAAGGGGAATTGCTTACACGTGCATAGTTTTATAATCAGCTAAATTTGTTGGGAGACATGGCCGAACACATGGGCCATAAAATAAACACATGCACAAACAGGACCTATAGACCGAAGTGAAAGGAGAGATGTCAGAGTGAAGGAGCAGACAAATTCAAAATTCCAAAAACATATTAACAAAGCATTAACATAGCAGAAGGTATTCAAGCTCAGTGCAGCTTTATCAAATATGATCAACTGCAATTGAGATTTGATTTAACTGTTTCACCTTCAACACAAAAGCAGCTTGTTTTTTTCACATTTTTGCAAACTGTGATGTCATTGTAATTCTCGAACCAATTGCCCTGTTTTCTTCTCTTCGTTTTGGAGTAATCCGAAGCCCTAAAGATGTTGACTTTGTGATGCGTTTCTACAGCTGCTCTGAGTATTGTTTTTGTGTACCGACTGTGCAAAGCTGTGAAAACAAATTTCACACTGGAGGACAATAAAGGATTGTATTCATTTATAATAGACCATAGGCTACTACCAAATAACGTCTTCTGTGAGTTTATCCCTGCTTACTGATTTTTGATGTCACCAATGAAGGTCTAACCTGATGACACGAAAACAGAAGTCTTAGTTTTCAGATGCCCAATGTACAGTATATAGGCTTGTGTGTATGTATATATATATCTTTAATACACCTTACGGTGATACTTGTACACACATCATCAGCGATGGACCTGGGTTCTCAGGGTGTTTCGGGTCTTATCGGACACCCTTCTCCCCCAGGCGACCCAACCAGGGGCGATCAACCCCCCGGCTTGTGTACAAGTAGCATGCACCACGGATCCCCCCTACGTATCCACAGCCACCGTGAGGCCTTCTCTGCGGCCTCAAGAATGTTCTTGGTGGCTCTCCTCAACTGCATGTATGTATATATATATATATATATATGTGTGTGTGTGTGTGTGTGTGTGTGTGTGTGTGTTATGTTACGTTATATATGTTTATGTTTTGGTCAAAGGTTTTTCTTGCCTCTGTTACAGTACTTTGCTAAATGTTGCCAAGTATTTGCCCATGGTGGATTAGTGTCTCTCAGTGATAAAACACATAAACATGCAATAAAAATGTATGGACTGATGCATTGAAACAAACATGAGTTAATGAATGTAACACATGAATGACCTGTTCTTATGTAAACCAGGTTGGTTACCTTGGTAGCCAAATAAATTCATATTTATTTTAAAAGCTGTCATGTTCCAAACATCACGTCCTGTGTGTGAATTGTGTCTTATTTGCATTGTAGCATGTTAAAACATAGGTCAAAGGTATTCAAGCTGAATGAATTGTGCACTGGGCAGAATAAGAATTTCTTGCACAGGCTGAGACTTTTGCTTTTTATTCCCAGCGGAGAGAAGATCTTCTACGGTGCAGGTCAAACAGAAGTGATCTGAGATTTCAAAGGTTGAGAAACTCTGCAGCTGACAAAAGAACATTTGAGTCGTTTGGTAATAATCAAGATCCCTGTCAACCCCCGCGGATAAGTTATGGTAATTCCATGCTGAGGGGAATTGGAAATCTTCCTGGCTGCCTCCTGAGGACGTGAGCTGTAAAGTGATTAAAGTCTATACTAAAGCTGTGTAACATTTCACATTATTAGATGTGTTATTTTCAACGTCCTGATCTACAGCTGTCAAAGATCTCGTGGATCAAACATCACATTACAAGCTGCAGAGCCTCTGCACGGAAGCATTATTTTACACTCTTCTGATCTCCAGGACTTCCTGACTGTCTTGAATGTCTGGACTCCAGGTGTGATTCTATAAAAAGGTGCATTTTTTTGATTTACAGGGCCATTACCACCCGATCCAGAGACACTGGTTTGGTGTCAAAAGAGCATATCATTATCCTTTTGTATGACAAAGCAGTTTGCCAAAGGGGACTGTAATTACATCGTTGTCTTCCTTTCAGTTGACTCCCGGCAAGGGAATTATTGGTAATCATCCATGTAATGTGGTGCCACTCAGTTTTTGACAGCTGAGTGAAACCACAGCGCTGTGGTTTTGTCCTTTTAGATGTAAAATCAGAGCTAAAAACCCATCTGTTTCCCAGGCTCAGTAGGCTGTTTTGTCTGTGTTTTCCTCACCAGCATCTTGGGTTCTGGGAAGACAAACAGACTTGAGTTCATACGTAGACATTTCAAACAGAGATTTTGCTTAAAATGCTACACACAAAAACACATTGATATGATACAGAATATGGCCCTGGAACTGTGTCAGTATGCCTGATCAAACACACACAAACACACAACACCATGATGACCTCCATCTAAAAAAAAAAAAAAAAAAAGCGCATCGTTATTATTTAATGCCTCCATCTTTGCTCTTAAACCCTTTCACCTTCCTCAAGCTGGGGATGCCCTGTCTGCATGAGTGGCCGGCTGTCTTTGTGCTGCCATTTAATAAGCATCCTTTAACCCCAAGGGACCAAATCTTCTACTCATTCTTGCAGTGCTAGACAGGAACACCGTGACACAAAAAAAACCCAGACCTCTTATCGGTCTTCTTCTCTGCCTGCAATTGTCAGCAAAAACAAAACAAAAAACAAACAGACAAACTCTACTGACGCATCCATCTCCAAACTGGCGGTGCTGTCAGCTCCTATTTAGAATCTCTCTTTATTCCACACTCTGGCTTTTTATTTATTTAACAGAAAAATATGAGTTGGGGGTGTTGACATGTCGAGACATGCGGTAAAACCAGCAGTGTCAGGGCGGTTAACACTTTAGTAGACAGCACTTTCGAAAAGAGTGCTAACACAGTAATTTTCGTGTGCGTCAATGTCAACAACAAAAGCCTTGGCAACGCCATGCTTCTAAAGCCATGAAGACCATGTTTAAATATACCTAGTACTGTTTGAAAGCAGTTGTTATATGCTTTTAAAGAGCCAAAGACACCTTGAGCAAGAACAGCTCCAGTAATCCCTACTGTATGTCTTACTACTGCAGGCCTGCAGATAGGTGAAATAATGATACTTTGGCAGAGTCCTGTTTGACTTTCAGTAGATCACGGCCCTCTGCAGAGGAATAGAGGGAGTCAGAGTAATACAAAAGAGTGAGAAAAGGGTGAGCAGAGCTAGTCGGTCTCTCTTGGATAGAGCTGAGGATTCTGCACACCTGCCCAGACTGTCAAGCACCAGTAAGCTTTGGTGATTTGGTTTAAGGTAAATTTAGCACACAGGCCGCTATGGGATTTTACATTCTATTCTATTTTTGGTTATACAGTAGCCAAATAAATCACCCACAGGTGTCCAGTTGTAGACAGAAGTAGCCTACCTAAACATTGCATTATTAAATGTAAGGCATTTCAAAAAGCTGCCTTTAACTGTCACAAACAACTGATCATGCTATTACTGTATGTAAGGTTCTAAATGTTGCATAACAATGTCGAACTTTCCCTTTAACAAACTTTTTGCATGTAAAGACATTCCTATTGAAACTAAAATTGTCAATATCAAGTATTTAACTCACAGCTCCGCAGTAGTAAACATTACAGCAAGGGATATTAGTCATGTCGGATAAACTCCTGTTAAAGCTCTGATATTATATAAAATGAACTTTATGTTGAAGAACACAAGCCCGTAAGTGGCCCTCGCCTGTCATTAATAAAGCTAAATAATAAGAAAAGTCCACCCTCTCTCTCTTTTGCCATCTCTAAGGCCAGTAACCCTTCGCACACTTGGGTGACACTCCCACACACAAAATGGAGATAAAGTGGTGTGTTTGAACTGGTAAATAATCATTCCAAAGGAGAAAATAAGCACTATCATGTGGCTGTTAACTGGCATAGTTTGCGTGTGCATTTGTGTGCAACGCGCCAACTGCATACATTTCAGTTTTGACCTAACTTTCATTATTTTTATTTGTCCTGCTATTTTAAATCGGAATTTGGGACGCAGTTGCAACAGGGGAAGCAAATCAACCCGAATTCCCTTTCACCAACAACGTTTTTCAGCTACTCCTGGGAGATTTCAAGGCGTTCCCGGGCCAGATAGGATATGAAATCCCTCCAGCACATTCTTTGTTGGGGAACAAACCCCTGGGTCCCCTCCAAGTTGGATTTGCCAGGAAAATCCGAGGCATCGCAATCAGATGTAAGAACCAGCTCAACTGGCACCATTTGGTGTGAATGACTAATGCGACTGTACGATCGGATCATTCTGGAGCGGCTCCTTTTAGTTCAGTGTAATTCCTGGGATCATGCATTTAAAAAAGTTATCAAAATCACATGGTAATGTTTAATTCCTGTGTGGTTCTTTGTTTTACAGTAACATAAATTGGGATTCATGCTACTTCTTTACCTAGAGTAGAGTAAAAATGAAACTATTGACTGTTAAATCCAGCCATCCTGTGCCCAAAGGACACTGACAGGAGGTTTGTACTGTCAGTGACTCCCTCATCTAGAGTTGATGTGAACATTCACAGTTTGCTGGAAGGGTCTCCACACTCATCCATTTAGTCAGCTGCCAGAGAGGAGAAGATTTAATATCCCAACGCAGAAGCTCAATTCACTCTGCAGGCTGTGATTCGCTGCTCATATCTGATACTTCTGAATGACTCTTCATATCGCATTATAGACTATGATGACTTCGGCTTTTTGACTGACTAGAGGCGTCTCTGCAGCTGTAAAGGCCGCAAGTTCTTTTTTTTTCTTTATTCATTGTTGTGTCTCAAAACCCCTGAAAGTTGCTTTCAAATAGTGTTTTCTCTATACCATGAAATATGCACGTCTAAATAAGCAATAATCACAATTCAGGCAGAAAAAAGGGGATCTTTAAAAATTCAAACCTCAAACACTCCTCTGATGTTGGATAATATTTTTTTAAAGAGAAAAGTAAGGACCCATACAAAAACAAACATGTCAAATATCAATATTTTTAACTTAACATGCCCTTCAAGGGTCTCACTGTCATCTTTGCTGATGCTGCTTTAGTTTTGCACAAATTTCTTAATCATTGTGAGCCTTGATCATTTTATCATAATTACAATGTAATATTGATTGCTTCATACTAATATAGTCATTTACTTGAATTGTCCAGTAGACTCCAATAGGGGCCATACATACTCCAAATGTGACCCTTAAACAGCGGAAGCGTCACCTCTTAATAGCGGGCTGCACATCCCAGCAGGAGAGGAACAAAGGAAGGGAATCTGTCATTGACAGAACAGGCTGCTAAAATATGAGTAAGTCTTTGAGTCAAATGAGCATAATTGGTGCACAAAACTCCTGGAAGTTATCAATATTTCACAGGTTGAGCTGCACATATGAACACAGATGGACACATTTGTCACACTGATCCACAATTTCCAAATAGTCAGGTTCAAGGTCGTCTTTATTATCCCTGCGACAGGGTAATTTGTTTTGCAGTCAGCAGTAAAATATGCACATACATACAGCCTGGAATTACCATACAACATAGAATGGATGATAAATAAATACAGTAGATACGAAAAAGAAGCAACATATAGTCATTTAGAAAGGTAATGGCAGCAGGGACAAATGAGTTTCTCATTGTTTTTGTCCTGCATGCTGGCAGGCTGAATGTGGCCTGACGGCAGCAACTGAAAATGATTGGACAGTGGATGACTTTGATCTCCCAAGACTGACTGAGCCTTCTTCACTTTACTTTATATTATATAAATGAGAAAGATCAGAGAGGGATGACTATGATGCTCTGCATTTTGTCGTTGAGTGCTGTGTTCCGTAAGCGCCATCACTCTTACCCACTGGGTTTGTCTCGAGGTCGGTTGACCTCAGCCAATAGTGTTGCATGGACTATGTCGGAGTTGAGATAAGTTGACATGTGCTGATGTGTAAATGCAGCAAATAATATTGTGGAAGTCTTAATGCAAGTGACTTTTATATCCTGCCACCACTGTGCAACAGGTTTGAACATGAAAATACTTTCATCTCTACTTTTTCTGTGATATTTTGCATTATGTCAAATTACAAGTTGCATTGTCATAAAGGCATCATAGTGTGGAGTTCTGGTGCTTCTCCATTATCTTAACGTATCCCTCTCAAGACATGTCTTGCCCCCTGAGACACCTCAGAAGACAACTCAGGAAGATTTCAAATCAGGCTGTTTCTTAGTATTCTTCTTTTTTTTCTAGAATTTTCAGGAGGGCATAACCCATATAGAAATGAAACGATAGATTTGGGTTGTGAATGATCACATGTGCATTTCTGTTTCCTTGTGTCGCTAAATAGGGAGCACATGTGGAAAAAGAAATTACAACAGGTTGCCACAGTACTCCCATGCAAAGTTCCCAAAATGTTTCCCAAGCATTGAGCCACGTTCCTCTCATCAGACCAATGAATTAAATGTATTTCAAATCGCAGGAAGGATTTACAGGAAGTAAGTTCAATACAGACAAGTGTGTCTTTTCGAGAGTTTTAAATCCTCACAGCCTCTTAAGAACTCAGATTTATTGACTTTTTCAAAAAGCTGATGTTTTTTTTTTTTTTTGGGGGGGGGGGGTTATACAATATTTGTTAACATCACTTTAACTTCACTTGTCATCATTAGCAGAATAAGATAACAGAATATACTTTAAGTTGTCAACTTTGTTAACAGATGAAAGATGAACACAGTCAGACTTCCGACTAATTGTGTCCACCTCTGCCTGAACTCATTCTGCACTAAATGATGTGTGTGAGTATAAAGAAAAGATAGGGTGGGTAATGATGAAACATCATGCGATATTGAAGTCTAATGGACTCACAAAAGGTAAAAAAAAAAAATAAAAAAAAAAAAAAAAAATTGTAAGTTTGACCTTTTAGAATGCAATTGCTGATATCATCATTTAAGATAAGCCACTGATCTTAAATAATGACCATGTTTGAGTGCTTTTCATTGGATCTGTTTAAGATGAGTTTTATTCACTGCACATATGAGCCTGTCTGCTGTTTATTTGACCAATGGTAAGACTGATGTGGCCCCTGAGTAATAGAGAGAGAGAGAGAGACAGAGGGGTGCTGGCAGTGGGCAGCTGGAGGCACGTACACTCGTTAGCCCCGCTCACTCTCCCTTTCAAATGGGGCCTTAATGATTTATAGATGTTTGCTTTAAAAAGTCATTGGCATTAATCCCATGGCTCATTAACCATTTAATTAAAATTAAATTCTGTGTGAGGACTAAAGCAGATTGAGGGTATTTCCTCCTGGTGGGAGGCTGTTGAATCACCTCGTTTTCGGAAACGCTTCATGTGAGAGGGATGTGTACCGACACACAGCTGACATGTTGGAACAACGGCTGGCAAAGTTAAAGACAGGGATAAATTGAGCTGAGGTCAGAATCCGATAACGTCTTGCAATATGTTTTGATTTATTTTATGTTTTGGTCAAGAGTTCATATTGACTGGTAATCATTTGAATTCATTAAGCACAACCACACTGAAGAGTTTTTGAAAGGTGAGGAGTTAGAAGTGTCTTGGAGTGTTTTCTGTTTATCCTAATCAGCAGCATTTTAATTGCAAATAAGCTTCAAGTGGACAGCAGGTGAGTCATGACCTGTTATAGAGCCGTGTCTTTTCCTCCCGCTGGGAGTTCGTTGTATAAACAAGAATATGAACTGTGACACAGCACGCACAGACACACTGCTGGCTCATACTTTCCTTCTGTGTCTGAGTTTCTGGTGAAAATCTCCCTCTGAAACTTCCCAGTGTTTCTGATGACAATGCCAGAGCATCACCCTCCAACACTGTACAATACACATGTCCCATGATTCTGAATCATTGTGTATAGTTGAATCCTTAGATTTTAGATTTTAGATGAACCCAAGTTCATCCCTACAGACTGTCAGTACTGGAAATGGTCTCAGTACATATTAAGAGGCAAAATCCTCAGGCCTAAAGTGCACTGACCTCAACATTATCTCTGCTCTGGTGGGCTTAGATATTAGATAACAGTGTATGAAAGATACACCCTTTTAAAGCTTCTGTCATGTTGATGTTGGCGCCCCCTGTTGATTTATATAGTATATCTGAGGAAGGTTAGTTAGACGGAAATATTGTATGGTATAACAAACGGCAGAATTCTGACAACTCAAAGTGTTTTTACAATGCATGTCACACCTACCCATTCAAACAATGAGGGCAGAGATTGCTATGTTAAGTGACCATCAAACAACGGTTAAGTATTAATTCAAAGTTAAGTATTTTGACCAAGGACACATCGGACATGTTGCTGCAGGAGAAAGGGATCGAACCGTTGACCTACCGGCTGAGAGATGACCAACTACCAACTGAGGCACAGCCGCCCCACATCAACAGGTTTAGCTTTAGTCTGTGCTAATTTTGTCCTGTACATGCGTAAAGTACATGTGAAATGAATGTTATTTGACCCAAAGAATACCATCCTGCTGTCTTTAAACAGTCAAAAATCTCATCAAGAATGTTTGCCATAGAAAAGTCTGCCTCTTCAGTGTGCAGGTAAATACTTGACACCTGAAACTTTCCCGCTAGACAGCTTTTTAAGGCATTTAAAATAACTATATTTATTGTAAATAATCAACCTTGTGGATGATTGTTTCATTTGTTTTTGTTTTTCATAAAAATGCGAGTGTACTTTCATTGTGTTTCACAACCAGCTAAAAACACTCCTCAACAGAGCTTCTTGGACTTCAATGGGAAATGTGTTGCGACATTGTCATTTTTGTACAGTGAATAAAATAGTACAGCCAACATTCAGTTAAGCCGCTTTAACATACTATTTCGGATATTCTCTTGACCTTGCTGTTCACATGTGCTCCTCACAGCTTGAGGCTATCACTGTGAGATGCAGAAGTTCTCTCGAGTGCATCAACAAAATCACTGAGTGGATGTGTCAGAACTTTGCAACTGAATGCGGAAAAGACTGAGGTGATTGTTTTTGGCCCCTAAGAAGAAAGGTCAGAGGTCAGCGCTCGCCTTGACTCCATCTCCTTAAGAACAACAAATCAAGCCAGAAATCTGGGTGTGATCATGGACTCATACCTGAAATTCAACAACCACATTAAGATGGTAACAAAATCTACCATCTGAAAAAATATTGTGAGAATCAAAGTTTTTCTGATCAAACAGAATTTAGAGAAACATGTTCATGCTTTTATTTTCAGCAGGCTGGATTATTGTAATGGTGTGTTTACAAAAAAAAACAAACAGCTGCAGCTGATCCAGAACGCAGCGGCCAGAGTCCTCACCAACATAAATAGGGTGCTGTGCTTCAATCACTGCACTGGCTGCCTGTGTGTCAGCTCATTCATAATTTTCGAATCAAAATGGCGACATGGCACGGGAGCGCGCAAGAGATCTTGAAAATCTTACTACTGGTCTATAAAGCATTGACTGGTCTTAGCCCTAAATACATGTCAGATCTACTTGTAGAATATAAAACATTCAGACCGCTCAGGTCCTCAGGAAGAGGTTTACTCAGTGTTCCCAGAGTCAGAAGCAAATAAGGAGAAGCAGCTTTAAGTTACTACGCTCCTCACCTGTGGAACAAACTCCCTGAACACCTGAGGACTGCTGCCACACTCAGCTCCTTTAAAACTATATTATTCACTCAGGCTTTCCATTAGAAATATACTTTCTGCCTTGCTGCAAAATATTATTCCTTTCTAAATAGTTTATCAAGTACTTTACATTCTTCTGTCTTTTAGTGATGTATAATCTTTTTTTGCTCTGTTTTTCTTTCTTCAATTTCTGTTGCATTCTTTCCTTAAACTTATTATATTTATTGTATGTCTTATTGTAAAAAAAACAGGCCAAAGTAGTGGATAAAGCAAGAGAGTCAACAAGATGCTATGATGAGAATATTTGCCCTTACTTAATATCAATGCTGTGTGTAGCTCATTGGAATAACAACATCAAGAAAATAGCAGAGAACAACATATTGTAGAGGTAGTGGTAGTGGTCACATGTATGTAGCAGAACATTTAGCAGTCACAGTTTATAAACATCACTCCCCCCTCCTAATGGCTCAAGTTGAATTTTCCAGAGAATATCCTTCTGCGTTCTCACATCAGCTCACTCAGACATACAGCGAAAACAATAGTAGGGGTCTTCCAGGAGTTTTTCAGGAGATTGCTGCAAGTTGTGTTATTACAAAAGCATGAACACTTATCTTTCTATATTGTTAATAATGCTTCTTGATTGACAATACTTCCATGAAATGATGCACCATTCATTAGAGACCATCTCTAACATCAGTTTCATAAAATGCATAAGGCAATAGAATATTTTTTTAATTTTTATTTTTTATCCTTATTAAAAAAAAAATTACACCAAGATCTATCATTATGTCAGACTCATCCTTGTTCTTCTGCTATCCTAGACAGCAACAAGTCATATCTGAGAGCTTTACTGCAATGCTGATACAGTATAATTAAGAGGCAACACTCCATCACTGGCCCTGGGATCCGTGTAGTACCTTAAATTGCTTTCTAAATGGGTATATGTTACCCAATATGTGGTTTTCTCTGCGTGTTTCAACAAAGTGAAATGAACTTGGTGGGAGGATGGAAGTAAAAAAGCAAAGATTGATCGGTGTGCTCATTGGAGTAATTCAACCCCAGTCATTTTCTTCTGCAGGTTTTTATAGCATTTAAAATGGCAACGCTGTAATAGCCCCCTCCGCACAACACATAGATGTGTGCACGCAGAAGTACACATACCAAGCACTTTGCAGGACACGATGTGGTCTAAAAGTGCTGGGAAATGAAAGAGGGTCGAAGGGATTAATTCATGTCTCCAGAAATACTCCTGTAAAAGTGTATTTGTTAGCCACCTATGTAAGATGAGACCCGAAAGTCCATTTCGGTTACCTGATCATCTCCTCCACATACAGGATGTACTCATTTACCAGTCAAACATTTCACAGTTACTTCAAACAGGTTGTGTGTCTTCCTGAGACTGGACAGCACTGAGTGACCTTCTCACTACCTGAGCAGTACTCATTGTTCTTATCAGAGGTAACAGAATGATGTCCACAGCACAGGTTAGTGTTCAGGCTGGCCAACTAAATCAAGATGAAAACATGATGTAGCATTCAACCACTATATATAGCAGGTGGATTCTTACTTAAATGTGTGTATTTGAACCTTTTTTGTTTTGTTTGTTGTTGTTTTTTTCATCAACGTTATCCTAGCTCTTTCCCCGCCAGAGAATTCTAGAATGTTTGCCAGCCAGCGCCAGCCTTTTTCACCATTTTCACCAATCTTTCAAGACTCACAGAATATTTTGTTCTTTGAATATGTAAATATTGAATACATCAAAAGAAAGATCAGAGCCTCTGCTTTCATATACAAAAAACTATTTTATTCAAACTTCATTCAATCTTTTTTTATCAGCACTTGAATATCGGCCATTTTCACAAAAAAACCACATTCCGGACAAAAAGCTGAGAAAACAGCACTTTTGTAAAACACACTTATTTTCAAGAAAAAAAAGTGATTTTGAGTTTACATTTGGATTCTTTTTACTTTCATTTGACAACTACAGTTATATTTTAAAATAAATAACTAAAATAAATAAAAATGATTACATAAAATTATAAATTTTCTTTGATGTAGCACTACAACATTTACAAACTATATTATAAATTTTTCTTCTCTTATACACTCAGAAATACTTTGTTTTTACAAACACTTAAATATCATTATTATTTTCAATAATAAAACATTAGTTGAACAAAAACCTGATCAAGAAGAGAGACAATTGTGTCTCCCAGGGAAGTGCCTTCTCCGCAATAGGGTTTCATGTTGTAACAGTAGCCTGTGTCAGAATCGCAAAGGATGTAGGATTTGAACCCATATTTGACAGGTTTTTGGGGATTGTACACCCTGAACGCTAGCCGTCCACACCACAGAAGCATACCCTCATCAATGCAAATGTTGGTGTTAGGTTGATACATTTGACTGAATTTAGATATAAGGTAATATAAGACAGGGCAGACTTTGTACAACCTGTCAGTGCTATTTGCTGGCCTTGATTCATAATCATTGGTGTAGAAATCTCCATATGATTTCAAACCGGTTGTGGGACATGACCTTGTTGAAGTAGGGGGAGGCCAAAATGTCATCTGTAGACCAGTACATTTCAAGGTCAGGCTTACGAATGATATGATCAAGAGCAGCAGCATCATTTAGAGGTCCAGGATTCTCAGTGAAAAGGAAAGTCTTTTGGCTGCCAGTTCATTTCTTTCCACATCAGATTACCTGGACCAGGACCTGCACCTGGCTGGTTTACAGGCCCTCTTGCTTGGTCACCAGGTACTTGACCTCCACCACGCCCATAAGATCCACAGGTCCGACCTCTGCCTCTTTGCTGTGTTCGACCTGTAAATAATTAGAAAGACAATTTTTTTATTCAACAGTGTGATGTGCACAAAGAGAGAAACGTTATTTTTCGGCCTCTTCATATCACATCTTACCTTTTTCACCTTGAGTAGTTCTGTATAAAGGACACCTGGGCCTTGAATCCCTGGACTCTGTGTGTAAAATGACAGTAAAATGTCAAACAAATATTCATTTGGTAAATAGTTTGTGTACAAAATGAAAGCTAAATTATTTCTTTTTTTATCTTCTCTCACAAGTTAGCAGATGCTCTTGTCTTGTAGTATCTAATAATCATACAATCCAAGTAACATACTATCAAACTAAATAAAATATGTTATCATGACTCACCTCTTGCACCTACGTCCTACGTGTATGTCTGGACCTTGGAGACCTGGACCTTGGAGACCTGGACTCTGTGTCTGGAAATTACAATAAAAAGTCCGTCAAAAATTCGTTTGGTACATAGTTTATGTACAAAAATGAGAGATATGTTATTTCGACGTCACGTTATCTCATGAATTATCAGATGTGTATGCTATCACGGTGAATCAAAAAATAACGTGATCATATCTTACCTCTTACACGTCCTGAATCCCTCCATTCACTGTCGCCGCTGCTGTCTTCATCCAGATCAGTTTCACGGAGGTCAAAAAATGAATGATCAGAGTCTGCATCGATAATTAACTCTGTAGTTTCCGCAGCCGAATATCTCCTTGCTGGCGCCGGCATGTTTGTACTGTTGAAGAGCTTTTATCTCATATCTATACGGCTAATGTTGACTTTTTGACGCGCGTCAAACTCACATATAGACTGATAGAACACCGCCCGCTGGAAAATAAGGACGAAGAAAATGTTTGTTTTTTTTCTCTCTACTTTCCCGCGAGTGGTCTTGTTTGTTGGTTTTTGACCCCACAGTCCTGTAACTTTTTCACAATGTCCGCCAGAGCGCCCCCTATCATATTACACTGAAAACACCAATTGACGGAAAATTCCATCAATGGCGGGGAACGGTTGGGTTCCAAATGACGGAATATTCCGTCAATGGCGGAGAATGAGTTAAAGGCGGCCATTTTCTTCTGCCCTAACACTCAGATTTGGGCACTGAAATCCTGTTCAAAAACATATACCGTATTTTCCGCCCTATAAGGCGCACCTAAAAACCTTAATTTTTTTCAAAAGCTGGCAGTGCGCCTTATAATCCGGTGCGCCTTATATATGGATCAATATTGAGGCGCAACAGGTATTGCAACTACGGTAAGCAGCCGTGGACGTAGAAGAAGTAGTGCGCGATGCATGCAGGGATATATAAAACGGTGTTTCATTCGTGTGTTTGTGTAAAGACCCTGAAATGGCTCCTTCTAAGAGACACGCTTACGACGCAGAGTTTAAACTCAAGGCGATCAGTCACGCAGCAGAACACGGGAATAGAGCAGCAGCGAGAGAGTTTAACATCAACGAATCGATGGTGCGGAAGTGGAGGAAGCAAGAGGATGAGCTGCGCCAAGTAAAGAAGACTAAACAGAGTTTCCGCGGGTGCAAAGCGAGATGGCTGCAGTTAGAGGAGAAACTTGTGTCAAAAAACAAGTGAAGCACACTAATTCAGTGCTCGCCGTCATTCCGGGTGGATTGACAAAAGAACTCCAGCCGCTAGATGTTTGCGTCAACAGAGCATTCAAAGCTAGACTGCGAACTGCGTGGGAGCAGTGGATGACAGAAGGCGAACACACGTTCACCAAGACGGGGAGACAGCGCCGGACGACATACGCCACTATCTGCCAGTGGATCGTAAATGCCTGGGCTGATATATCAGTCTCAACTGTGGTCCGAGCTTTTAGGAAGACAGGAATTGTCACTGAACTGCCAAGACAACAACAGCGACATTGACTCGACTGATGACAACTTTGATGAGGTGGAGCCGGGCGTGTTGGATGCCACACTCGCCCAGCTGTTTAATTCGGACACTGAAGAAGAAGAATTCGAGGGATTCGTAGATGAGGAATGAACTGATAAAGTGAGCTTTACGTGTTTCTTTTGTGTGTTTACAGTTGAACAAGGTTGGTCATATTGTGAATATGAACATTAACGCGTGATATTTGAGTTATTAGTTCTTAATCAATAACTGCTTTTTTTAAGTTATTGTTTTACACTATTACGAGTGTTACTATATTGTGATTGCACTAACGTTTAATTTACCGTAACAGCACTATGTGAGATAAATGTTGCACTACGTGTTTTACCTTGCTGTTGTTAAAAGATAAACCGTGACACGAAAATACCGTACTAATACGGCAGAAAATAATAAAACAGTTGTTTATTCAACTTTAATCTGACTGTTTTCATCATTCAACATTTTTCATTGCAACATTCCCTTTAGCAGCACCGTCCAATGGATGCATTACGTAACCCAAGCCTCTACTGTAGCGGTGCGCCTTATAAGGCGGTGCGCCTTAGATATGGAAAAAGTTTTAAAATATGTCATTCATTGAAGGTGCGCCTTATAATGCGGTGCGCCTTATAGGGCGGAAAATACGGTAACTCTTTTTGAGTGGTTTTGAGTAGGAATTTGATAGATAAATTTTTTTTTGTTATGTGTGACTGTATTGAAAAGATTAAAAGGAAATATTTATATTTTTTGCGATACCCTTTTTTCCTTGAGCCTTTTTGCTTTTTACTGCTTCAGAGTTTCAACATACTTTGGATAGTTAATTATGTACAGACTGCAAAGTCACATCGCTGACATTGTAAGCCAGCTAACATTGAAGTTAGCAACAAATTTACAGCTACAGATGATATCTCTGAATGTTACTGTTAGCTGTAGTATGAGATGGCCTATGGGCTATCCTTTATTTTAACTTAAATGTTAAATGTAATGTTTTTCAGTTCATTACTAATAGAGGATTAGGTCAAACCTGTACAACTAGTTCAATTATTTCCATTTATAAGTTATGCTAACCTGATACACAACAGTAACACCTTACAACATTGTATATCATACAGTTTTCTTCTTCCTGCACCTTTACATTATTTGTGTGGGCCAAAGCAAAAACAAACAAACAAAAAAAAAAACATGATGATTCTTCTGCTGCTTCAACAGAACAAAATAAAGCATGACATTAAATAATCAAACAAGCATCAACAAATAAACAATCTGCTATTGTCTGTTTGATCGCAGTTAGCTATTTCAATATGTTTAACAGCTGAAGAACTTGGAAGCAAAAAATAACTCGGACAGCTTAGAGGCTGTGTGTGAACATTACTCCTCAACAACGTTCATCATGTATGGCAGCTGTAGGCAGTCTGTTCACTGCCCAAACATTAAGAAAATCCATGAAATTCCTTATTTGACGAGATTGAAAGATGCAGTTGTACACAGTACGCACAGTACAACAACTATTTAAGAAATCATTGACGTCCAATCTAAGTTTCATTCTTCTCCTGGCCTGTTTCTGAGTACACACAACAATCTCAAACACCAGCAACTGTGAGTAAGACATGCACCCTTTTTTCATTCCTTGTTACACCAATCATGAGCTATTTACATCTTCTAAATATTGGCCTTTGTTTGACATGCAGGTACAGCTTCAGGGTAATGTAGATGAGGCACATTAGCATATGGAAATGACTCAGGTGTGTATGTGTGACACAACACTAACCTCGATGGATGCGTATGTATGCAAACACGGCTCGGAGTGCAGACCCTAAGAAACGGCCTCTACACCACGTTGCTTGGGATGATAATAACATGGCTGCTGGTGGGTTATGACTTTTCCTACAAATGTCTTTGCTAAAGGCTGGCTAGTGGCCAGCGGGAGGAGGCAAACTGGCAGACGGCACCACATCAATATCCAAACTAGCCACCAGAGTCTGACTCAAACGATCGGGGACTTTAAAGGTAGCAGCTGGTGAGTTGATATGGGGCTTCCTGCGTTCTGCCGAGGGGCTTTAGATTCATTTAAATGATAGAGATTACTTTTAAGCGCTACACACATTAATTGATGTTAAGAGCTGGGAGATATGGCGGCTTGAGGATATAGGCTACCACAGATTATCATGAATGCCTTTATCCGGTCTCTTTGTTTTCTTTGACTAAACACATGCATATTATGTCCACTCACACATACAAAGAAGCGTCTCAAGGACATTTTGTTCCACTTATCTATCTGTCAAAAGCAATCAGAGGTGGACATGTGGATCCCCAAGTGTTTGGGCAGGTTTCAAAGAAAGTATTTCTTGTTTTAACTCTTCATCTCTGGAGTGTCTCAAGGACCTTTTTCTGACATCTTTTGATAAAAGTATCAACAGTGCTCACCCCACTCATCCTTCTCCTGTTTATATTAAGCATTTTGTAAAACTCCCTCACCTACCTCCTCCCTACTTTCACTGTCTGTTTCTCATGGGCCTCATTGTAATTCTTCGCCCCGCTTGGTTTCCATCTTCCCTCACTTAGTGGCCCAAGAGGTGCTGCTACTCCCTAAGGATCCTGCTGGCTCACGGTCAGAGGCCCTTTGAGCTGCCAAGTCAACTGAGGCTGTCGGTCCCCCCACTGTGTGTTTCCACACAGAGGCTGCTGGGATGCTGGCGTGGCCCCATTGATTTACTGCCTTTGGCTAGGACACTCTCCAAGGAGCTCCCATTCTGGCTGGGATATCATTTATTTGGGACACATTTGGCAACACTGGCATCTTGGCCCTCTTTGAAATGCAGCGTCCAGAGACGAAATAAATGAACGGTATCAAAGATGTGTCAACCGTGATGCTTTTTTCATGAAGGATGGGAGGAAGGGAAAGGCACAATAAAGCAATTGTGTCGCTGCTCAGCCCAGCAGCACCCGGTCCGGAACAGACAAAGCAGCAAACACAACACAGCTTGACATGAACAAGACTGCTTTAGTCGTGAAAGGACGTGAAATGTGTGTGTCAAAAGTCATCTCCAAGAGTTATGTCTGACGTTTCATAATTTATCAAGTGCTACAATGTGGACAAGTAGTTTGATTTCTTCTCTGATCAGACAGTTTTGAAAAGCATCACACACTGTGTATCAGAAGTGCGCAGTAAGACATTGTCTGTTTGACAGTCTAATGTTTGTTACTTCACACTGTGACTGCTGGGCACTGAACGACAGCCCCGCCACTACAAGATGTCTTTCTTTTCCACTCTTTTCCAGGCACAATTTTTTTTGTTTATACTTATAGACAGAGGGGAAAGTGGAAGCTGTAGTTGAGTGGCAGCATTTTGTTTTGCATTTGTCTCCAAACAGATGCATAGCTGTCATTCAAGGTCCCATTGAAGATTGCTATCAAATGTAATCGCTTCAAAGCTTATTCCCATGGATGCCCGCTCACAGATACTGCTTTTTCAGGTGTCTGTCAGAAAGATGTTGCAGAGGGGCATGCAGCAAAGGCTTCAAATGTATGAATTTAAATATAGAAGGGGGCACAGACATTATGATTCACATCAGGCACTCCTCAAGCAACACACTACATTTGGTTTTATGTTGTTTTCAGCTGCATTAATCCTTATTTCAACACTTTTAACTTCCTTGCAACAGTGTTAATTTTCTTACATTAAATGCTGTAAAATTACATATCCTGTTCCATACCTGTCAAGCAAGTGTCCTTTCGTTTCAGCTTCTTGGCCTCTTGGTCTTAAATTGCATTCTTCAAATTGTCTCTGCTTAATCAATTTAATCTGACCCCAGAGTTCTCCTTTGTAATATTTGGAATCAATCATCTCATGGCTTAGTATGGATTTGCAATAGTACATCCTTCAGCCCTCTTAAGAATGATCACAGCCTTTCAATCACACTTTGCAGTCACCCCGGGCTACAAACATGTCATCTCGAAAATGCGGCCATTTAAAAACCCTCCCGTTGTTCTTTCATTGAAGAGCTACAGGTAAAATAAATTGTTTAATGTGCATGGAAAGTACATCAAAACATTATTGAAACAAGTGTGAGAGGTGAAATACATGATAACTGGGAGAAATCACATAGTTTTACTTTTCTCGGTACATAATGGGAATGAATTAATTTTCTCAGCCAGGTTAGGCATACTGAAGACAGGAGCGGAAGCTGTCTGTTATAAACTCTTACAAAGGTGATAATGTGGTTTATGTTGAATATTTTAATTAATCGGTAAACATGCTGCTAGTGACTGAGTGAAATGCAAATTTTGTTATTATAGTACAGTGATATACTGAAGACTCATTACCTACCATCTATTAGTGAAAAACATGTCTGATCATGGCAAAACAAATTGCAATCAACACTTAGGGTGTATTCACACCAGAAAAGTCCTTTAGTCTGCTTTCTTTGGTTCGGACCAAGTTTCTTTTTTGGTTTGGTGCGGTTTGTTTTCACATTGCACTTTTCGCAAGAGGACCAGAATTCATAAACAAAACCACATGTGTGCAAAGATCGTTCAATCATTGGATAAAAAGGTTATCAAGATGAAAGTAAACAATCATGGAGAATTTGCATGCTGCACTCGCTGTCTTGGTATTAAACATTTTAGCAACAATTTCATCCATTTAGTACAGGTACAAAAATATTTAATTGTGTAAAAAATTTAGATCTATGTGTGGGCAATCAACCGGTGTTATGATGAATGTGGCCGAGGTTATAAATGACGTATGTGGCGCAGGGGAAAGGAGGAGGATCAGACTGCCGCGGGGGAAAAGCTCCAGGAAAACTCTGCTGCAGCTGCTGTTCTGTTCATAGTCTGTGTGATTTAAATGTATTGGATAATAAAGGAACAGAGCGATGATACACCAGTGAAAGTGTCTGAAAGATAGACTAAAGATTACCTCCGCGTCTTATATCAAAGAAGTAGGCAATAGAAACAAACAAGAACACTGTGCTGCTAACCAAACAATTATTTCCCTTAATGTGCGAGGCAACGGGAGCCTGTTATGTCCAAAAAGCCGTACGATTTTTTAGAGCTGGGTCGGACTGAGGTCTGCTTGCTTTCACACCTCAAACGAACCGTAACAGGGTTCGTTTGGAAGCGAACCAAGACCACCTCTTCGGCTGGGTCTCGGTCCGGCTGTTTGGTGCGCACCTGAGTTTGATGGTTTGTATTCACACCTACTCAAAAGGTCCGCACCAGGGTTTTAGTTCGTTTCAAGTGAACCAAACAAGTTAGGTGTGAATACACCCTCAGTCTTAGAAACCTATATTTCAATGTGCTGCTAGAATCACATACACTTCAGAACAACACAAAGAGTGCAAGCACAGTGTACTGTACCATTACTTAATGTAGAGTATACTAGAAAACTACAACAACTACAAACAAGTCCTGTGCACATACATTAATGGAGAGATGTCAGAGTGGGGCTGCTACACACTGTCTGCACCAGTGTGGTTTGGGGTTCAGTGCCTTGCTCAAGGCAGTACTCGGGAAGTGACCTGGCCCCAGACCCACGTCCATATTATGGTCAGGACCTCCAGTTCCCAACCCAGGTATCCACTGACAGATCTACTGTCACCCTTAACATAAATTGCCATTTTGATGTGTCACATTTTATCATGATCGCATAATAATTGATAATTAGCAATGGAAGCAAAGAAGGAATTTTCTGAGGATGATGGAAACATTTCAATATGTTGCTGAACCAAATAATAGCCTAATTAATAGTCCTTAGCAGACTGCCATTCCCCACATGTGCCAAGTTCGACCTGATTGGTCAGCCGGTCTGCTCTCTCGTAATTGGTCAGTCATTTGGCTTTGGGTATACTACAGTCAGTCTGCGGGGAGCTTGTGCTTGCTAATGAGCCAATGGGCTTGGATCAGTGATATCATGGGTTTGTGATGTCACAAACCCATTTTCAACGAAGGGGCTAGGGACCGAGCTTTACATGCAGCTATTGCTACTGCTAACAGAAGGTGGTAGAGAGGCTGCGTTTCTGCAGACTTTGAAAATTTGCAAATAGAAGTCACCTGGAAAACACACTAAAGAGCATATAAAACCAGAAAAAGCAGAATATGGGACCTTTAAATACTAATGTGCTACTGTTTTTCCAACATTTTAAATTAAACCTCAAAAGTAACATTATTATCAGAATACACTGACTGATAAGCATGAGCCATCAGTCTCTTGTATGTGTACATATTTAATTACAAAGTTTGACCTACTGATTGACCTGAACATTCGGGCATCAACAAAGACATTGTGATTGATCCCCTGGGTGCTGTTTTAATGTCTACCAAATTTATTGACAATCCATCCAGAAGGTTGTGAGATGTTTCAGTCTGGACTAAAGTGGTGCATAGACTGAGAATACTTCTACTTTAACTGTGTTTGTTGACGATAATTAGCATGACTTTGAATCAATTTTACAATTCAGTACACAGAGGAGACCATGATTGGAATCTGATGAATAATAGTAATAACTTTGGATTCACTTAATTTCAAAGAGTTCAAGGGCAGTAATAGAATGATTGACAGAGATTCTTCACTTTTGAAGCCTTTGCTTTGAGAGTTACAGTTGTTATTCTCCTGAAAGCAGTGCATGGGGTCACAAGGAATATGCATACTTAAAAGATCAAGAAAGAGGGCTATCCTCAGGGTTGACTCGATAAACAAGTCATTGTATAGCTTACAGCAACTTTTGCCCTCCAAAGGACACGGGCAGTTATGTCTGCAACTGCCGCGTACAAGCCCAGATGCTTCATGCTGTAGACAAAGATGACATGTCGATGCTACTCACCACATATCATAGTCATGTAATGTGTCCCTGCTGGTGACAGGCTGTCTTGACTGCTAACAAGCCACAGTAGCAATAACATTGGACAATGAGGCGTATGTTGTTAAGAAGGGCTCGCTGTAACTTTTCTTCTGACACGTTCTGTTTTTGATTCAAAGTGGAAACTTACAATAAAAGCTGAGGTTTATTGGTTACATTCTGCTAGTGTTTTTACTTATTTATTTTACAAAGGAGGACTTGAAACAGGCTAGAAAAATGTGTTTGGTGAGAGTGCAGCTTCAAGCTTTGAAATCGACCAGTGGCTCCTTTTTCGTTTCCCGCTCTCCTCTCCCCCTGACTTCTGACTCTATCCACTGTCCTATTTCAAAATAAAGGCATAAAACTCCATGCTACTTTGGCACCACCTAGACAAATATATCAGTGCACTTATTCCAGTGATCTTACAAGCACTTGTTTGCAGTTAACAGAGAATAGCACAGAACTGAAGGGAATGGATCTGCTCCAAGGATTGGCCCATTGTCACTGATACTCGATTAAACGAGTTGAGTCCGTTTTCAGATTGATATTCAATTCCAAGAGTGGATTGGTCCATTCCAACTAAGGATCAAACCAAGATTACACAACATTTAAAGCTTTAAATCACATTTTCTAAAATCATTCAGATGAAGAAAAAAAAAAAAATTAGAAGGCAAAGTTGACTTCATCCACAGAAGTTTGGCAAGTTGTAGGGGACCTGAGCAGTGATTGTGGACTTGATCCCAGGTGTTCAGTCTGAATGGATTATTGCTTGGTTTGAGGTCAGATATGAAGCCTTATTAGCTCATGAAAGAGTGGGACAGAGTGCCAGACCATTGTTCTCCATACCGAGATGAAAGGCTAGCTGGCTAATGAACATCTGCCAGCCAGCATAAGGACCCCAGCAGACACACAAAACCTTGAATTGACCATTGCTGAGAGCAGCTGCTCTGATCAGACAGATCTGATGTAAATTTAGACTGAGGGTCCACCATGGAGCAGCTGTAACGTCCAAGGAACAAAATTAGGGGGAATATACCGTGCTCTTCTTTTGTGAGTCTGAAATGCCATAGTTCATCAAGCTAACCTCTATGAAGCTGCAGAGCAAACCCTGCTTGTCCTGTCTGCCAAAATGTGCATTAAAAAATAACATTTTCTGTTGGCATTTCAGGAAATGATAAATTCCATCTGATTTTACCTGTGACTCCTTTGAAGTTGCTCAATTTCAAAGGGAACATTGATTTTCTCTTGGAACAATAATTTGGTGTATAATGTCTCTGCATGACATCACATCCTATAAGGCTGTCTGTCAGAAGAAATAAATGTACAGTCGATACAAAAACATTGTTTCAGAAATGGTTAGATGAAAACTACTAGTTCTGTCTTGTATGAAAGACAATAAACAGGAAACATGATTGGTATTTTTTTTTTAAAAGACTGCTTTTTTTGCAATTGTTAAAGGGCTTTCGCAAACTCCTGATATTGGACAGAGGAGCTATGTGTGCACACAAACAAATGCATTCTTCATCTGGACTTCGTCCCGATTTTCTCCTGTCAGATCCCTAGCATTTTTATCCGCAGCAAGTCTGTGATAGCTAATGTTAGAACGCAGCAGGATATTTTCAGGAGGGAGGAGTGACGTTTTGTATACAGTGACTGTATTCAGTGGACAGTGAATGTCATTGTAGCGTTGTATCGGAGACGCGTCAGATTTTTACATCATGTCATACTTCAGGAGACCCCCCCTCCCCCCCACCCCCCTTTTGACAGGGATAGTCTCCCACTGTGAGGTGCAAAATGTGAACAGCCAGGTCAAGATATTATCCAGAGCAGTCCTCCATTATCTAGAAATGTTGAAGAGTACATATGTGAAAACAACTTTCTCTGCTCAATGTTTCAAAATGCTTTTGTTGTAGTAGGTTAAAGTTAGGTCTCTGTAACAAAGAAAAAGTGTTTTGACATTATTTAGTATGAATTTGCTCAATATAAAGAAAAGATTGATTGGTTGATAAAGATTGAATATTTGTGGACAGGTTAGAGTCCTTGTTGCAGTCCTCATTACCTCCCTTCTTTCAGAAGTTGACAGAGCAGAATAGATCTCCTGGAATGAACCTTTAAAAGGGGGAAGGAGGTGACCAGAGAAAATGAAGGATGAGCCACTCTGACAGAGTAATTGTGCAATGGAAAGTATCAGTAACCTAATTAACACAGCGTGGTAGCCTTTGCCGCTTTCAGAACCTGCTCTGATATCTTTCCTGATGCGTTCTGACACTGTAGTTAGGGGAATCATTTCCTGCTGCATGGTGGTATGAACAATGTAATTGCACTTTAGGGTTTAGACTTATTGCATTATGTAAATGACTAGAGAGTCATGCGAAGGATAACTTAATGATGTCCCTAACCAGTTGTACTTAACACGACAGACAGGAGTTTTTAAGTTTTGTTGTTATGTTATATTCTTCTTGTCAGAACGCCTGCAAGAAAGAAAAACAGATTAAAGACCAAGGCAATCTTTTTTCCCCAACCGCATTTGTCTCTGAACAATAAGAACAATATACATTATTTCAAACAAGAGAGCTGTCCCTGAATACCAACAGCAGCGTTTGAATCAAAACCTGATGATATTTGATGACTTTTTTTAGTCCTAGTCAATCCAAATCCAAAATGACAAAAACAAAAATATCAACTTTTTTTTAAACGTAAGGACAAAAGGAGTTGCAGATGAAGAGAGACGAATAGAAACAAACAAACAGAGCAAAAATAGAAACAACAATGAATACAATAAATGCATGACAGTGCCAGTAATTATGCTAAAAGTGAATATTCACCCCATAAATTCTGCAAATCAAGGAGTCACCAGTGTGGCCTTTGGTACACCTGTTTCCAAATATGTTTAGGGAAAAAGTGTGCATTTTCATCACGTTTGCTAATTTAATACACATACGCTGCAGAAGTTATTTGAAATTCATTTGTTTTGAAGCTCTTTAGATTTTCAGCACAAAGGTGTTTTGTTTCATTATATGCAATAGCAATAGAAAGCCAATATGGTTGCCAAATAAGATATCATTTTTTGAAATGTTTATTGATGCTTCACATCTTTGAAAATCAATGCATCTTAAAGGTTATGTGAGGTTGTTTTTGTTTTCATTATGCTGTGGCTATTGAGGGTTATTTTTTTTAAGGATCATTTTAAACAGGATTATGCAAACATAGTTCTCCCTCGCCCATATCAAGTACCACCTCTCTTCCCTTTCTGGCAAGTAATTAACTAACACACATCACAATGACACGCAACACGCATGTCTAAGATTGTTGTTCCAGAAAGAATTGATTCTGAAGCTGTAACAGCTTTTTTAGATTGATTTATTCATGATCAAGTAAAAAAAAATAAAAAAAAATAAATCTAGAGGTCAGAGTGGGCAAAGGGTAAAAATGGCAAAAGTTCCTCGAAAAAAACAAATCCTGACATACTTAGCAGTGAGCAGCGTTCATCTGTCAGAAGAAGAGGCAGATGGAGGCTTCAGGGGCAGCATTAGAATCTGGTATTAACAGAGCTCGAGAGCGTTGGAGCTCTGGCTTCTCGGACATATGTAAATAGAGGCTTACCCGGGGAGATAGAGGAGGGCTTTGAGGTAATTGTGCAGAGATCCTCTGCTCCCCATTGAATGGGGCTGATGCATTTTGGGAGAAACCTCAGGGATTAAAGAGACCCCAGGCAGAATTGCTGGGTCACACATCCGGAACCACCCAGGCCTGAAGTGAAAACAGCCAAATCAAGGTGGTGCAGTAAGTGTGTGTGTGTGCAAATGTGGGCGTGTGTGTGTGCATGTGCGTGCATGCATAAGTGTATCCCTGTGAGGGCAAGTGTGAGGCATGGGGTAATTGGAATAAGCAGTGAGCAGGCTCGCCTCAGACAGTGAGGTTATCACCTACACGCAGAGCTAATCTCACTGTGTTTGAGGAGGAGCTCTCTCCAGCCTCGCCAACCAGCTACATGTTCATTAACTTCAGCCAGCTCTGCCAAACCTGAGAGACCCACTGAACTACCTGAAAGAAGAAGAAGAGGTAATCTGGTTTAGCACTATGTATGGTTTTAGGATACTCACTTTACCATATAAACGCCCTCTTCTAAAATTCAGTAGTTGGGTCAATGTGAGAAGGCAACAGGCAATGTTTAGTAAAATTACTCTAAAGCAAGCAATACAGGGTGATGAAGTTTAATTTTGATGCACTTGAAGCTGCTTCATTCTTTTTTCTAATGACAATATGTCCGTTTCAGACAGAGGCTGGAGTAAGGGATTTTATTTTCAAGTCGTTCTGTGTTGTGTGTGTGGTTTCGTGTTTGGCCCAATCGGCTGCAGGTGTTTTTGACATCAAGAAACTTCTGTGTGATCCTTCTGTGGAAGGTGTCACATCCCCGGGTTAAGTGTTCCATTTATGTCTGTGTTCTGTCTTGTGTTTGTGTTTTATTTGATTCTAACCCTGTGTCTCATTTCAGGTCTGTTCGCTGCACGTCCTTCCCCCAGTGTTTCCCGCTCTGCTGATTACCTGATGTGTCTCACCTGTGTCTTGTTAACTCCACCCCCCTTTCAGTATATAGTGTCTGTGTTTCCCTCACTCCGTGCCAGTTTGTCTTGTCTCTTTGTAACAACGTTCCAGCAGTTTTTTCGTATAGCCTTCCTGATCTGAACTATAGTTTTTGACCTTGATTCCTGCCTTCTGTTTGTGTTACCTTTGCCTGGATTGTTTTGACTCCTGTGTACCGAACCCAAACTGCCTTTGCCCTCGAGTCGTGCGCTTCAGTCTCTTTATCTGTTCGTGATAGAATGAGCGTGATTTAATTTCAGGCATTATTGTTAAAATTTGCTTTTGACCTTTGTTTAAGATAGATTGTCTTCTCTTTTTTTTTTTTTTTTTTTTTTTTTAGAATAAGCTATTTTTTTGTTGGACATTTTTCATTAGTTTGTATATAAATCTATGTTTTACATTTAGTTCCTTCTTCTTTTCCATGGGTTTTAATTTATTGTTACTCCCCTCATCACCTAGCCGTCTTGGGGAATGCAACCCCTGTATCAGATAAATACAGTGAAGAGTTACAAAGTTTGGGTGGAAATATCTGCATTGATCTCCAAAACAAACCAGCCTGGTACAAATCAAGCTCTGTGTACACAGATAATTGATTTATGGGTAGGATCAGTGCTGGTTATGGTCTTTCATTGTATTATCAACATTGAGAACCATTTTACCAGCTTCCTTTTAATATGCTCTGAGCATACTGTGCATATGACAGACAGTATAAGAGAGGCAGTGCAGCTTTAAAAACACATAAAAGGTAAAATGACAGAAACAGTGATTTTCCTCCGATGAGGCGGCTGTTTATTCAGGTTAAGCTGTTTACATGACTCTTTTATACCCTGTGATTAATGCTCCCTGTTGACATGACTAAAGCAGCTGACAAAATATTCGTATCCACACATAGAACCTTCCGCATATGAATATGAAATGTTCCTCCCACTAGCTTCCCACACTCTCTGAGTGAGCATGAGAAGGTTATATCGAATACATGGAGAAATATCCCTGAGAAAAAAAGAAAACAGTTTTTTTTTTGTCTTTGAATCAATATGCTCTTAAGATACCATGTAGGTGAAGTTGTTCACTTGTTCAGGGAAATAGGAAGTCAAAATGTGGTAAATATAATTATCATGATAAAGGAAGCCACATACACACTACATCCAAAAAAAGCCAGCAAGTTTTTACAGCAGAAATGAACATGTTTACAGCCTAATACAAACAAATGAATAGGTCTGATTAGTTATTGTCATCATGGTGATTTTTGATGATTTTGAGGTTGATCCATGCTCAATTGGAGAAATAGTTGTCCTCCACAGGCTCACCCATTGGGTGTGTCCTGTTCTTTATTATATATTATTTAAATGACTGCAGGAGTAACTATAACCAGCATATCCTAAAGTTTGCAGTTGACCCTGTTTTAAGCCGGCTCATGGACGGAGAGGTCCATCGTGGGACATATTTTGTGTAACCACCACTTCTTGAAGCAAATGCAGTCTTCAGAGCTCTACTTTCTGTGCAGACTGAATACTTTTCTTGGACCAGACATGATGGTTTTAATCTACCGTTCTTTTATTGAGTCCATGTTAACCTTTTGTTTTACCTCATGATATGGTTACCTTTCAGTGTGCAACCAAAATTGTCCATTTAGTATTGTTAAAACAGCGAGTAGAAAAAACCTCACACAGCAGTTTTCCTTGTCAGATATCTGGTAGGGACAAATTTTGAGGAAAGCAAAATCAGTCTTGTCCAGCACTGAAAATATTCTCTTAGAGGAATTTGTTCTTCTCCCTTCTGCTCAGAGTTCCAGTCTGCACAGGGCCAAGAGCAACAGATACAAATGTTTTTGTATGTTCCTATTGCAATACATGGTCTTAATCCCATGACTAGAATTTCAAGCAGCACTATGGCACTTTATTGATATTGCTACCATTCTCGTGTAACTTTTAGCAAACAATTAAACAGTTATGTATATATATATATATATATATACGCATTATACAAGTAGCGTATGTCTGTTTGTGAATGGCTGGGTGTGCATGTTTTTACAGCAGAGGTGGTGTGAGCAACAGGAGTAAAGAAACCGGAAAGTTAGCAACAAGAGAAACCATAACACTTGGTTGTGTTACACTGTCCTCGGTTTCTGTAATTGTGTTTTTGTCTATTGCTGTAAATCAAATTTCCCCTACAGGGACATTTAAGTATGAACTGAACACTAGTTAAAGCAGCAAGCTATGCTCCTTTTTATAAAACGCGACTGTAAAAAGGTCTTAAGGCCAAGACCAATCAAGTACTATAAAAGCAGAGGGAGGGGCCAAATCATATTATAGAGGTTTTTTGTTTTGTTTTCGTTTATACAGAGATTGCAAATGCAGAACTAAAATCCTTTCAAACATTCTTGTGTTCATAGTAATGATGGCATTTTTTTGGTGACTAAAATGTATTTTGTTTTGAAACATGGAGTGTAAAGTGACAAAATCACATCTTACATGATTTTTTATTTTTTTTTAAGATTTATTTTTGGCGTTTTTATGCCTTTATTATAGAGGGAGGAAGGTGGATAGAGTCGGAAAGGGGGAGAGAGTGGGGAGAGACATGCGGGAAATGGGCCACAGGCCGGACGCGAACCCGGGCCGCCCGCGCGCGAGGACTGAGCCTCAATACATGGGATCGCGCGCACTGCCGCTGCGCCACCGGCGACCCACATCTTACATGATTTTTAATTGTCTTTAAAGAAATCTGCTTCTTCTTTGGGTCTGAAAGGATATTTATGAACAGGTAAAACATTTCATATGTTTTTTATTTTTTTATAGTAGCCGTTTGCCTCCTGGAAACTTTAACAGCAGGTTGTTTGAACTCATTCTGTTGACTGTTATTTACAACATATAACATATATTTGCTGCAGTCCTGTACAGGTTCTCTGATAAACAAGAACAAGTCAGCTCAGTGTCACTTTGAATATATATCATTTCAAAACTTTTACTCTGTGCATATGTACAACTAGCATATCAGTTATTTCTGTTTTAGTGGATGCAGCTAAAACACAGGCTTTGTGCATCACAACGAGTACCTGCTGGCTTTAGCTCTGCGGTACAACAACAACAACAAAAAAAGAGCTGAGATGTTTGACTTTTTGTTGAAGAGAAAAAATCTGAAGGAAAGAGTTGAAGAAAGTGGCAGAAGGGTGTGTAATAAAAGCTTGATTTATTTTATAATTTGTCTTCTTTAACATTTGTGAAAACTGACGGACAGAAGTGCAACCCCGAAGCCCAGAAGAATCTGGATCGATACTTAATAGAAAACCTTTACCACAGCTTCTTCTTCTCGGTGTGGTTTTGTGCAAGTGTAAGTTCAGGTATGTGTGTGCATTGGTGCGTGTACAGCGTAAGTAATAAAGGTACAGTAGCGCAGCTCTGCTGCGGGGAGCCTGAGTGTGTGACAACCACTCTCAGACCACAGGGGAGGAGAGGACGCCTGCTCAGAGCCTGAAATACTGAGCTCCAGTCTGCATGTAAGCAGCTCGCCTCCAGCCTCCTATAGTCATGACCCCGCTCTCAGCTCAAGGCAATTACAATGGATGAAAATCAGGCACTCAGGAGCACAAAAAGCCTTCTGCAGAAACAACACAATAAAGAGTCATTTCCAATTCCACCTCTACCCGCATGTATTGAAAACATATGAATGTATTCTCTTTGCTCTATCTACTTATTAAGCACAACAGTGGAGAGGAGGCAGTGGCTGTAATAAGAAGGCGCTGGATGTTTTTTTTTTTTTTTTTTTTGCCATGCCTGAGTGAGCAATACTAGTGTGTGTGTGTGTCACGGATAAATAACAGAGGAGAGGAAGATGACAAGGCTGTACTGTACCTGGGAGCAGCCGAGCCGGAGCCAGAGGGCTGCAGCAGCGGCATTGTGTTGCAGTGTAACAGTAGCAGGGAGCAGCTCTCTGCTACCCTGCTCCACTCACCTGCTTTGATCACCAACTGGAGTGTCATTCATCAATTATAGCTGTGCAGGAGCCTGACGATGGTGTGTGTGTGTGTGTGTGTGTGTGTGTGTCTGTGTGCTGTTTCTGAATATGAGTATTGTCTCTCTATTTCATTTTAACTTCATTTTTCTGAAGTCCACACACACATCGAAAGCAGAAAAATAGCTAAAAAAAAGACAAGAAAGAGAAGGGAGATTTAATTTGAAGTTGGTCTTAAATTAGAAAGATTGAAAATCTAATTTTGCAGCCAAGTCAATATTCTAACAAATCATCCTGAATCTTCATGAATCCTTTTTTTTTTCATTCGATTTTGTGGATAAAATATAAAGGTGTAAAATACCCCGAAACGTCTGAAGGTTGTTGATTGCTGTGAATCAACATAAAGGGTTTATGCCTGTCCTTTTACATTTCAGAGCTGCCAAAAACAGTTTACTGCATTCTTACTAATAATCACTCTCAGTGGCCTGTTGATGATGGTGCTTCAAGCTCTGGCTCAAACGTCTGAAGGATCCTCAGTGCTGTCGGTCACCCTTTTGATAGCAGAACTGAAATGCTGATAGCTTTATCAAATGCATGATGGAGATAGCTGCAGTGAAAAGAAACAAAGTGAAGTTTGACACATGATGATACATGATAACATCAGAAAAGCTTTTCTTGGTGGCGCCAATAGCGCAGCGGCAGCGCGCGCACCATGTTGCGAGGCTTTGCTCCTCGCGCGGGCGGCCCGGGTTCGCGTCTGGCCTGTGGCCACTTTCCCGCATGTCTCTCCCCACTCACTCCCTGTTTCCGACTCTATCCACTGTCCTATCAATAAAGGCAAAAAGGCCAAAAATAAACCTTTAAAAAAAAATTGAAAAGCTTTTCTTAACATTGCTCCAGATGAAATAATGCCCTGGCATTTAAAAGATGCCAAACCTCTTCAAGCTGAAAAAGAAAAAAAGATTTGAAACAATGCATGAGGAGTGTGGTACGATACAAGCCTCGGCACATGGCTTTAAGTGTGCAAACTGTGGTACAGTTCAGCAGAGAGACCACCTAGCCCACCCTCACTGAAGCAGCCACAGGGGAGCTCTAGAAGCAGAGACTTAGAGGTGAGGTGGGACTCTTCAGCGCTGCAAGGAAGTCCTGGTGGGGCACAGGATCCCCCATGTCCGAGTCTCTGTAATTTAGAACAGTTTCCTTTCCAGGCGGACCCAAAAATATCAATTTTTGATATTTCCCCCTGTGATAAAAGCTGAGGTTTTCCTTTGATTATGGGTGAGAGACACACTGAGTCTCTCTTTGGGCTAGTTAATGCTGAAAGCTTCGGGGTGTTCCAACTTCACAACATGCTCCCTAAGCTACTGCGATCCAGACAAGCCAGAGCTCAAGATGAATGTATTCAGGCCGATCAGTTGGGTATATTCAAACTTTATAATACACAGAAGAGTGAGATAACTAACCAAGATTGTTTCACCTCCCACTACAATATGTTGTAAGAAGTAAGGGGAGACTGTAGACTTTATGGAACTGTTCCGTAACAGTTTGAGGTACACACACTTTACAAGAAACACTTCCTCACTCTAAACTCATTACATGATTGGCTAGCGGCCCTTTGTTTCTAAATACGATCAACTCAGCAACACACTGTCATTTGTTTTGAATGTGCAGTCAAGTTTGTGAAAAACAAAGAATAAGAAATCAGGTCAATGAAAATAAATAAGAAACATGCTGAGAAGCATTTTACATTCTAAATATTTAACAAATGGTTATGTAATCCACTAAGTTATGTCAAATGCATAACTTGGTAACATAAGCGAATTGTTTACGGTTCTGTGAAGAATATTTGGCTTGTGTTCATTTTAGCGCCCCCAGTGGATAAAGCTGTCTTGATGTATTCCTTGATTTTGCTGATTTAGTCCTCTGTGGGCAGACTTACTAACAGCCCAACTAAAGAGTACTACATTGTGTGTTCACTCCAAAAATAACGTGCACTTTTGGTCTGTGTGTGATCAACTCAGAAAAATTGCATGAATGTTAACGGGTACAAACATTGTGGAGGCGGTAGTATTTTTGAGGCTTTTGCATGATTCACTGTTTTTTTTCATGGAGAGTTTGGAATGAAAGCAGAATGACTGAAAGTACAAAACCGGTACTTGTAAAAGAGGCAAATATAATCTGAATAATATTACAAAAAGAAAATGTTCATAAGAAAACCTCAGCATTAAACAGAGCCTCTCTTTTCTTCCCACCACTGTTTGTTATATATGCAGAGGAGGTGTGACTTTTGCGCACCAGACTCCTGACCAGCGCAGAGTCTGGTCTGACAACAACCAATGATGCCCTGGAAAAAGGGGGTCAAAGATAGGGGTAAGCAGTGGTGAGGTCCCCAAATCCTACAGTGTAGCAGCAGGGGGCTGTAGAGGGGGGAGATGAGCACGATAGGGAGAGAAGCACACCGGAGGGGACGAGCTGGGGGAGAGACAGAAGAAGAAAAAGGAAATCACCAGTGAAATGTAATGTTGAGGAAATGTGCGAAATAGGAAGACATCAGTGTCTGTGTTAAAATAAATGCATGCCATTTATTCTTATTTCATTGTAAACATGTAAACACATGTGGGGGGGAAATCAATCTTTACATCTTCTTTTATTGAGCCTGTGTCTCCTCCTACAATAACTGCAGCCTGTTGCGTGTAACACTGGGCTCCTGGATTAGCACCTTCCTTCCAAAGGAGTTAAATAAAGACACCGTCACAATCACGGTTCTTGTGAGTACATGCATCACATTGCGTGAACTAACTTAACTTCTTTGCATTTTCTCCTCCCAATATTTTGCACGCTGGGGCAGAAACACCCCATATTGCATGTTCATGTAGGCAAACATGCTAAATGGACAATGTGTGTATAGTCAGGTCAAGAAAACAGGTTAAAAACATGCACGGTACATGCATGTTTTTAACCTGTATGTTTTACAGGTGAATTTAAAACCATGTTTTGCCTGAGCTACAAGATGACACCAGGAAGTAAAGTGATCCAAATGAAGCAATAATTATAAGTACGTTTTTCAACTAGTGGTCAATAATTGACATACATTATAGCACAACAGTAAATAGTAATTTTATTTAAGGGGGTTAGGCTATCTGGGGGTCCCATGGATGTTTTAAATGTATTATGAATTAGTTTGACATTTCCTCCAGCTGAACATAAATTGTCCCCTGTAATTAAGATAACAAGGGAGCTTTTTGTGTTAGTTTATCCCAGTACCCTGACTCCACTGAGTGCCTTTGAAATCCAAGCAGGCACCACGCCAAAAGATTTTGGGAAATCACTCTGACAAAATATGCAAAGACGTAGCCAGCAATGTCACATAACAGCGCCGACAGGAGAGGATAAGGAACTCTCAGACGAGATGAGACAAAGGGAGTGGAGAAAAATGCCGTACCCTCAGGTACATTGTTGCTTTGTCGCTCATTAAACTTGCATTGTTTGAAGTGTTTAGCTGGCAAGCATGTTGACACAGAGGTGCCGCGCCATGCATAAGAGGCAAACAAGTTCCACTGTCGCGCAAAAGCCGAGAGCCTATACAGGCGCAGTAATGAGCCGGGGAAAATGTAAAGCAGGGGAAGATGAAACAGACTCTGTGATCCATCAGCTGTTCAACCTTGTGGATTTCTAACAGCTCTTCTCAGCCACTCTGTAAAAGCTGATTGACGATAGTAGAGGAGGATGGGGGCAGAGTGGGGGCTCAGAGAAGAGATGGGGTATCAGGTGTGGGGGGGGGGGGGGCTTGAGGTTTTCACAAAAGCTTACGTCTGAAATATTCAATTGAGCACTGATCAACAGTTGCCTTTTTCAAGCTCAGATTGAATTATCCTATAGGGCAACACCATTATGTTGGGGATTATTACATGCTCTCCAGGAGATTTGGTTTATTCATCTTGCCTATTGTTGACGATGACTGGAGCACTCCCCTGAGAGAAGCCCGGAGAATTGATTTCTGACAATCCGTGATTCACCTCCTCCAGTTCCCCCACTCCTCTCTGACACTCCTGCAAATCAACTTAAAGGCAGAGGCTGACAGCTCCTCACATCCTACTCCATTCAAGCAGCCATTATTTCTTCCCAAAGATCTGTTTGTCTTGTATAGAGCTTTCAAAACCAACATGTCCTGCTAACACTAGCCACGGCTTAAATACAACGCAGTGGGACTTTGAAACAGAATTTACAAGAAGGTTGAAATAAGGAAAGGCTGTTACTTTCTTTAAAGTGCCCTGCAGTTTATGGTTTTATAAGTAGCGTAATGCGTTAGCTCAAGAAATTGACCGTTAACGTTGAACTTTCAAGGTCAAAACATCAGTTTCAGTTAAGTATCAGACAGAAGTATGACTTCTAAAGCTTTCATTTTGACCATTTTCACGGCTACACTCACCTGGTCAACAAAGCAGAATAAATGGCTGACTCATTGGTGCTGATATTCTTCCACTCAATATATATGCAGCTGGTGTAGAGTTTGGTAAAGTCCTCACCAATATCCAGCTGCAAATTTTCATTATCAATATCCAGGTATTTATAACCAGCTTGCACTGAATTTTCTTTAGCAAAAAATTGTTTCCAAGATGTAAATATCCAAATGTTTGTTTAACCTGAGGAGTTTTTGTTCATGTCAGGCAGCTGTCATTGTCTGCCATGTTATCACAAATGCCACACTGCATTTGATAAGAGTCACCCCCATCCCCACATACTATGTGCACGCTGTGGTCCATCAGCAGCCACAGTTTTGCGCCTGTCCCACGAGATCCGGTTCTTGAACGTAAGCGCAGCCATGAGCAGTTGTACAAACATCACAGGAGAGCTGCAAGATCACACGGGAGAAACATGCAAACAACATGTTGCTTTGATCTGTTGTTCTTTCGGTGCCTGTTTTGTCGTTTTCATGATGCAGTGATAAAAAAAGATATTATCATGAGTGCGTCTTTTGGTTTTATTTTG